>NC_135500.1:134400454-134700454 GCF_052857255.1 Amblyomma americanum
ATAGCTCATGAAAAGGCTGCAAGCATCCAGGATAGCATAACACATCGCTGGTGCTTTTCCCTTTGAAAAGCCAACAACCCGGTAAATCCCAGTCCTGCGTCAATAATAATAATAATAATTGGTTTTTTGGGGAAAGGAAATGGCGCAGTATCTGTCTCATATATCTTTGGACACCTGAACCGCGCCATAAGGGAAGGGATAAAGGAGGGAGTGAAAGAAAGGAAGAATAGGTGCCGTAGTGGAGGGCTCCGGAATAATTTCGACCACCTGGGGATCTTTAACGTGCACTGACATCGCACAGCACACGGGCGCCTTAGCGTTTTTCCTCCATAAAAACGCAGCCTCCGCGGTCGGGTTCGAACCCGGGAACTCCGGATCAGTAGTCGAGCGCCCTAACCACTGAGCCACCGCAGCGTGGAGTCCTGCGTCAAAAAACACAAAACCAGGATGCACAAGGCAGGGCTGGCTTTCTATCGAATTTGCAAGAATCTTTTGCAAACTCGATAGACAGCCTTCAAGACAAGGAGCAGCGAGACGTAATTAATTCGCATCACAGCAGGCCTCAGATATGGGCGCTCCAAATGTGTTCAAATGCCGGTTGGTTTTAGCTACAGATTGAAGACCACGGTAGACGACTGCGGCCTGTCATGTGGCCTGTGTGAGACTGTTCAGATGCCCTAATAGGCGTATAGGATTGGGGCAAGTTGTTCAAACATGCTAAAGGGCCATGCGCCATTCTAGAATTATTTTCTCCCTAAAAGACACAAAGCAAGGTATACTGTCTTTTCATTGAAGGAAGTTTCACGTCTGCGCAATACATCTCGCAGGTCGAAGTTATCACATCATTGCGACGAGCGCCTCATTGATGTTGGTGTCTCATTCTACTAAAAGTCCTATTATTGGCCCTTCTGTGCAGGAATCTTCAACAGCATCGCCATCATGGGGCCCTCGATGGGATTCATTGTCGCTGGCTACACGCTCACCTACTACGTTGACATCACCACCGACGTCTCTGCGTACGTGCTAGCTTTGGTCACATCAATTCCGCGGTACCACAACGCCGTCCGGCGCTGGAGCATTCAGGCTGCACAGCCAGCTATGTCGTCATGGAGATCACATAGCATTAGCGCATATATTGCACACGGTATTCTAAAAGATGCCCATTACATGCTCGTAGCCAGATTGAGTGGTGTTGCTGAGGAATTAAACATGATTCATTGTTTATTTTTAGATTTTAAGAGATTGGCGGGGCACCTCTGTAGGGTCGGCAGAACAATATTCGGCCTGTTATGATTTTCATGTAGATAACTCTTCCTTGATAAGAGAAGAGTGAGGTGAAACAGATATATGATAACGTCCATAGTTCGGTGAATGGCATGATTTAGCGCAATTACGCCGCGTGCGTACCACGTGCCATACCCTGGTCGTATTCATGTTCTGCCATCTCTGCAAAATGTCTCAAATATCACCTCCAGAGATGAAAGAACTGAGTTTGAGGCAGGCGCAATTTTTCAGGCTTTTGCTGAGCGTTGCTCCTCTTATTTGTGTATTTATTTATTTAATATTTATTTATTTATTTATTTATTTATTCTTGCACATACATTCGCCCGCAGGGACATTACAGTAGGGTGGTGTACCACAGTATTCTTCATACATCAGCGCCGAAGAAACAAATATATGAACACGTAAAGCAATAATAGATGACAATGCAAGCACTCTGATAGGATATACCAAGAGCATGCGACAAAATATCATCGTAAATGAGCACTGGGAATTTAATGCAAATACATGGTAATGTCGTCTCGCACACTAAAAATTTGCCAAGTTTAAAACATGGCAAAGGGAACGAATTTTCTCCCCACCATGTCGACGTACAGACCACGACATAGATAAAGGCAGATAGTCGACATACAGACCACGGAAATCAGGGTTAAACCAGAGCAGCCTTTAGCGCCACCGAATATTCCGAATCGGATGCAGCCACAGCTATGTCGCGAGGAGGATTATTCCATGAACTGATTGTGCGTTGAAAAAATGAATGAGTAAAAACTGAGGTACGCGCTGATATTTTTTTTAATCTTCTGCGGATGATCTCGACGCTGGGAAATATAAGTAAGAGGTGAAAAATAGGCATCTTTCTTCAGTACGATGCGACAATGAAATATTACTCGTAAATACACGAGTCGAAAAAATTCCCGAGTGAGGATAGAAGAGGCCATTGTAAGCTTTTGATATCCACGATACTGCTACGAAGCGAATAGTTGTGGGACACAAAACGGGCGGTTCGGTTCTGAATTTTTTCCAATCTGTTAAGAACTTGCGTGTACGGATCCCATGTGACACAAGAATATTCTAAGATTGGGCGGACATTTGCTACGCAGAGCAATTTTTTTACATCTTGTGCAGCATATTGAAATTTTCGTTTGATAAAATTTAAACAACGGGAAGCCTTCAGAGTTAAAATGTCTACATGGCGGTTTTATGTCAAGCAGGAGCTAAATGTTACTCCTAAGTAATTTGCCTCGCTTGCTTGAGAGATCATTTCAGTGCTTAAATAGTATTGTGTATTGATCGGTTTGCGCTTTCGGGTAAAACGAACATGCTTGCATTGAGACCCATTTACATTCATAAGCCAGGAGCGACACCAGGTTGAAATACTGTTGAGGTCAATTTGAAGTTCTATCCTGCCGGAATCATGTTTTATTTCTCGGTAAAAGAGGAAATCATCAGGGTGCAATCTAATTTTGGAGGTTATACCATAGCCAATGTCATTTACGTAGATCATAAACAGTAGTGGGCCGAGCACAGACCCCTGGTGCACACCTGAAAGTACGGAAACACCTGTCGATTGGAAGCCATTAATCAAGACCAATGCAAAGCATATTGTGCGGCAAGCCAAGAAAGAATAATTTCTGCAGAAGAAGAATGTGGGAGACGGTATCGAATGCCTTTTTGCAATCAATAAGCAATCCGTCTGTAGACCCAGATTATAAGAAGCGTAAATGTCATGTGAAAAATCAATTAACTGTGTAACACAAGACCGGCCAGAACGAAACCCATGCTGGTAGTCAACAAGAAATTTATGATTATTAAGATGTATGATTAAATTTAAGTAGCTAAATTGCTCCAAAGTCTTCAAGCAAAACACTAGTTAAAGATATCAGCCTATAGTTTACCACTTGGTTCGGAAGTCCACCCTTGTGAATAAGCACAATGTTACCCATTTTCCAGTATGCTGGTAAATCACAATTAGCAAGAGACAGGTTAAACATTATGGCTAGATATTCGGAATTAACTGTGACGCATTATTTGAGAACGAAGTTTGGAATATCATCAAGGTATGAAGCTAAATTCAGGTGTATTTTTTCAAGCAATTTGCATATTCCGAACTTGTCAATGAAGATGTAAGGCATAGGATCACAAATACAGCTTGAGTAAAACGGCAGTTCGCTAGGTACGGTTCTAGCAAAAACTGATTCGAAATATACATTAAAACACTTTGGCCTATCGGTATCATTCGTTATTTATTGTGGTATTATTAAGGGTAACTGTCGGAATGCTGACGTCGTCCTTGCGATTTGACTTGACCGACTTCCAAAATTGTTTAGGGTTTTTCTTCATCTTTGAGCCAAGTTAGCAAAAGTAATTTTTTCTTCGACGCTTTGATCTGAACTGTAATTTATTTCATCACCCAACTCCTGTAGCAATTTATATAGGTGTTGTTCTGGACATCACATATATTGCTTAAATTTAAGTTTCCTCTTGATAATAAGCGATTTGACACTGTTTGTGGACCATGACTTATGTCCTAATCGTGGAGTAAGAATCTTGTACGGGATATACAGCTATGAAAGAAGCAAGAACTTCTGTTTGAATGTCAACCATAAATCACTTATGTTAGTCCTAGTGCTGCTAAATAAAAATGAATCAAAGTATTGTTCTAATTGTAGTGCAATTTGAGCATAATTTCCGCGCTCGAAGAAATGAATTTTACGTGTTTTTTTTTTCACCAAAGTATGCGGCCGCGGACAATCAGCTCGCGCAACTACTGTATCGTGATCGCTTATGCTGGGAAACATGTAAATAGAATTTACCGAACAACTTGTGTTTGAAAACAAAAAATAGAGGGTACTAGAACAGCCGCCATATCGTCGAGTGGGAGAATCAACAAACTGGAATAAACTGTGTGTCGTGATGAGGTCGCTAATGCCAGAGCTAAAGAGCCCTGTGATGAAAATACAGGCAGTTTGTTAATCCAGCGAACATCAGGTATATTAAAATCTTTTCCGAAGAAGAAATAATCTGTTGTCAATTTATCTAAAATACCAGAAAGAGATGTAAATTAATGACTGGTTGTATCGCTAAGGAAAGGTAAAATGCTCCAATCGCTAGGTGTTCTGTATTCTGAAGCATAACTTCGCACCCAACATTTTCAGAATCGAAACCACTGAAGTGGGGCATGAAACTCGGAATAAGCTTTTTACGAGTAGAAAGACGCCTCCGCCATGTGTATTTCTGTCCTAACGATGGGCTTCATAATCACCAAAAAACACTTCGGAACTCATAACAGTGTCATCTAGCCAAGACTCAGTTCCGATGAAAATATCCGAATTTAAGGTTGATAAAGTGCTACTAGTTCTTCAATTTTATTTTTAACGCTCCGCCAGTTAATAAGCTCTACATCAAATCCAGGAACAACGGTCGGCCGGAGACAGATTTCTGTCCGAAGATCAGCGAACAGTCACACGCTTTGTCGAAATTATTTTTTTATTTCTTTACCGCATCATCTTCGGCGTCATAAAAATATGTACAACCACCAATAGTCAGTTTCTCGTGCCGTAACTTAAATAGTGAATCTGGTTGCCGACCAAATTCGGATATTTTCTTGAGAGCAGTACGAAAAGAGTGTGAAAAATTCTCGCCAATTGAAATCTCGGCCATTACTGCGTCCCGCTCCTTACCTTGCAAAACATGTGACTATTTGCCGGTTTTTGCTTGACTGAAAAGTGACTAATCTGTGAGCACGGTCGATGTGGATCAAGTCGATCTGTCTGCCTAGCTTGTAAAAGCATAATGTAACTGCAGCGCCTTCCGAATCTTTATTCTTTTCAGACTGCTTATCGGGAAAACCAAAGAAAAGCAGAGAGTTCCGTCGGAGTTTGTTTTCCGCATCATGAGCAATGGTTTTAATTGAGGCTATTTCTGTAGACAAGGGGTGAGAAGTGCTGTTTTCATCGGTTCCAATAATAGTTAGTGACCCCTGAAATTTCTCCAAAGAAGTGACGCGCTCTGATAAGCTTTAATTTGTTCTTCCGTAATGAGCTGCCTTTTACGTATATCTGTCAGATGAGCTAAAATCTTCGTCTGGCCGGATTCAAGTCTCATTACGATTTGTAGGAGGCCTGACATACACAATTCAGTCTGTGATCCTGCCACAGATATATCTGGACAAGGATTTATTAATACATCGCCCGACAAAATCAACAACAAATGTGACACAGCAACTGGCATTACTGCTGTCAACGACTGCTTAATAAACGAACAAACAGCTTCATTGATGTCAAGTGAGCACGACACAGCTAGCAAGAAAGGGCTTGAGGTCTTAATACATGATTTATTATTTAAATAACAAACCTGAAGCAGAAGAACGGGTGAGTGCATGGCGCGCGGAACGGTGTCGTGCCCCAGCGACGGTGGCTGCGGGCGGGGGGGGGGGGGGAGGGGGCGGGGGGGGGGGGGGGGGGGCGGCCGTTAAATTACACAAGGTGATGTCCCGGGTTGCCAGACATGAAGGCAAATTTTGTCCAATATTGGAGGGAGGACTGATCCACCGTGGTAGTCCGTGAATCCATCTTGAATAGTCGGCGGGCCGTCAAGGTAAAGGCTTGCAACGTGAATTTCGAAACCAGTTCACGATCCGTGGACGAAGATACCCAACCGGAAAGGCCAGGTAGCCAGATTAACCTGAAGCGGAAGAACAGGTGAGTGCATGGCGCGGGGAACGATGTCGTGCCCAGATCTGTGACCAAGGGAAAGGGGTGAGCGGAGGGGGAGCCCAGCAACCCTGATACACTTTTTGGGTTAGGTATTTTTGTGCTGGGCTGAGACCGCGTGTTCTCAGTCATTTTCAACGCAGTTATTCCCGCATCAGAACTGGCATCCCGAAGCTTCTTGTTTGCGCCTAAATGTAGTCCTTTCGACAACAACAACCACAACTAAGCAGCTGGCCTGGACTTACAAAACTTTAGTGACTAGACATAACCTGCTGCTCTCCTCACTGCAGCCTCGGCTTGACCTCCAAAAGCCCCGCCTGGGTCGGTGCCTGGTGGATGGGCTTCCTGGTGTCAGCAATCATGGCACTCACTCTCGGCCTGCTCACCGCCTGCTTCCCGAAGCACCTGCCCGGTACGCGTGCCAGCCATTGGCGTCGGTATATTCGTAGACGACCATGAAAGGGACGCTAAAAAACTCGGCAGAAGATATCACTGAATTCTCTGAACATTCTCAATTTCAGCGAATGCTGAAAGCAGAGCGTGACATGTGGGACAACCCCACTGCGTGATCTTTCCTCGTGCGTCTTGCTCGACCCGCCGCAGTCGAACAATTTTGTGTAGGAATCTATCAACGGTTGTTTACGATGCAACAGGCTCAACAATATGAGGACGACCGGCTGTTCCAGGAATGGAAAAAATACGCCGATCGCTCAGTAACCTTTTATCCCAATCACTGGTAGCTGCAGTGTGATGAAATTTCGCATGGATGTTCTACGCACATTTCTGCATTTCTCCGTTCTAGCACTGTCCTGACGTCTGCTTTTGTGCTGCGGGGATCACACTGTGTGTTTCAGGGTGTAAAACTGTAGACAGCAAGAAGAACCCCCATCAATTTTTTTGGCAGGCTACGAGGAACTGTGCGCCGAGAAGAAAGCAGACACCTCCATGTTTACGATGGTGAGCATGCTGCCGTCGAGCGACTTCGGTCGCCGCCTCACCGACTTGCCCAAGGCCATCCGGCGGCTGCTCACAAACGTGCCATTCATGCTGCTCTGCTTCGCCGTGTCCTTCAACAGTGAGTGCTCCTATCCTCAACGTGTCCCAACGTCACGGCCCGCACATTCATGGGTCCCCCAAGCTGTGTTGTTCTCGCTCAGACCACATTGCGCTCTGTGAAACCTTCATTCTGTCAGACCGCCAATTAGAGGCATCACACCGGCACGAACTGCCTAGAATTCTATTCTTATGACATGTTCGTCTTTTCCTATAATAAACGCCTGCACTGAGCTTACGAAGAACACGAATGCGAATTATTAAGGAGTGGTGTGCGCTACTACTCTGATATTACATCACTGCCATTAAAATGAAGTCACGCATAACTAGTTTTAAAGGGGTTCCATGGCTGATTTAAAACTTTATAAAGAGTTGTAACTGGTCGCCAAAGATTCTGCAAACATGAATTAAACTTCACGTTGGCGCCGCTACAAAAGAGTAGAATAAAAACAGCAAATAACGACCGCTACTCAAGACACCTACAAGCACAGCCTTGTATTTTCCTTCAAACGGCAAAATGCTGAAACAGCCTTCCAACACCTTCTGTACTCAGCGAAAAATATGAATGTCAAGAAAGATTCCCAGTTAGTGCTTGCTGTTTTCCTTGATGATTTTCATTACTGCCACCAATTCTGTTTGGAACGCTTCTGTACTGAGAAACTATTCGTATTTTAATAAAAGGCATTAAGTTTGCACATATGATTCGAAGCCTCAATGAATCACTTAAGAACAAATGAACACATGACTGAAAACCTGCTTGAATGCACCTTTGATTAGTGAGACTTTTATTTCTCAGCAAGACTTAATTTATCCATGATTTACGCCACCTGTGCAGAGATGTTCGCCATAGGCATCACGTCCATGCTGACGAAGTTCTTCCAGTCGCAGTTCGGAATGCCGTCCGCCAAGGTCGCCTACCTTACCGGTGAGCTCCTCACAGTTGGGGACTTTCGTTCTACTGACGCATAAATAGCTTAGCATTGCGCAGTACAAAACACATCTGAAGTCAAACCCTAGCGCAGCTACTCTGTTAAAGATGTGGTTTTTGCTCTTCGTGAACCCACGCGGCTGCGTTCGTGATCAAGCACTAACTTTAAAACGAGTACCTGCGTTAATAATTCACTTGATTTGACAGGCAGAGCATTTTGACAGGCAGAGTACTCTAGCCAAGCCTGCTCACATCTGCACGGCGCCTCTTGGCTCTTCTTTTGTCTACTTGTAATGTTAACCTTTACTGAAATATGCCTACGTTGTGAAACATACTCCCGCTAATCTTAGACACTGCTTATAAGAAGGGAGGGTAAAATTTAATAAAACCAAAAATAAATTCAAATGTTGAGCTAAAGCCGGATAAGGGCCTAAAAAGCAGCGCTGGCTATTTGGACACGCTATAGTAAAGACCAGCAAAACAGCGCAACCGAAATCCAGACATCCGAAACAGGCGCTTAATTTGCAGATATCTTATTTCTGGCGTTTTAATCTCTAGAAAGATGTAAGATAGCTTGCAGTAAAGTTGCTGCTTTGATAATTGTGCTGGCCCGAACTTTGACTGCCCTGTTTCATTATGTGGGCTTCTGGACATGTACTTGACAGCTTGATGAAAATTACCAGCCAGTGACGATTCTTTGCATGGCGGCGAAATTTAGGTATAGAGGCTGGAAGAATGATATCATATGGTGACGGAGAAACGTACAAAGTTCCCTCCAAGATAATCTAACAGCATATAAACAGCGATATTAAAACTAAGCTAAAACATGTCCCTGTACCCAAAGCACCTGAAGGTTGAGTAAACCTTATGTAATATTTAGAGAATAATTTTGAAAGCCGTACATTTCCTAGGCCAATTTGAACAAGGCTCCTTCTGTATGATTCTCTCAGAATGCACCCACTTCAAAATCTGCACAGTGCCAAGAGGCCTGTCAAATGAAGTGCCACTAGTGACTTCAACCAAACCACTTTATTTGTCGGCCTGGGCATTCCTTATATGGTGCCTCACTGCCCGCATATGCCTATATTGCCTCTCACAGAATGCGCGGAATAATGAGTTGCGCACCGGGGTGGCGGACGCTTGGAATTTTGTCCGCATTCAATACATCCTACCGAGAAAAGCAAATTAGCATTGTTTTACTGCGCGATTTCGATGAGCACGCCAGACGAAGGTGAAGCGAATAAACTCGCAGAGTGGTAACTGGTGCGTAACGAAAATGTTTGAGCGTTACCTGCAGTGCGTCAGCGAAGAAGCCGGGCGTCAAGCCGGGCTACGCTTGCACCCATCATTGTCCGGCGGTTGGCTGCGAACCAAATATCTCCCGCAGCCAAGGCGGACGGCCATCCCACTAGGCCACCCACCGCCTACCACAGTCACGGCCGGACTCGACTCCGCCCTCCGCGCTTCCTTACTGCCTTTGCAATGATGGATCCCGCCGCCTGCCGCCACAACTCTGTAGTGGCGCTGTCAGCTCACCGCTGCCGCGTCTGCAAAACGCGTTCACAGATGTTCTCCGGCAGATGTTCCGGCAGATGTTCTCCGGCATAGCCAAACTCATTAATGAATTTCACGAGGTACCTCCCAACATACACCAGACCGGAGTGTGTCACTGAGGGGGATGGATTCAAAAAGTGTCCTTTCAGGTTCTCCAGCTGTGCGATTACTTCCTTTGGTACAGCTGTAGCAAGCTCTCAAGCATGAGTATCTGTCACCTGCATTTGCTTTAGAGGGATGGCCTTGCCTTTGACAATGTTATCAAGGGCAATTGTGACAGCCGTTGCATCAAGCACATCGTTACCGCCACACGTGGACCTGAGCCGCCCGAAGAGTACTTCAACTGGGTCACTGCTAAAGTTCCTTGTCAGAAAATATTTGATTCCCCTCTCTAAGAGGAACTTTGTTGCCTCCACTGTTGCCTTCGTGGTGAACAGCAAGGCGTAGTACGTTTCGTCTGTGAATTCGCCCTTTCCTGATGCGATTGACGCCCCTTGAATATTCATCACGTAGCAGGTGAAATCTTTTTCCAGCCATAGCATTCTGTGGTCATTTTCGTCAGAGCTGGGCTTCTTGTTGTCACTCCCACTGTACACCGTGTCATGGATGCCGAACCATTGCTTCATCATCTTCATGAACAATATTGTTGGGCTCACTTCTCTGAAACTGTAAACGGCTGGGTCGCCGCGCCGGTTCTCCTGGAGGTTACACAACGCTGCAGTCACTTGCGGGGAGAATATCTGAACCGCGCGGAGCACGTTCTTTTTTTCTAAGTTCGACGGGTAAACGTGTTTCCTGGTCAAGTTTCTTGCCAGTTTGACAGTTTTGTCCTTTTTAAATTCATAAAGTTTCTATACGAATTTCCCAGTAATAAACTGTGCCGTCTTTAAGTTCACGTTCCAGGAACTGACTACGTATGTTTTTGAGGATATGACAAGAGTCAAAACTCAGGAAAACGACTCTATCTGAATCGTGAGGATGGGGGACTGCTGAAGACAAACATGCACTTCCCATGTGTTTAAACATAGTGACGTTTGCTTAGTAATTATCTGTGATGATTCTGACAATTATGAATCCGCAAGACTCCACAGCAGACATTATCTCCTTGGTCCAGCCAAACAGATCTCTCCCACAACAGCTGTTTGGTAAAGTAGTACACATGGTATCCTGTATGAATTCGCCGCACCATTCAGAACAAAGCACAGTACTCTATTTTCAAGGGTCTCTGCCGCGCTGCCTGCCGCACTGTAGCTGGGTTTTTTTTAGACCAAATACTGCGTCGGCCTTTCTGTCATACGCATATCTTGGCTTAGTGGCAGCCTCGTCTACGATCAACGACGCCATGTGCTGTTTGCTGCTGACCATCGAGGACTCAAAGGTCTGCCTCTCCTTCATGGCAGGACTCATACCTGAAGACGTTGGGCTTTTGCCCACATACCTCTGGAGCGTACACTTCGCCGACAGTGTCAAGAGGTCAAATTTTCGGCTTGATCGTAAGCTTTTGACGAAAGGAGGCGCCAAATCACACACTCTCTGACAACTTCTTCTGAATAACAAGGTCGTTTACTGCCATAGACTTCAATCTGGTGACGAAGAAAAACAGCCTTTTTCTCACCTTTCTGGGAATCGGCAACAATCTTTTTGACGGCAGTATAGTGTTTGTCGTCGTTGTATTCTTTAATCTTTTCTTTGTCTACAGCAAGCTTTCTCAGGAGCCCCGCGCACTTCCAGCGCTGGTAGGCTACCTGAGCCAAAAGCCTTTTCATCATGACAAGATATTGACTAGATCGGTGAGCGTTGTTGCTATTGGTTGGAAGCACTTTATTTCTCCTCGGTTACCACCTCCCTGGCACCAAACTCTTCATGAGCAGGCAACAGTGACTCTGCTTTTCGCTTTGATGAATTTCCAGGAGCTGGGGGGTCACGACATGCAGGTTCCTTACGCTGTCTCTTTGCAGCTGGCACCATGTAGGACGAATAGAGTTCGAAGATGGTCGGTACAGCTCCCACAAGCAACTTCCGTATTCGGCATACGGGAACATAATCACTCTCATTGAAGTGTTCGCTACACACTGCAGTTGATGCGAACTTGTCGTTAATGACGAGATTTTCACGGGAAATCTTTTTTCGCCCCTTCCCAAGCAGCACAGGTCATCGGCCCAATATTGCAACAGGATGGTTCCATCCTGGTCCTTTCTTGGGCCAACTTTGCCAATACAGTTCCAATGTTGGGCCAATTACTTGTGCTGCTTGGGTTAGAACACAGTTCCGCATCGCTAGAAAATTGGTAAAAGGAAACACCCGGCGTCTTCCCCTGTTGAGATTTGCAAAATGGCACACACCAGTACACGATGCCTACAGTGATCGCGTTTGAGGCAGAAGGAAGAAACGACGCTTTCGCTCTTGCAACGATCCCACGGAGAAAGCTCACACATTCAGCTGCAAAACCTGGCACACAGTAGGTAGCACACGAGGGATCAGTGAAATAGGCATGCTGCTTCAGACGCCGCCGTCAAGCACAGAAGTGGTGACGTAATTGCGCCCACAAAAGCAGACCAAGGTTGCAGGGAGCAAGTGCACACTCATGTCGTGGGCATTAGCGGGCAAGTCTGATGAACGTTGTGCGCACAAGAATCTCACCAGTTGGGACAGCAGCATTGAATAAAGGACCAACTTGACAGCAGCTACTGAAGAAAATGGCCGCAGCAAAACCAAGCCCGCGCGACCCTTCGCTCCCGCGAACACGCTGAGGTGGTAGCGACCACTTGCGCCGAGCCATCGAGGTACTCGTCAGAAAAAAATCCATTGACTCCCGTCGCGTTCCAAAGGCCTTAAGGGAACGCGGAGGAGAGGAGAGTCGAGTCCGGCCGTGCCACAGTCTTCCTTCTTTCTCCTCCCCCCCCCCCCCCCCCCTCAGGGAGATTTATCTCTTTCTGATTGGCCCCCTTCCAACCTGGGGCAGGTGCAGTTGGCTCTGCGGACGCAGGCATCCACGAAAACGACAACGATGGTGCATAACTTAGCACAGTCCGCTCGAAGATGTAACGTAGGATAGATATAAACGTACGATGTGTATGGCGTAAGACATGCGACATAATATTTCAAAAATAGCTTCACCTGCGGCAGTTTCTGATACTAGCACGCAGCATGATATTTACTGACGGAGCTCGATGTGCAGGACCTATCGTGCTTGTGGGCGGTGGCTTCGGAGCCATAATTGGAGGCGCCTTGGTGAGCCGCTGGAACCTGGACTACGCGGGCATCATGCGACTCTGCTTGTACAACTGCTGCTTTTCCTGGTTCGGCGTGCTCACCTTCCTGGTCAACTGTCAAGAAAACACCTATGCCACACCAGAGGGATTTGTGGGGGCCCCGTGAGTCCGGACATTCCGTGCCGCTAATACCTAACTATTCATGGTACATTCACAATGTGCGTTATTTTATAAAGGGTCGCATTTGACATGGCGCATGCTTTGTACTAGTGATAAAATTTGTTGCGGGAACCTTTAACAAAGATTAAATAATTTCGTGCGTCCGAGAGGTGGGCGCATGTTTTCTCGTTGATCTTGTTGCTGAAGGAGCCGGTAGATGGGCAGGATGGCTCTCTCGAGCAGGAACCACACACGCCAAATGGTTAACTTATTGAGCGGCAGTATTCGTGCTTGTTGATTGCAGTAAGTAAACGAGGAACACGGGAGGGAACGGAGCTGAAGTAACAAGTAATTTTTGGCCAATGACATCCGAGCAATAGAACTTCAGAATCGAACGTGCGCCAATTATCTTCGCCATAAAAATGGTCCAAACAGGACATCTTTCTTGCTTTGATCATGCAGAGATGTCTTTTTGTCGGGAAGTTAAAAAGCCATCGCAATTGGCGATCTGCAGGAGGCCCACCACTTTCGATTTCCAGTGCAACAGTGACTGCAACTGCACGTCGAGTATACTTAACCCGATCTGCGGTGCTGACGACGTAGTTTACCTCTCGCCATGCCTAGCGGGCTGCCGCAGAGAGTTCCAGGTCAAGGACGTCAAGGTAAACATGCGGGAGCCTTATCTGTCTGCTCCATGTTAATTGAAATCAAATATGCCTTTAGACTAGAGTTGACAATATAATTTTATGCAAACAGGAAAATATCAGGGGAGGTCACAAAAATAGTTTTATACTGCTATGATACCCGCACGACTAAGCTTGATTGATTTTTATAACGTGTAGCGAGAGGCACCACGATTACGCTTCATAAATGAGATTCAGAAACACACTCCTCCCGCCCAACACATCTGTGATATGCGTAAAACAAACAATGGACAGATGATAGCGTAGTGCAGCGCGAGTGATACTTGCGGAGGCAGTGCGGGCGAAAGGTGGCATCGATGTGCGCTCTCATTTGAGATGTGTTATGCCCTACTCGTTGAAATGAAAACCGCCACTGCTGCGCTGCGGTTACAAGGTATCAAATTGCCTCAGCTATGTTGACATCTATTACGAACTTGTTCAATGTTACTAGACAGCACGCACAGTATACACCAGTAAAAAAATGCGGATCATATATTTGACTCCCACTTCTTCTGTAAACTGTTAATCTTGCCTAACTTAGCTCGCGCCTAGCGCAGAAGTGCTAACTCGGAATTTACTTCAGGACTTATCAATTAGAGAAGATCCGCAGGCAGATGCAGAAGGCGAATACAAACTATTTACTAGGCAGGCTTTTGGCCACAAGAAAAAAAATGTCTTTCAGCTGCTCTTCTCCGTTAAAAACATATTATAGAGCCCGGCCCCATGTACGTTTATGCCGCCAATCACCATAGGTTACTGCTTCCAGTGCTGCCTCCAGAAGCGGGAACAGCATTTTCTTTTCTTTTAAATAGTCCTTCAAGAATGGTTCCTCAGTCACGCCATAAGATGCTTATATTCTGTGGTCACTTGAACAAGTTCTATGACAGCCTTTGTACAGCCGGCTAGACTAGTAGGATTTCCGTCTCCAGGTACTGACAGCAAATCACGTTTACATATGTGGCAGAGGGCTCACGGAGGGTGGAGATTTCAAACGCAGAAGCAAACAATATGCCATTGTGGAAGCTGTTACCAGGTACAGCTATGGCAGTGCAGCAGAAAACACGTGGTCGAAGATATGTTTCCAGAAGGGCGTTGTTCTGACTTCTTCCTCAGCCAATCACACAGGTATTGAATCCGACGGCTCATCTGGTAACTTCCAATTTAGCTCATTTAGCTCCTGTCAAGCACGAATCATTCGCCGACACGGAAAACAAAAAATCCGGAAAAAAAAGAGTATTTCTTTCCTCGCAGGTCAGAAAGTAAATGCTCGTGTGCATCTATGCTAGTATCCAACTTCTTCCTGCGTGATATATTTCTTCCCCTGAAATAATGCTTCCAATACAACGCAGTCAGCAATCACACCCATTTTGGTTGAGGTAATGCTCTTTTTGCAATTCTGAACACAATTATATGATTATAAAACTTAACATTTCTCTTCTTTAAACGTAAATAGAAACTTATGTGTGCCGATCTTCGTATTTTTAGCCTTCATTTAGTTTCTTGTCGGTTCCATAGCGTTGCCCTGCACCACGATTCTAAAAATGTATTGGCACGGCAGGAGGCGCTATGTGAATTTTAGATGCTGTCCAAACATTCAACGACAATAACCTAGCAAGAGCCATGGCTCTAGAGGCCTGTGGGCTAAGTCTATGCAGTAACACAATCGTCTGACTCACACAGATTATCCAGACTTGAGTGAGTACATTGCTGACCGATTAACTCACCAAGCCACAAAACAAGCTAGGCAAGCTAAACGAGTGGCAAACGAGCTCAAAGCTCAGCACATCGCAAAACTTCACTGTGAGGCTCTTTTAGCTCTAAACTCAGCTGCCCAAAAACAAAATGTTACTTCACACTGACCCGCCGCGGTGGTTCAGTGTTTAGGGCGCTCGGATACTGATCTGGAGTTCCCGGGTTCGAACCCGATTGCGGCGGCTGCGATTTGATGCAGGCAAAACGCTAAGGCGTCCATGTGCTGTGCGATGTCAGTGCATGTTAAAGATCCCCAGTTGGTCGAAATTATTCCGGAGCCCTCCACTACGGCGCCTTTTTCTTCCTTCTTTCACTCCCTCCTTCATCGCTTCCCTTACGGCGCGGTTCAGCTGTCCGCCGATATGTGAGATAGATACTGCACCATTTCCTTCGCCCAAAAACCAATTATTTTTATTATTACTTCACACTGGTGTCATTATTACATCAAGACAGGAATAAAATAGACCACTTTTTTTCCTTTGTACTACACATGATCTTGCCGAAATATACTCAGCACAAATTTAGCGCACGCAGTCTGTTGTTTTTATTTTCTGCAAAAGAAAATAACACTAAGCTCTGTCTTGAATGCACACTGCATAAAAGCTTCCAACAAAACACTGTTTTCTTACTGTGCTGAATACTTCTTGTTCAGTTCAACAACAAAAAACTTGTTGGGTTGTAACGTAGTTAAACCAGGTCCGAATCCAAGTCGTGTTACTGTTAGTTTTATTTGCTTATTTTATTTTATTATATATTCATAATTAATTGGACTGTTTGTTTGTTTGTTTGTTTGTTTGTTTGTTTATTCATTCATTCATTCAAGGCTACTATGACTATTCAGCTTTTGCAGCGTTGGTCGTGAAGTAGAGCTCTCGCTCTATAAATACTGAACAAAATGACAAACAGGGGAGATAGGCGGCATCGCGCTTGGTTGCTCAGAAGAGTCCGCCAGAACGCGATCGAGAAAATACACAGGTGTCATACGGCGTACCAGCTCTCCTTGACAAACAATCCTTGACGGACAACACTGCCGCATAAATTTCTCCGTTACTAGGTATCACAGCAAAACGCTAACTGACGTGCTACTGTTGGCGCCACTATGGCAGACAAATTTGCAGAGGACTGATTTCCAAATTTCTGATTCCAACGAATAACGACCGGCAGGCTGCACCATCGCCGTAGCTTATGCCTCGCGCAGACGCCACCAGCAGATTTGCCTCTCGTTCTACCGCAGATGTACAGCGACTGCTCGTGCGTGAACGGCACGCTGAGCGAGGTGCCGGGCGTGAGTAGCGAGCAGGTCCTCCTGGAGGCCGTGCAGGCGACCCGGTCTCGCTGCAGCGTCGACTGCGCGCTGCTCTTCCCCTACCTGGTCGGCGTCTTCCTGTCGCTCAGCTCGGCCTTCCTCAACGCGGCACCTGCCACCGCGGCCGCCATGAGGTGCGCTCTCTCCCGAAGCTGTGTGGCAGCTTCGGCCGGCGTGACCCGAAACACTTCAAGCACTGTCTTCTGTTCAGGAACAAGCGGTAGTGATATGAAACTGCATAGAACCGACGGCGACTTCATTAATACGAGTCAAACGTTATTGTAGCTGGAGGAACTCGGTAACTGTACTGGTGACTGTACTTAACCTGACCTTAAGAAAATGCAGAAACCAAATTACGGTTGATTTTCGTAGTTAGGCCAAATGCGGGTTAGGTGCGCTAGGGGTTTGGTTTTTATATGGTTCCGGTGGTGTTCTGATCCGCTGTTCATTGATGAATTTTGTTCAGATAGCGATAATGAGGTAATCCCCATATATGCGAAATTGGTCATTCTTGTCTTCAAATTCATGCGTCCCAGGAGACCTCATACGCCTCCTGGTTCAGTGGTTGAGAGCTTAAGCGATGTGCTACTGCCCTGATATGGCAGGTGCTGCCACTAATGGGGCTTGTGAGACTCAGGTTGTTCTTCACGAACAACCTCTCACGACTAAACATTAATTGAACTGCCATCTACCACGACAGGCAGCTTTCCCACAACCCAGTGGGCAGCCAGCCACAAAGCAGGCTTCAGACGAAAAAACACACAGCGGCTAAATGCGGGAAATGGCCACACTAAGAGGAAGCGTACTAAAAAATCAAGGCAGCATGCCCTTCAGACAACTATGTCGCAAATGATGATGAAGAGCTCATGTGGACTTGACAAATGTTCCTCCCCGAGCGAGTCGCGTATGTGCTGCCACATTTGTTGCACCAAAGCTGCTGCCGCGCCGTCTGTTCACCCTTGTTTTTTCTAGGGACTTTTTCGTTGGATTGAACTTTGTTCTGAACCAATGAGCCAGGATACTTTGTTAACTTGGTTATATGGTATGTTCGTTACACTCTGCTTTCATGTGTTGGGGGCTGTCAGTAACAGGCCCAAGTACGTATGGACTGCCAGTCATACAGTGCCGAAGACGAAGGCTGAATTACTTTGGGAAGCCCAGCCGGCTGAGCCGTAATCTTAAGGGTGGTTATCATTTGCCTCCCGGCACTCTTCACCTTCTTTTCAAAATTATTTTAATTTGTTATCGTCGTTCTGTTCGTTTCTTAGTTCCCTCGCGAGCCAGTGCGTACCGTGGCTCTTCCCCTCGGCTTTGAGTTTTCTATTCCACTTTTTAAATTTGCATGAAACTTCTAGTCCTGTTATGTTTCAGGCAAAATTGCCACTGCAATTAATATGATGACAGTCATTATTGTTTACAGTTTCTAGGTTAGATTTGGTGTGCGTTCGCAGAGATATCTTTTCACGTGTGAGGAAGAAGCAGGCCCTGAAGAATGAGCCTGTGTAGCCACCTATAGAAAGTTGGGCCACATACTTACACTGCAGTACGTAAGAGGCCGAAAATCTCCCGCAAAATTTTTATTTCTGCCAGTTCACTTTCTTTGCATAAGCCGTATGATTGCGATTGTTCCTTTGTGTGCTATTTGTTTGTTTATTTGTTTTCTACCTGTACAAGCACCGTCGGAACGTGTGCTCACTCACCGCAGGTGCGTCAAGCCCGCAGAGCGGTCTCTTGCGCTTGGAATCAACACAATCATCGTTCGCCTGATGGGTAAGTGCCCGCAGCTGCGTCAGCACTTTTGCAACCTTAGCTATTTGAGTGTAATGTCGGCAAAAATCGGCGTATCCCGTTGGTTACGGCGAAATAGAAAAAATCATTTTCGATGAGGACGAAGGTGTGAGAACAGAAAACGGACGAGGAGCTGTCACTGCTCAAGCCCAGGCCACTTAGCAAGACTATATAGGAGGTAAAACTCCTGCCAGCGCGAGCGAGCGCAGGCGACCAGATAAAGTCACAATTGCATGCGCCGACGGGGCGGTATGCAGTGGCTGCGCCATGCGGCGCGTCGTAGAAGCCGCAGCGGAAAAAAAATGCAGCGCCCGGGCAGGCGGCTTCGGCGGCGCCCGCCCAATGCAGACGGCGAGCAGACGACACGGGTGTTTGCCTCAGCGGGCACGCCGTAATGTATTTCTGCGCCCTTAACTCAAACAGCAACAGTTCTTGTCGGTGTCTGTGCTCAAATGGTTGAAGCGTAGCACCAGTTGCTCTACGGGCTACCAGTGGTAAAGAAGCGCGAGTGTGCCCTCAATAGAAGTCAGGCGCGCGCGGCCGAACGGGAGCAACACGCTCGACCGGTTGCCTTGACAACCGAAAGGGCAGTAGTTTCTTTCCAAGCCGCCAGGCGCCGCCAGCATGATAGTGGCGCCGCGGGCATGTGACCATTTCTGCTCGCCGCAAACAGCGCGGTTTCCACTCCTATATAGTCTTCCTCCGTGGCCCAAGCATGCCCAGGATGCGCGAAGTTCGCGCACGAGCTACGCACTGAGCGTTGAGCGTCCGTAGAAAGGTCGTTGTCGTAAACCGCCTTTTTAGGGACCAGTAGCGCTCTAAGTTGGCCTGCAAGTTTTTGTGATTAACAGCTGAGAACCGTTCGCGCATTGGCTGCAGAGTACAGTCGGGAGCAAAAGTTTACGAAGTACAGTTCCTCGCGATAAATGTATTGTAGCTTTATCTTATCTTGCGACAGTCTCTCCTACTACTGCTGTTAGCGGAGGTAGAGTGACAATATACGCTCTCTACGAAACTCAGAGTGGCACGTAGGTGCGCCTAATTGTCATCGAAATCATTGCAGTTGGAGGGAAAGGCGAAGCTGTAGCATGTAGGCGCCATTTTTGGCGTAGCGGTTATAGCGGTTGCTTGGTCGTCACCTTTTGCCCGTCGAGCACGCTTTTGTAGGAAAAAAGTGTTGTTGCAGTGAGGTGAGGCCACCTAGTAGTAAGCGGTATGCACAAAGACCTATCTAAATATTTCATCGGTGAAAAACCCGCCGTGCGAACGGGCGGCGTCATCTGTCATAAAACGCAGGAGACACATGTGCTATTCTTTCTAATATAAATGTAAATTTTTCATCAAACTGAGTGTTATAGGTTAAAAAACTTTTTGACAACAATTTGCCCTTATTGCATTCTTTGATGTCCAAAGAAACCAATGGCATACTCTTATGGAAGCTCTCTCCAGAAAACTTTCTCGCAAAATCTCGGCAAAAAGTTGCCTAAAGTATTACATAAATATACAAGGACTTCTTTTATGCATATAAAATTAAATTATTTTCAATCAGAATGCAAAAATATCAGTACCCTGAAGATTTTATAATTTTAACTTCATAAACAAAACCTTTATTTTAAGTCGCTCTTACCTCCTTGAGGAATATATGCACGCGGTAAACAAAAATATCCCGCCAAGGATGAGAACCGTACCCAAACAGCTTTGCTACAGCAGGCTAGTGCCAGACGTAGCGACGGAGTCTGCTTTTCTATCAGGGATGCTTTGCAGTCGAGTTGTCGTGAGCGCCGCAAGGAAAAACAAACTCGAAACTGTGACTCCCGTACGGAACCTATACAGTAACACTCAGCGGACGCTGCGTTCAACTCCCCTCATACGGGGAGGTATATGTGATTTGGTGAAATGACTTTCCAGAATCAACGCAAAGGATCATGGGAAAGTCATCTGGTGCCGCTACTTCTACACCCAACTTCCTCCCCCAACTAAATTCTTTCTTGGTAGTCGCCGTCTAAATTTCCCTTATTCTAATAGTTTGTTCCCGTTGAAACAAAGCTGATTGTACTCCAAGCCGACGTCGATATTGCTCTGCTACGTGGCAGGTATTCGCATGAAATGCATCAGAATAGTTAAAATGGTGCGCGACTTTTATATGAATATATGCCGGGCGATGTGTCGACACGCGCTGTGCGCACAGGGGCATGTTCCGAAATATTACGCGCGAAGCGGTGGTGCAAAACAAGTCGCTGTCTCAGCGATGGCAGCCGTGACGGCATCTCGTTTTGCTTATACCAACTCTGCCATGAAGACTCGGCAAAAAAAGGGGGGGGGGGGGGGCGAGATGGCGCCTCGGTGCCGTCGCGGCGCTAGCGGCTTGTTCTGCTTCGCTGTCGCCGCAAACAATGGTAATACCTGACTTCTGACTGAATCAAGGAAGTACCCCAAATAAAATTGTGACAGAAAACAATACTGCCTTCTAAATACCATTTTTGTGTGCAATTTTAGGACGCACAGTCGCCAGTTAAGCGGAGTTAGGCATTCTACGGCACGCTTAAAAGCACGCATAAAGACGCTACATGCGAAAGCTGCTTGTTTTGGGCTCTCCGTGCTGCAGACGATGCTGATCTATAATTTATTTTGATCGAATCACGTAAGTACATCATCCAAACCTGGAACTTAAATAGAAATACTGCCGTATGCAATCTCTGCGTCGAGTTTCAAGGCGAATAAGCATGTGATTTGAACGAGAGAAGTATTTTACGGTGCGTGTTTAGCGTTGCAAGAGTCAGTAGGTGGTAGAGGCGACATCATCTGTTGTCGCCAAGTAGCAGCGCATAATGCAGACGGGAGCTAGAGACGGGAATACGACACAACGTCCCGTGTTCCTGTCTATATTCTGCACTGGTATTTGAGGGTGAAAAACCAACAAGCCCAATCTGCTTCTCTGCTCGTCTGTTGCCTATCCGAGGAACGATGATATCATTAAAGTTACGTCGAGCTGGGGGGAGTTGTGTGTGTGTGTGTGGAGGAGGAATTTAGCGGCTCATTTTAAAATATTTTTCGACTCCTTTTGCTAAATAATGTTAAAGTTGACGATAAAGTATCCTCAACTGAGCCGCTCATTGCCCCCGCCCCGACAGCTTCAACTGTAAACCAATCGCTCCTCCGATAGGCGCTGAGGACCGATTCTACAAACGACGCGGTTCTCTAATGCTGATCGAATCAGACAAATACATCGTCCAAACATCGTATTGAAAAAGAGAGACTGTCGTATATCATCCATGCTTCAAATTTAACTGTGAATAAGATAGTGCTTTAAGGGAGAGAAGTATTTTACGGTGCGTTTTAAGCGTTGAAACTGTCAGTATTAGCATAAAAGAACAAGCTTACCTGCCCTGATAGGCGCTGAGGACCCATTCTACAAACGACGCGGTTCTCTAATGCTGCTCGAATCAGACAAATACATCGTCCAAACGTCGTATTGAAAAAAGGAGACTGTCGTGTATCATTGATGCTTCATATTTAATTGTGAATAAGATAGTGCTTTAAGGGAGAGAAGTATATTACGGTGCGTTTTAAGCGTTGAAACTGTCAGTATTAGCATAAAAGAACAAGCTTACCTGCCCTGATAGGCGCTGAGGACCCATTCTACAAACGACGCGGTTCTCTAATGCTGCTCGAATCAGACAAATACATCGTCCAAACGTCGTATTGAAAAAAGGAGACTGTCGTATATCATCGATGCTTCATATTTAATTGTGAATAAGATAGTGCTTTAAGGGAGAGAAGTATATTACGGTGCGTTTTAAGCGTTGAAACTGTCAGTATTAGCATAAAAGAACAAGCTTACCTGCCCTGATAGGCGCTGAGGACCCATTCTACAAACGACGCGGTTCTCTAATGCTGCTCGAATCAGACAAATACATCGTCCAAACGTCGTATTGAAAAAAGGAGACTGTCGTATATCATCGATGCTTCATATTTAATTGTGAATAAGATAGTGCTTTAAGGGAGAGAAGTATATTACGGTGCGTTTTAAGCGTTGAAACTGTCAGTATTAGCATAAAAGAACAAGCTTACTTGCCCTGATAGGCGCTGAGGACCCATTCTACAAACGACGCGGTTCTCTAATGCTGCTCGAATCAGACAAATACATCGTCCAAACGTCGTATTGAAAAAAGGAGACTGTCGTATATCATCGATGCTTCATATTTAATTGTGAATAAGATAGTGCTTTAAGGGAGAGAAGTATATTACGGTGCGTTTTAAGCGTTGAAACTGTCAGTATTAGCATAAAAGAACAAGCTTACCTGCCCTGATAGGCGCTGAGGACCCATTCTACAAACGACGCGGTTCTCTAATGCTGCTCGAATCAGACAAATACATCGTCCAAACGTCGTATTTAAAAAAGGAGACGTTCGTATATCGTCGATGCTTCATATTTAATTGTGAATAAGATAGTGCTTTAAGGGAGAGAAGTATATTACGATGCGTTTTAAGCGTTGAAACTGTCAGTATTAGCATAAAAGAACAAGCTTACCTGCCCTGATAGGCGCTGAGGACCCATTCTACAAACGACGCGGTTCTCTAATGCTGCTCGAATCAGACAAATACATCGTCCAAACGTCGTATTGAAAAAAGGAGACTGTCGTATATCATCGATGCTTCATATTTAATTGTGAATAAGATAGTGCTTTAAGGACGAGAAGTATATTACGGTGCGTTTTAAGCGTTGAAACTGTCAGTATTAGCATAAAAGAACAAGCTTACCTGCCCTGATAGGCACTGAGGACCCATTCTACAAACGACGCGGTTCTCTAATGCTGCTCGAATCAGACAAATACATCGTCCAAACGTCGTATTGAAAAAAGGAGACTGTCGTATATCATCGATGCTTCATATTTAATTGTGAATAAGATAGTGCTTTAAGGGAGAGAAGTATATTACGGTGCGTTTTAAGCGTTGAAACTGTCAGTATTAGCATAAAAGAACAAGCTTACCTGCCCTGATAGGCGCTGAGGACCCATTCTACAAACGACGCGGTTCTCTAATGCTGCTCGAATCAGACAAATACATCGTCCAAACGTCGTATTGAAAAAAGGAGACTGTCGTATATCATCGATGCTTCATATTTAATTGTGAATAAGATAGTGCTTTAAGGGAGAGAAGTATATTACGGTGCGTTTTAAGCGTTGAAACTGTCAGTATTAGCATAAAAGAACAAGCTTACCTGCCCTGATAGGCGCTGAGGACCCATTCTACAAACGACGCGGTTCTCTAATGCTGCTCGAATCAGACAAATACATCGTCCAAACGTCGTATTGAAAAAAGGAGACTGTCGTATATCATCGATGCTTCATATTTAATTGTGAATAAGATAGTGCTTTAAGGGAGAGAAGTATATTACGGTGCGTTTTAAGCGTTGAAACTGTCAGTATTAGCATAAAATAACAAGCTTACCTGCCCTGATAGGCGCTGAGGACCCATTCTACAAACGACGCGGTTCTCTAATGCTGCTCGAATCAGACAAATACATCGTCCAAACGTCGTATTGAAAAAAGGAGACTGTCGTATATCATCGATGCTTCATATTTAGTTGTGAATAAGATAGTGCTTTAAGGGAGAGAAGTATATTACGGTGCGTTTTAAGCGTTGAAACTGTCAGTATTAGCATAAAAGAACAAGCTTACCTGCCCTGATAGGCACTGAGGACCCATTCTACAAACGACGCGGTTCTCTAATGCTGCTCGAATCAGACAAATACATCGTCCAAACGTCGTATTGAAAAAAGGAGACTGTCGTATATCATCGATGCTTCATATTTAATTGTGAATAAGATAGTGCTTTAAGGGAGAGAAGTATATTACGGTGCGTTTTAAGCGTTGAAACTGTCAGTATTAGCATAAAAGAACAAGCTTACCTGCCCTGATAGGCGCTGAGGACCCATTCTACAAACGACGCGGTTCTCTAATGCTGCTCGAATCAGACAAATACATCGTCCAAACGTCGTATTGAAAAAAGGAGACTGTCGTATATCATCGATGCTTCATATTTAATTGTGAATAAGATAGTGCTTTAAGGGAGAGAAGTATATTACGGTGCATTTTAAGCGTTGAAACTGTCAGTATTAGCATAAAAGAACAAGCTTACCTGCCCTGACAGGCGCTGAGGACCCATTCTACAAACGACGCGGTTCTCTAATGCTGCTTGAATCAGACAAATACATCGTCCAAACGTCGTATTGGAAAAAGGAGACTGTCGTATATCATCGATGCTTCATATTTAATTGTGAATAAGATAGTGCTTTAAGGGAGAGAAGTATATTACGGTGCGTTTTAAGCGTTGAAACTGTCAGTATTAGCATAAAAGAACAAGCTTACCTGCCCTGATAGGCGCTGAGGACCCATTCTACAAACGACGCGGTTCTCTAGTGCTGCTCGAATCAGACAAATACATCGTCCAAACGTCGTATTGAAAAAAGGAGACTGTCGTATATCATCGATGCTTCATATTTATTTGTGAATAAAATAGTGCTTTAAGAGAGAGAAGTATATTACGGTGCGTTTTAAGCGTTGAAACTGTCAGTATTAGCATAAAAGAACAAGCTTACCTGCCCTAATAGGCGCTGAGGACCCATTCTACAAACGACGCGGTTCTCTAATGCTGCTCGAATCAGACAAATACATCGTCCAAACGTCGTATTGAAAAAAGGAGACTGTCGTATATCATCGATGCTTCATATTTAATTATGAATAAGATAGTGCTTTAAGGGAGAGAAGTATATTACGGTGCGTTTTAAGCGTTGAAACTGTCAGTATTAGCATAAAAGAACAAGCTTACCTGCCCTAATAGGCGCTGAGGACCCATTCTACAAACGACGCGGTTCTCTAATGCTGCTCGAATCAGACAAATACATCGTCCAAACGTCGTATTGAAAAAAGGAGACTGTCGTATATCATCGATGCTTCATATTTAATTGTGAATAAGATAGTGCTTTAAGGGAGAGAAGTATATTACGATGCGTTTTAAGCGTTGAAACTGTCAGTATTAGCATAAAAGAACAAGCTTACCTGCCCTCAGGATACGCACATACACTGCACGCACCGCCCTTGATGCAGCACAGAATTGGCGAATAAACGATGCCGGGCATGCGCGGCGATAGCAAAGCAACAAGCAAAGAGTAGGAGAAAACTGCAACTGGAAAAAAAACCGGAACCGGAACTGGAACAAAAGAATTCCCATCATTCTTTGCTTTGACTTCGGAAACGCACCTCATCATCTGGCCTACATAGCGTCGGAGAAACAAGTATTCCTCTCTTCGCACTTACGTCTCGTAAACGTTTCCCGCTGATTGCTCGTCCTTTTAATGAGCCACCGTGGAAAGCGCGCTGTGCTGCCGAAACTGTCTGTATGGCACGACCAAACCCTTCGATGGCCTTCGCAAAGCCACCCTTCCATTCATGCACACGGCATTTAAACCATCTTCTGGACTCACGCGTAAGCGGAGCGTGTTTCCACTGTGTACCTCCTTCGCGACAGGAACCATTCCGGCGCCGGTGATACTGGGCGGCATCGTGGACCAGACATGCCTGATGTGGCACCGGACCTGCGGCTCGAGTGGCAGCTGCATCGTGTACGAGAACGAGGGCATGGCGCGAGGGATGTTCTACGCTCTGGCCGTCATGCTTGCGGCGAGCATGGTCCTCTACTACTCCTCGCTCATCGTCTACCGCCGGAACGCCCGCAAGCGCGCCGAAAGGAAGAGGAATGCTGTACTTGCCAGCAAAGTGACCTCCCCCCGCAGCGATGACACGTCCCCACTCGGCTGCGCAGCCCTAATGTCTCCCCCACCTGCGACCCTCTGGTCTCCTGACTCGTGTGTGATGTCGAGGTAGCGGAACGTCTGCTTTAAGCCACATGGGCAACAGGGCGACAAGTGGAAGCCGCCACGTCGGGGTTTGACGCGTGATTTGGTATGGGGGCGCGTTGTTTTGAAAAGCGGATTTTAGCGAGTAAATATCAAATGCTTCTGCTAGAACCAACCGGGCCTCACTAGCTGTGTTTTGTGAGGACACTAAAAGAGCTTACGGATGCTGCTGCGTACTTCGGCGATGCCAGCATATCTGTGGGCTACGCATCAATCAGCCTACTATTGATAGTGAGAAGAAAGATAATGCTCATGGGGTGCAGCTTTCTTCTCCAGCACCTGAGGCCTTGCGTGGGCGGTGACAGACTTCCGTGATGGCAGGAATATGAAATGTAATTAATGATGCAATCACTTTTAAAGTACTGATAGATGGACTGGAGTGTGGGGCAAATGAAACTGGCTCTCGAAGGTTTGAATACTTTGAAGTCTGAAATGATATGGTCATTTGAACTGGCAGCTGAGATATTGCGCAAGTTTGTGGTGTCCAGGCAAGCTGGACATGTTTCTTAGGACTGCCACATTTTCTTCATGAACAACAGCGCTTCACAGACAATATAAATTTTATTTATACATGTACTTACCTGCTCAGCCTTCTAATGAGTGATTATGCACTTTGCATTTAGAGTCTTCTAGTAACAGTCCGATTTTAAAATAGGAACTTTAATAAATATAAGCGTGACGTTTAAAAAAATGTGCTGACGATTGGCAGAAGCGTCCCAAAATCAATCGGTAGTTACACTACTTGTTCCGCAATTCATTGCTGCCTGTGCAACATGATCTAAAGTTTATATTACAAACATTGCCAAAAGTGAGGAATTTTTGTTGTTTCGCACAAAATATGTTTGCAAATAAGGCTAGCCAGAAACTTATTATGGTGCATAACCACAGACTTTCAATATAAGGCCAAATTCGAAAGCTGAAATCCGACAGCACCGTCCCGCTGGCATGCGAATAAGCCCGCGGCAAAGGAATAACTGAATTTTTTAGTTTTAGCGTGGCACCTTGCGCACTCCTGTCTTTTGACATCCAGACAGTACTCTCACCAACGTAGGAGATCTTTCATCGCATAAATACCTCTCGTGAGGTAAACCTTCCTACTCCCTGCCTGACTACGTACAATTCCTTTTTGCATAACTAGCTTCTTCGTCAAAACGCAACACAAATGATTGATAACCAAAGAAACTCCGTCCGGATCGGTATTGTATGCAACCAGAAAAAAACAACACTCCTATAATAAAAGCTAGTCGATGATAAATTGCACATGGAACAAAATGCACGCTCCTCCATCATGTTTGCCGATCGTGTCCAAAAACTTCCCTCCAAACTCAGTCGTTTTCGTGAAGGCAGACAGAATGAACTGCACTGTTTAATAGGTCGCGTCAATGAAAGCGCGCAAGGAAATTGTTGAATAGAACCGTGCTGTAAAAGCTCAATCGTATGAAAGGCTTGTCACTTGCGCAAATTAGCTTTCTTTTGTAGCCGTATGGCTACGCTTCGGTGGATGCCAATGAGTAATTTCTCCCTTATTACAACGATACTCCACCTTCGGAGATTCCCCTAAACAGTTAACAAACACTGTTCCAACTTCGAGTTATCAATCAATTCTTCCTCGGCCTACCATAAGCTTGCCGTCCCGGTTAGCTCAGTGGGTAGAGCGACCGCTCCGGTGAAGCGGTGGTCCTGGGTTCGAACCCCAGAGCAGGATGAATTTTTCTTTGACTGCGAAGTTTCTGAGAAAGCTGTATAGCTGGCCTTTGTAGCAGTACGGCTGTGCTTGGGTGGATGCCAATGAGTAATTACCACGTAATGAGTAATTGTTTGAGTAATTACAAAACTATGCTCACGTATATGACAGTGTACATCGTAGCTTAGTAATAAACTTGCGGACTCTGTGAACCGCTCACTCACTCATTAACTCAGCCTCTCGCTCATTTTAACCTTTGTAAGTCAATATACAGCCATCCGGATCGGTATTGTATGCAACCAGAAAAATTCCTTCATCAGTGCTGTGCAGCAAGATGCCGTTATATTCTGGCACGAAAGACCCTCCAGCAAGCACCAGCCTATAAGCTAAAAGGTTTACCCCAGTCCATCCGCAAAGACCGCTTGAATCAACGAAAGCTGTCGCCTCTTTTTGAGGATCAGTGCGCAACCACTTTGCGTAATGAGACACCCGAAACCATTTTTTTTCCATGAAGACTGAGTTTAGAGATTCCGGATGTCTCAAAACCTTGTGCCGTCGTCGTCGCAGCGGCTTCGTATTTGCTTGTTAAAATCTTAATATCAGTGTATGTGCTTTCAAATTGCTGATAGGAACTGCCAAGGGCATGCTTTTCCTCCGTACTATTCAATTGTCTCATTTTGTGTAGATGGTACATCAGCTGCCAACTGCTCAAAATAAACAACTATGCTGTAGATTTTTAGAGAACTCAATCCGTTTTCTGCATGTGTATGAATGACAGTGCAGCGCCTGGCTTTTGATAGCATGTCACGAGCTAGCATATGGAGTAGTTTTCCAGCAGTAGTTGGAAACAGGCTCTTAGATTCAGTATTCCTTCTAGACTCTTCCGTTCGTTGAACTAGGAAAGGCCCTTGAAGTACACGCCGCATCTAGTGATGCAGGATAGCAGCATTGGCTGACGCCTTCTCCTTCAATGTTCTGTTTCGTCTTCTCTATCAAGTTGCTTGTTCGGTAACTAATATTCGCCGAAAGTCATGAAGCTTTTCCCAAGAAGCTTCTAAGACTGATCTGAAGTACTGAAGTGAGAGCTGAAGCACGGAAGCTCGAGAAAAAATAAATTTAACGTCAGTTTAATTATACTGCTTATCAGCAGAATCTTTTCAACTTGACCATGTCATGTGCGAAGCATATTATCAGTCTTCCCAAACCTAGCTGTTTTAACAGTGAACCGTTTTTTGTGGTACATCTGCAAGGATGCAACATTTTCAGCGCTTAAAAAGCACCCGTGAAAGTTAAAAGTTATGAAGTTTTCGTGCAAAAAAAGTTCGCTAAAAAACATCATTTATAATCTAATCGCCGCCATTACGGCGTAATACCTAGAAGAAGGTGTTTCGTATGCGCGTTTTCTTTCTGCAGCAACAGCCATCCATGGCCCGTTCTCTGAGATTGGGACTAAAGCTCTGTCCACGGAAGGAATGAGGAAGTGGAGAGAAAGCACGTTGAGTGCACAGGAACGATGTGGCGGTGCAGGGAAGAAGGAAATTTGTGAAGAGCCCTTTGCTATCCGAGATCCATGACAAAAAATGTGCCGGAAGTCACGTGCATTCGCAAGGACCACTGGGAGTCTTTGGCCGATGGCGCAGGCAATAGTAACGCTGGGCTCAGCAGCGTCGTCTGTTTTAGACTGCGGCGCATGCGCAAGTGCTGTCATGCTCAGCTTCAGAAAAAGAGACGTAACGGCCTCTCCTAAATTCTTTCCTACCTCCATGGGCGGGGGTTGAAGCCAGCGTGACAAATCAAAGAAGTGCGAGAAAAGGACTGAAGAGGATAGGCATGTCAAGGAGATAGTTGTGAAGTGGCGAGGCCTGAATGAAGCGTGATCACGGTAGGTCAGAAGGAAAGCGCATGCCGTAGCCGCGTTCGGACGTCGAGACCAGCCGTGGCCGTGTGTGTGCCCAGCAGAGGAGCGGCGGCGCCGACCGCATGTGCCTGAAACACGGGGAAAGAATGGGCTTCAAAAGTGCTGGAGGAAAACACGCATAAATGGCGAATAGAGAAAGAACACTGTCGATTGAGCGCCAGCCGGTAATAGCAATTAATACACTGTATCCGCCCCCTTTCCAGGCCCACTACACCGATCATGCGCTTACACTTAATGCGGTACACAGAGAAACGAAGTATGGTTACGTGTTTGTAACGCGAATGTTTGATCCTTAGCTGTGGTTTGACATCACAGAAAAAAGCTTGGTGCCGGGCCACCCCCGCCGTGGTGGCTCAGTAGTTAGAGCGTACGGCTACTGATCCGGAGTTCCCGGGTACGAACCCGACCGAGGCGGATGCTTTTTTATGAAGGCAAAACGCTAAAGCGCCCGTGTGCTGTGCGATGTCAGTGCACGTTAAAAATCCCCTAGTGGTCGATCTTAATCCGGAGCCCTCCACTACGACACCTCTTTCTTCCTTTCTTCTTCCACTCCCTCCTTTATCCCTTCTCTTAGAGTGCGGTTCAGGTGTCCGCCGATATATGAGACATACTGCGAAATTTCCTTTCCCCAAAAACCAATTATTGTAATTATTATTATTATTATTATTATTATTATTATTATTACTATTACTATTATTATTATTATTATTATTATTATTATTATTATTATTATTATTATTATTATTATTATTATTATTATTATTATTATTATTATTATTATTATTATTATTATTAGGCCGGGCCAACGAAGCTTGTACCCATCCTTCTGCGGCAATGGTTTGCCAATCAGCAAACTCCTGCAGCCAGGTGGATGCCCAAGCCAATAGTCCGCTGTCACCTTCCACCCTCTCCCACTTTTCCTTCCTCTCCTCTCTCCTAAAACTTACAAGGAGAATTTTCTTATGTCTACTTGTTACCCATCGCCTCCTATCCTCTCGCCCTGTTCCCACTACCTGTTCTCTCCTCTTCATTCCCCGAAACTGACGAGAATTTCATTTCCTCCAGCTAAAAATAGCTCTCCCATCAATCACATTGATCGCCGTATATTTTGTCGTACTCTTTTGTAGCCTTTTTTTACCCGATTAATCTTGACCCATTTTTCTGATTGGCGCCTCCTTCATCGCATATGCTGGACTGTGCTTGTTGCGTAGTCTTTTCACTACTTTGTACTGGAAGACGTCGGCAACAACCTGCATCTCAGGAGACGATCCCAACTGCTAACTTCTGTCAACCTAATGTCCAAGCAACCGTATACGTCGTAACAGAAAGGTTTGTTTGTTTGTTTGTTGTTGTTTGTTTGTTTGTTTGTTTGTTTGTTTGTTTGTTTGTTTGTTTGTTTGTTTGTTTGTTTGTTTGTTTGTCCAACTTTCCACGGCGTTTTACTCCCTGGCCACTTTCTTGCGTCCGTTTTCCGTTCATCGGAAGAACGCTCAGTTTGTTTTAATCGAAGATATTAGTATTATGTCAGGTTTGCTGTCGTCGTTCTCTCCAGCGTTCAGGTTCTCTCCATTTGTTGAGATGACTACCCTGGAAAAAATGATTTTTTTTTCGTAGAGCTTACAAAGTTCTCTCTTGTTTTAGAAACAGACGTAAAAATATATCACCTCAAATCTGAGGGTAAACGTTCACGTTAGATTATTTATTGCAGAGTGCAAGTAACGTTCCTGCTTTGCAAAAACTTGTGAAGGGATCTGCAAGGATGCCGTCCCCAGCAGCAAAGAGAGAAGCAATAATTGCCCTTGATTTCACAAAGAAATGGCGAACATTGACTGCATTTGTGTTTGCTAGTGGTTCTTCGTTGAACCGATGTATTACAGGCATTTCAGTTACCGCAATATTGATGTTATACGTACAAGAAACTGAGCACTCATTTATAGAAATCCAGTTTTACTCAAGTGGAAATTTTTACGTTAGGAGAGAAACGTGCTACGTTTATGGTGCCTGAAGTTAGTTTTAAACAAAACATTTTATTACAGAGCGAATCATGCCGGTTTGCTGGCTCCCAGCTCTCACGGGAGAAGTGTGCAACGCAAGTTACTGAAAAACAACAGTCAAGAAGTAACAGAGCACCTACTCGCACCAGTTTTCGTCTGCTCATAGAAATCGCATATTCTTTATGTGCAACTTCAAGCAAGTCTTTAAAGACGATGTTTATGAAATCAAACATCTCTAAAGATGAATGTTCAAATTAGGTTCAATCTGGAAGTAATAAAATATTCCCGTGCCATGAATTAGACACCACCCTGCTTTGCACCCCTATTGGTTTGGTTTCTCCGGAAATACGGATGCCCTCATTAGGAACACCTGTGAAGACAAGCATGTCTTTCATGTTTTATCTTTGTCTTCTAACAGTGAAGGTTAGAAGATGAAGAGAAAAAAGGTGTCACAGATGCTTCTAGCTTACACAGCTGTCAGCACGTGATGCATGGCGCTTAACACTCACTATCGCTGCGAGAATTTAGGATGTTCGGTACATCTCACTGATTTTATATTGTCGGAAATAGCAGGCTTGAGCACAGGAAGCATTTTAGAGGTCAGATTTTGCAGCCAGAAGGAAGAGTTGGTCATGATTACCATTTTCGCTCTGAATCTCATAAGTGTGTCTAGTTTTTGAAAGCTAAATGTTTGATATATCCCCGTTGAGTCGAACGGTTTTCGGTTCTCGCGGCCAAAAAATGACTCTAGAAGGACGGCAGATTGGGCGAGTTGGTGTTCCATGGTGACATGAAAATTCAAACAGCGCTAGACAACTGGACCAGAAAGAGGAGACAAACTGACACTAGTTCCTGATGTTCATGAAAGCTGGCATGGCATACAAGGCCGCGTATTACTTGAGTTATAGATATGTGCATTCAGGATGGACTGCAGCAGGCATTACGAGCAGGATTTGTGAATGCAGTCATCTCACAACACCGTATGCAATTCTAGAGTACTGTAGTCCGGAGTAAGCGCCACGTTCACACCCGGAAGCTTTTTATTACAACGCAAAAATCTATAAACATGCTACCTATAAGCCTCGGCATCTCTTCTGTACCCACCTCACCCACCCACCGGTACCCACCGGTGATACAATGGTTACAAGTTACACCCTTTCCATTGGTGTGACTGGTTATAATGGGTGTAAGTTACATGGTTACACCCTGGCCTGGTGCTCAGCTTATCTGGAGTGAAATGCTTGGAAAATGGGTCTTGTACCCCACCTTGAGTAGTCTAAAACACCTTGTGCCATGGCGCTTCTTGGCCATAGATTCCCTTGCGCCAAAAAATTCATTATCTTTTCTGTAACCTTTTCAATAACACCGAAGCCTCTTTAAACAAAGCAGCAAACAGACTCCACATGCCACAAAGGAAAGAGAAGAAATCTGTTCAAATAGTTAGCAACCAGTTGGTTTCCAGTACAGTATCAAGTTTGGAGATATCGAAACTGCTGTTCCCATATATCCACCGGCTTCTAGGTGCACTCTTCCGAACGTTAGACAAGAGAAACAGTAGAGTATCACATTTTTAATTCACCCGAGATATGCTGTCCGGAATTAGCATAACCGGAAATTTCGAACTGTTTTTTCGAGGATGCATTTGTAATATTCATACACTGCAACAAGAAATAAACTGTAAAATTATGGGATGTGTAAAAGAAAGCAGTAAACTACAGTTACCGAAATTATTGTTTTGAAGGTGTGCCTATTTTACTAAAGGCCACAATAGATTACACATTATTTAATCTGCTGCGCGCATTATGTTTAGTTTAATTGGTCTATTCTTCTGAAGCACAACCTGCAGCAACTCACGAGGTTCCAAATCGATATCAGAACTCCGGCGGCGTCCCATGATGAACAATCTGGCCGTACCGGAGTCAACCAATGTGGAGATGTACACAGTGATATGCTTTGGTATCGGGACCGAGGACTTCACCGCATGACGATGAACTCTGCAGACGACGGAGGGCAACCTTCAGGAGGGTTGGTAAACTTGAAGGTTTATTTACATATTTACAACAGAAGCAGGGAGAAAAAAGTCACAGATGAAGTGCTGTGAAGCCAGCCAAATTGCGGCTTAAATACAGTGGATATTCCCTACGCACCTAGCTAGGGAAACCGGTGGCTGATCAAGCGTCCAATGGGTAGACACACTCTTCATTGTCTCCGCCCTAACAAACACCTTGCACAGGGGATAAGGAATCCTGACGCCTTGAGGTCCTGGAAGGCAGTTTCCGACGGGTTGACCAGGTGCATAAGGTCGTTGGCTCTGTAGGCGGTGATCCTCTCCGTGGAAAGATGCGTCCTGACGGTCCCGGTGAATTCAAGAGGGTAAGATGAATCAGCCGTGTCTGCCCCCGCTTTGTCTGGCCGCGCAGGTGCAAGCGAGCGAGGAGGGTCCGGCGCCTTTGTTCGGGTCTTCCTGCCGGTCCACGTGAGGGCGCAGTTCGGGAGAAATGCCGCATTCCATACTCCGGACGAAGGGATTAGAGGCCTTTCGTCACAGCTCGCTGTCGCCAGGAGCCGTTCCTAATCCTCTTCTCAGGACGACAGCACATTTGGTCAAACATAGTTCGATGGCGCCTGCCGGGCTCGTCTGCTCCCGCTGTCAGGGCCTCCGATCACAACAACAGTATTTCTTGAGAGGCTGAAACAATCATAGGGTTATTTAGCAGCATCATTCAGTGTTCCCGCTTCATTTCCGAGCGCTCGCGGCTTAAATAACCACTGCGCGTAAGCGCTCCCTGGAGCCTCTTGAAGCACCTCTGCTGCCAGTCCAGGTCGTTGCCGAAACTATACAATGTGTAAATAGTATCCGTCTTCTCCGCCGCCAGTCCGATCAGGTCCCTCTGATTGGCCGTCAAGTACATCTGAAAGATCAATCGATAGACTCTGCTGCAGCTCGGGTACGCCAGATGATGGCCTGCTTGGCCGGAAGGTCGTGGTAGCCGAGCAAGGCCACCTCATAGTACTCCAGGGTCGGATTTGGGTCAGGGGTTAGTTAAGGATTGTTCTGGCATGCCCACATCATATGTGCTGCATCTGCCGCCTTGTTTAATGGTAGGCCTTGATGGCCCGGAGTCCAGATTAATTTGTGAGGCATACGATCTCGGTCCCGTACCGCGTAGCAAAGAATTCGATAAGCTGTGAGGGAGACCCAAACCGGCTCCTAATTTCGACAAGCTCCTCGCCGGTCGGATAGTATATTTTGCGCCTGAGGGTGACAGGCCGCCTGGGCGATGGCCACCTCCTTAGCGTCATTTGCTCTCGGCGCAGTGAAAGCAAGCACATCCACCTGTCTAATTTAAATTGCCTCACTATAAAATCTGTCTTTGCTAGTGAGAGGGGGAAATTGGCTGCCGCTGACAGCTTTGTAGCAGGCACGCGGCACTCAAGCAAAAGGCCCCAGCGTTCATTGTGTGACTAATCTCTCGCGATCAACCATTAATTTAACTGCCACGTGCCAAGGTGGCTGGGTGGGTGCACTGCATATCCAGTGTGCGGAAGGCACTAAACGTTGCCCTATACAGCACATCTTTCGCTCTCTATATAACCAGATTCAGCAGTAGTTGAACCGCGGCAAATTTTTTTTTCTCTCTCTCTCTGCCTGGCTTTCTTTACTCAATGCATGTGTGTGTATCCCGGAATTTTGATGTGCTGGCTGAGTGATGGCAGTATGCTGGTGTTACTTCATATGACGAAATCACTGGATGAGGAGCGGTTCAGTAAATCTCGAAACCTGTCAGTGTGATTGTACTTCTATGCAATACTGAAAAAAAATTGCTAATCGTTTCGCTCCGGTTAAACCTGGTGTGTACGCGATAGCTGACACGAAGACGCGGCGCCGCTCGCGGCTGGTCGCTGTCGTTTCTCCGCTTCTTGACAGCATCGTTTCTGGAGCCGTTGCTCTCGTTGATCCGGCGTCTCATCCACGCGCTTGGCATACATGGCTTCTTGGCTCATAGTCGACTTGCATTATACCACGCCACAACCTCGGGATACGTCGATGTGGCTTCCCTCATTAGCCGTTCAAGTCGGAGGCAGTATACACGCGTACTTCCCGCTTCTTCGCCCATCGTTCACGTGAAGAACGATAGCTTCGCACCTTCTGTTTATAATGTGGCCAAACAATGACGCGCAACTGTGGCCCAACTGCGCATGCGCAAAGCACTTGTAGGTACTGCTCATGCTCAGCGCGCGCAGTGAGGCTGCGAAGTCTGCGGTGGCGTGGCGATGGATGGATGGAAAAAACTTTATTTGCGACAAATTTGAAGTGTTCTTGACTCTTAAGGGTCACTGGGCGCCGTGGTCGAATCTTGGTCCAGGATGCCGCACTTGACAGCTGCCTTCGTGGCTCGGCGTACGAGAAATCGTTGCGCTTCCTCGTCCTGGCTGACCAGCAAGTGCTTCCGCTGCGTCACACTCGGGCGGTCTATTCTAGGCTCTAAGTAGGCCTTGGGGCTGTTCCATGTGACATGCTCTAGTCTAGTTTTACGAGGCACCACGGGAATTCGCCTACATATTGGGTAGTGAAAATCTTGTATCGTTTGTGCAGATGCGGGTAGGTACCGGTTTTTTTGTCTGCGCCAGTCTACCTACCGCCTGCTCTTTGGTTAGCCCTTTGTGTGGGGCTGGGTAGCGTCTCTGCTGACCCCTGTGATGATCAAGTGGCTGAGTACGCAGGGGTAACAGGGTCAAAGGTGCCCGTGGTGCAAACTGTTTAAGTGTGCTCGGTTGACGTAGCGTCGAGCTAACTCGTCTGCTGCCACGTTGCCCCTCATCCCCTCATGTCCAGGAACACATACTATATTATGTTTAGTGTTTATGTGTCTTCTCTTAGTGTGTCGAATATGATTGGCGATGCTGTCGATCCTGCCTCTCGTGTAGTTTCTGCATGCTTGTTTGGAGTCCGTCGCTGTGAAGTTTTGTCCTGTTGCGTTTCTGTGAGATATTGCGAGAGCAATGGCGGCCTCTTCAGCTGCCTCTATGCTTGGGTTGTTTATCACTGCGCTGGTTAATTCTTTCCCTCCTTCGTCTGTCACAACGGCGATCGTTTTGCGTTGGTGTCGGTACTTTGCTGCATCCGTGTAGACAATGCTGGGATTTTCGCTGAATTCCCTGCTGAGTGCTCGGACTGTGGCTTATCGTCCTTCATGGTATATATATTGGGGTCCGTGTGTTTGTGTATGGGTCTTACCCAGATGTTGTATCTGTCTCTATTATTAATCTGTTCGTTTTCAATCTGTGTGCCCAGGGGTAGCCCTAATTTCTACCTTAGTGTCTTTCTGTTCCGGTTTCACTGAGTCTCTCTAGTTGCGCACCACGTTGCACTTCACGAGTTCGTCGAAGCTGTTCGATACTCCAAGTGCCATTAGCTTTCAGGTTGGTGTTGACATTTGAAGTTTGAGCGCCGTTCTGTATGATTTGCGTCCCAGCGACGACGCAGGTCTGACGTCACGCGGGGCGCACCTGTTGCTCGGCGTATGCGCTTTATCGGCTCTGGCTCGGCCCGGTGAGCTTGGCTTTACATAGTGTAGGGAAGTCAGGAAGGTTCCTCGATGGCCTAGAGGCACCGTGTCTTGAATAACGACCCAAAAGTCCCGTGTTCAATTTCCATGTAATAGATCGTAAATCCCGATCCATGTAACCGCTCCATGGCCTCGATCTTGAAGTGCCAGAAAAGGAAAATATTGCCACACTATTAACTATTGCCACACTATTAACTAGCCGTCAGGCTAGTGTAGCAGCCACGCACCACTGTACGCCCATGTCGCTATCCACTGAAGAGCTTCGAGAGCTTGTGAAGAGCCTGGTGCGCGAAGAACTCGAGAAACTTCGCTTCGAAGCTCCACAGGCCAGCGTCGCTGTCATACCGGACGTTGTCCGAGATGAAGTCCGGCGAGCTGTTCAGACGCCACCGGCTCCACACCCGGCGCCTTATGTGATGAAATACATTCAAGCACTACAAAGCCGTCCTGGGCAAGTGAGACAAGCCTTTTCCCCCATCACTCCTGTGCCTTCACGGCGGTAACCAACTGCAGCTGTATCCGTCGTACCGCAGGAGCCTCGGTCCACCATGAGCAAAGCGCGGGTTTGGCGTACGCCAAACAATAGACCGCTCTGCTACCACAGCGGGGAGCCCGGCCACATCCTCCGCCACTGCCCTTACCGCAGAATAGGCTAAAGGGGATTTTCACATGACGCACCTCGTCCACGCTACGGAGAACGGCCGCGGGACATCGAGCAGCATCTGTCCGATAACGTGCAGCTAACGACCTGGCAGCGACGCCAGTCCCGGTCGCCATCCCCAAGTAGGTTTTCTTCGCCAAGCCGCCCGTCTTCTTTTAGCCAATTCATAGGCGCATCCCCACATCTGGAAAACTGAAGACGGCGTCCCCCGGGGGGGTAGGGCCGCCGCCATTGGATCAAGTCAAGAGCCTCCATCCGACGATTCCCGGCTACGATCCCACCGACGACGACCTCACCAGACGACCTCAACGACAACGACGAGCTGTGACCGACTGGTGTCTGCCGAAATCCCAGTAATCGCTGATAATCGCGATGTGACAGCACTTGTGTATAAAGGCGCTGATTTTTCTGTAATGAACAGTCGGTTAACCACGGCCCTGAGAAAGGTTCTGACCCCTTGGTCTGGACCACAGATCCGCAACGCCTGCGGCTATATGGTTAAGCCAATTGGCGTCTGCACGTCACGAATACAGATGCACTGTGCTATTTTCCCTGGTTGCTTTGCTGTTCTGCCCAAGTGCTCAAAAGACCTGGTACTCGGTTTGGATTTCCTTCGGGAGTACGGAGCTGTCATCAAACTTCAGGAGCTGGTCATGTCATTTTCCACTCAACACCCTGTTGGCGGCGATCCTGAGCCACGCGGGACTAAGTTAGGCGTCTTTGATGACCACGTATTGATCCTGTCAAGAGCTAGCATGTTTTTTACCGTAGATTGCGACAACATCACCGGAACTCGTGGCATCGCTGTAACCAACATGTCTCTGCTCCTTGGTCGGCAAGACTGTATTTCACGCGGAATTGTTGAGCTGAACAATGGTCAAACCGAACTCTTGGTGACCAATTTTGTCTGTGAACCTCAGTGTTTGCCTGGCAGAACAGTTATTGCGTATTTCGAAGAACTCAGCGAAGTCGCGGGACAGCACGCTTTGTCCGAAGCCTCGGCATCAGTGGATGCACCAACCACTCCCATAAAAACTGACGTGAACCCGAACCTCCTGTCTAATCACAAACGCTGCCTTGAAAGCGTTATCCATTCTTTCTGTGACTGCTTTGCCTCGACCTCAAAGGTTAGGCAGACACCGCTCACAAAGCACCGAATTATCGTCGACGCCAACCAGCGGCAGTTATGTCATCCGCCTTACTGGATCTCTTCGAAGGAGCGTGATGCCATTCGCCGCCAAGTTCAAGAAATGCTCCAGGACGACGTGATACAGCCGTCGACGAGCCCGTTGTTGTGCTCGCGCTTTCTTCCTGCTGTTGAGTTCGGCGAATTTGGACATGGGGAGGATTTCCTGAGGACCACCGCGAGGGTGGGTGAGCCCTCAGGGGGAGAAGTGGCTGGAATGCCGGAAGCAGCAAAGATAATAGCGTCCCCACGCGTTCATTTCGCTCCTCAGACGACGAAGTACAAGATCAGTGTTGCCCTCTTCAGTCACATTGGGCTTGAACAATTGGCCGAGTGCCGCACCTTCGACAGAGGTTCCGCGTTCCGGTCATCAGTACAAGATCTTTCAACCCCTGCTGGGAGACAGCCAGCATTCCTATGTCACGCAGGCGCCTTCCGGATCCACATGGGCGCGGTCCGGACACACGTGCGCGCCCACATGGAGGCCACGTGGACGACAACGTGACCAGGTCCTGTTCCCTTTCTCTCGAACGAGCTGCGAGGGAACATCAGGTCCGCCCTGCCGTGGGTGGTACCGTCAGTACCATTGTGAGATTGGACATCATTTTTCGAACTATATTCCCCAGCTAGGGATCTGGGGAATACGAAGAGTATTTAAGGAACTGCTGGTCTGGTACCAGCGGAGAGCCCCCCTCTTGAGAGACACCATTTGCTGGGAGAGACTCCCGATTGCTGAGAAGCTCTCTTTACTGAGAAGCACTCTCAGTAGCCCTACTTGTATATTATGTAAATAGACTTTGTATAAAGTTTTCCGAGTTTTGTTCCTCCGATCGTCCTCGTCTCTTCTCCGGCCCAGTCACGCTACCTGAATCCCAACACCGTGGACATCGCCTGTTGTTCTAATAGCAAAGAAAGATGGAACCCTTCGGTTCTGCGTTGATTACCGACGTTTAAACAGTCACAAAAAAGGATATTTATCCTCTGCCGCGCATTGATGACTCCCTCGATCGGCTCTGCCACGCCAAGTACTTCTCATCGCTCGATTTACGCAGCGGCTATTGGCAAATAGAGTTGGACGAACGCGACCGGGAAAAGACCGCCTTTATTACACCGGACGGTCTGTACGAATTCCGGGTGCTCCCTTTCGGCCTGTGCTCGGCTCATGCAACCTTCCAGCGGATGATGGATACCGTTCTTGCCGATCTGAAATGCAAGTCCTGTCTCGTGTACTTGGATGACGTTGTCATCTTCTCTGATACATTCGAATAGCACCTGAGACGCCTGCGCGCTGAGTTCGAAGCAATTCAGTCGGCCGGTCTTTCCCTGAAGCCCGAAAAGTGTCACTTCGCATTCGAAGAGTTGAAGTTTCTGGGCCACTTTGTGAGTGCTAAAAGGGTCAGCCCCGACCCCGATAAGAAAGTCGCCGTTGCTGCTTTTCCTGTGCCCACCGATGAGCGAAGTGTGCGCCGCTTTCTGGGTCTCCGCGTTTATTATCGGCGTTTTGTGCAGAACTCCCAGATCGCTAAGCCCCTCACCCGCCTCACGAAAGATTCCGAACCGTACTTCTGGCGCCTGGAGCAAGATAAGGCTCTTGAATACCTCCGAACTCGTCTCCAAAGTACGCCCATCCTTGGACACTTCGACGAGTCAGCCGCCACTGAACTGCACACAGACGCCAGGAACATCGGCCTCGGTGCGGTCCTTGTGCACTGGCAGGATGGTATCGAATGCGTAATCGCATACGCGAGCCGCACATTGTCACGATTTGAGGCAAACAATTCCACCACCGAAAAATAATGCCTGGCCATTGTGTGGGCAGTGACGAAATTTCGCCCGTACTTTTATGGCCTCCCTTTCAGGGTCGTCAGTGAACACCACTCGCTGTGTTGGCTGGCGAAACTCAAAGATCCCTCGGGACGGCTTGCACGCTGGAGCCCTCAACTTCAGGAATTCCACGTCACAATCGTCTATAAGTCTGGTAGGAAACGCAGTGATGCCGACTGTTCGTCTCGATGATTCAGTTTTTCTTGGCGCCATCTCCACGTCCGTTCTGATTCCACACCAAAGAGACGACAGTGAACTACGGTCCCTCATTGAGTATCTGGAATGAAGCGCTCAGTCTCCCCCACGAACCTTCTCACGTGGACTGTCGTCGTTCTGTTTACGCGACAGCATCCTGTATAAGAAAAACTACTGCCCGACGGAAGCTGTTTATCTACTCGTCGTGCCTACGGCTCTTTGCGACAAAGTGCTGCAAGCATGCCATGATGACCCACCTTTTGGTCACATGGGTTTTTTTCCAACTTCGGAACGAATATGGCAAAAGTATTACTGGCCCAGGGTGGCTTCAGTTGTGAAGCATTGCGTAAGAACTTACTCGGCCCATTTCCGGAGTCCTCGCTGGGTAACCGCTACATTGTGGTCGCCACCGACTTCCTGAGCCGATACTGTGAGACTAAACCTCTTCCCCGTGGTACCGCTGACGAAATTGCGAACTTCTTTTATCCAAAACATCGTGCTTTGTCACGGTGCACCCACCATCGTTTTAAGTGACAGGAGAACAGCGTTCCCCTCGGCCCTTACGCAGGAGGTTATGCGCCTAAGCGGCACCAGTAACCACAAGACAACCGCTTACCACCCTCAAACGAACGGCCTCAACGAACGGCTCAACAAGACGATCGCCGACATGATTTCCATGTATGTCAATGCGGACCACCAGAACTGGGACGAGGCGAAATAAATAATATATGCTGATGATACCAGCATACTTTTTTCAGAGCATGACATTCATGAGCTTATCAGAACTTGTAATCACACAATGAAAACACTAGAGAGATGGTCAGCGACAAATGCTTTGCGTATTAACGAAAATAAAACAAAAGCTGTTATATTCCGACCAAAAAATAAAATTATTCCACCTCATGAAAACAAAGTACTGAGTACTCACACTATTGAAATAGTTGACCATTTTAAATGTCTGGGCATACATTTCCGTGAATATGAGTTGGGATTACCACGTACGACATGTTCTGCAAAAATTAGCTCAGGTGACAGGTGTAATTGGTCGCCTTCGATACTTACTTCCAAAAGGAATCAAGCTTCTACTCTATCATTCGCTCTTTAGCTCTCATTTAAATTATTGCCACCTAGTATGGGGTACAACGACGGCCACAAATCTAAATCAAATATACTTGGTTCAGAAAAAATGTATTAGGCATATTTTCAATGCACCTTTTGCAGCATCTACTAATGTTTTATTCTGCATTTCAGGAATAGTTAAAATACACCAGACATACAATTATACTTTAAGCAGAAAATTCAAATTAGAAACTTGTAAGAACATAACAAATTAGCGTGTTCTGGCCAATTTAAGAATTAGGCATTTAAATTATCCCACGCATCATGGAGAAAAGTGGGAAGTAGACACAGTACGATTAAACTCCGGAAAAGAGCGCTTGTCTTACACTCCTCCGTCCCTCCCGAATCACTATGACCTTAACAATTTTGACTTATTTGATTGTTCATATCAGGATGTCCGCAAGTTATACACAGTGATGTATAGCTCTGATATTTCCACTACTTAACACTGGTTATACTACAAACTTTGTCTCGTTTATCAAATCCATAACCGTATTGAATTGTTTCATCTGGTTGTATGTAATTATCTGTAACAAATTGATTTCTATATTGTATTTTCCTGTACATTCAGTGTATTTATTCTACACATTTTGTGATTTGATAGCATTTCAGATATTCATTTTTCTAAGAAACTGTTTTGTATTCATTTTTGACGACTGTAAAAACTGCCTTCTGTGTTACCTTAGCATTTCCTTTACTTAGTGTGTGCCCTATAGTCTGTTAAGTTTCAATTTTTATTTATTTTACGGTAGTGCTGTTACCGCTCCGAAATTTTTCCATGGGGCTGTGGCCTAGTCAAGCTGTTCTGAAAAACAGCTTTTTGTCACAGTCCTTCTTTCTGTATGACTGACAGAATGAAAATAAAGATTGATTGATTGATTGATTGATTGATTGATTGATTGATTGATTGATTGATTGATTGATTGATTGATTGATTGATTGATTGATTGATTGATTGATTGATTGATTGATTGATTGATTGATTGATTGATTGATTGATTCTCACTTACGTCACATTTGCCTATAATACTGCAGTCCAGGAAACGACACGCTTCACTACATTTCGTTTAGTACATGGTCGCGAAGCCACAACAATGCTGGATGCAGTGCTGCTTCCAGCTAGCAGTACCTCCTTTGATATGGCTGCTGCCCAATTCGTTCGTTACGCTGAGGCCGCCCGCCAACTCGCTCGAGAGTGCATCCGGCACCAGCAAGTTCTCGACGCTCGGCGCTATAAACTCCGCCACCGAGATGTGCGTTACCATCCCTGCGAACAAGTCTTGGTGTGGAGCCCAATCCGCATGGGTGGGCGCTCTGAGAAGCTTCTACGCTGATACTTTGGCCCCTACGAGGGGCTCCGCCAGCTCAGTGAAGTCACCTACGGAGTTCTTCCCCAGGAAACCGTTCGCTCTTCTAGACGGCCGACCTCCGAAATTACCACGTTGCCCGCACGAAGCCGTACCACACCAAGCCGTACCACACCGTACGCCAGACGCATGCGACTACACTTGTTGTCCTGCCTCCAATTGCTGCCGCACAGAGCCGGTGTCTTTCAAAGCGGGGGAGTAATGCCACACTAACTCCTATAGTTGCGCCGTATCGCGGCTAAACTGTGTTATCTGGCAGATGGTAAGCCTTGAGCAATCTCGGGGCTAGATGTTTCCTCGTCTTCATCTCTCGAGCTGCCTGCTGCCTTGCGCGTTCCAAGAGCGTCTTGCGCGTATAAGTAAACCAGCCCACCGTGCGTCAACCGTTCCTCGGTGACAATATAGATGGAATTATCAGTCGTTGCACCAAGCAAGCTCTAGGGTTGTCCATCCGCACATCCACTCACCGCCTCCTAGAGCTAGGCATGCCCAATACCCTGGAATAAATTACAGAAGCAGTAATTACGTCCCAAATCGAATGCTTAGCAGGGACCGCAACCAGCCGGCCCATTCTAGACAAACTCCATCTGAGTCGAGACAACACAGCAACCGCCAAAGTCGACATTCTCGGAGAAATTCAGGACAATATAATCGTACCACCACTACCCTGGAATATACATATTATTTATCCCTCAGTGCGCCGCGCCAAGCGGGAAGAAGCGCTCCAGAAACGCTTCCGCTACGGACGTGGTCTACGTGGATGCCGCTGAGTATGGTAAGAACACGACAACCCTCGCGGTCGACAATAATAAACAACTCCTCAAAATAAGTGCCTCCATACTCTCCGCTAACCCGGAGACTGCAGAAGAAGCTAGCATAGCAATGGCTTGTGTAGGCCCAAAAGCGAGGTATATCAGTGACTACAAAGTTGCCGTACTAAATTTCAGCAGGGACCGTGTCTCCCGACCCTAACCTATACAATACTAAGCCTTCATGTATTATACAGGAAAATTACACAAGTCTGGACACCAACCACCACATGCATCCCTGTCTGGTAATGAGATGGCCTACGAGTTCGCCCGAGGCTTCTCCTTGCGGGCGGACCCGAGCGAGGTGGTCTTCACAGACAGAGATCGCATGGTGGGATACAGAGAAATTGCACAGCACTATCGTTTGAAACGACATAGACTTCCACTAGTGGATAGATCCTTGACCAGATACCAAGCCATCAATTGGCGCCGGCTACAAACCCACACTTTTCCAGACCTGGCCCTCTGGAGTGTTATGTATCAGAGCAATTTTAGACTAATGCGCAAACTGCAAACTTAGGGCCACCTTGGACCACATAATATGGGAATGTCTTCATGCACCTCCCCTCCTCCCCGGAGGGACGAGGCCTAAAAAAGAAAGACCAATGGGAGTGAGCTCCGACCCGGCGACTCAACTACAACTCGTCTGACAGCCCGAAACCGCCGCCCAGAGTCAGGACCTTTCGGCCGTCATCTGGGCGGGTAGCCCCTGGTTACCGTCTTTCTTTGCTTCAGTGCAGCTAATTTGCTCTACATTCTTCAAAGTTATGGTGACGTTTGAGTGCTGTTGCGAGCCTAAAATCACAATTTACCCGATGTTTTAATGAGCTTCAATTCAGTGTTCCGTGAAGAACTTGCAAATCATTGACGAAAAGAAATAATGGGGCAGCTGTGACAGCGCTCTTACAATATATTTCGGGCGACGTGCCTCTTAAAAAGAAACCGCATTCTCAGTGCAAAATAAAACCAGTGTGCTGTGCAGGTACGGCGAACATTACCTTAAAAGGCGCCCGCAAATGCATAAATTTGTTTTGTCGAGTGAAAAAAAAATGTGACGTTTTTTTTTGAAAGCATTGTCATGTGAAATAAGCCGTTTCCCTGCTTGCTGCAAGTCTTTTTAAATTTAACGTGCGCATAAAACCATTAATCGCCTCCAAATGCGCTTTATTTTGATGATTCTTATTTTATTGGGCTTGAGAACAGGAAAGGCGAAATAACTGTCACTCCTCGCTAGACACCTTACCCACACTGTCAGCAAACTCGAGGGGGCAGGTGGTGAAAGAATCGAGAGACAAAGAAAACAAAAAAAATTGCTGGTGGTTTAGCTATGGTTAACCCCGGTGGAAAAAAATTGGCAGTGGCTTAGCTCGGCTATTCCACGATATACGCAGCGAAAGCTAAGGCGTAGCATGGTTAGTCTTAATTATTCTTGATTGCAAGTCCAGGTTAGTCTGCGTGTGTAGCTATGTTTTGTTGTTGCATTAAAGACGACACATTCTTGTTTTAGACAGACACTTTATTGCATTCTTTCTTCTGATTCTGATTCTGGTTGCTTCTTGATTGCTACGAAAACGGCTCGATGATCTGAGAAGTAGCGTGCAGCCGTATCGATCCTTGCTACGGTGAATTGTGAGACCAGTGTTTGTCTGTAAAAGACGAGGTCTATGTTAGAGCCCCATTGCGTAGTCTGTACGTTCTGTTTCGGTAAAGTGGCTCTACATGTTGAGCAAACACTTGCCCCGGCTCCCCCATCCTCATTCCGCTCGGGCACCGCTAAAACTAGAGTTGGACGCATGGTGCTAATCACCGGTCTCAAGTCTCGTTTATGCCATAGCCGATCCAAACGTCGCAAACGAAGCCGAACGAATTGTTCGTAAAGCCGGTTTCGAAGCTCCTGGTCGTACTGGCACTCTCCGCTACTCGAATCGCATTGTCCGTTCTACGTCGAGCAACTTCTTCCTCGCGTAATACACTGACGGCCTGACATGCCGCGTTTCGGGCCGCGCCAATGTTACGCCTATTCTCTAGGCGGACGGCACGTTGCACTTGGGTTTCTTGAGCCTGCTGAAGTCTCTTGGTCGCATTCCATCGTCCATCACGGGCAGTCCTCAGTGAAACAGGACCCAGGTCTAACCTCCGGCTGCTGTCGCTGCTGCTAGCGGTCGAGACACCGGACGCTAAAATTGCCGGTATCGCGGCGGCATATTCACGGCGTTTAGACAGTCGTTCGGCGCGCTGTTCGTCTGTGTTATGGGCGATTCATTTCCTCTTCATCTCGTTCCGATGTCGATTCCAGGACTCCTCCTGCGTATCAGAGTTGTCGCCGTCCATACTTGCACATAAACGATGATTGTGGCGCACGTGAGCTCTCGTTTTCAATCCTCCGACATGTTACCAGGCATGAGACGCAGCTGGCGAAGCGAGCGGAGGCGAGCGCAACGACGAGGAACGCGGTGTGACGTCATACCAAACGGCGGCGGCGGCGAGCCGTGCGGTGTGACGTCATGCCAGATGGCGCGGCGAGCGCGCGAAGCGCAATAACCGTCTCACATATCTCGGTGGATACCCGAACCGCGCCGTAAAAGAAGGGATAAAGGAGGAAGGGAAAGAAGAAAGATAAAACTGAAAATTGAAATTTGCATTTTGAGGATCCGCCGCGGTGGCTCAGTGGTTAGGGCGCTCGACTACTGATCCGCAGTTCCCGGGTTCGAACCCGAAAGCGGCGGCTGCGTTTTTATGTAGGAAAAACGCTAAGGCGACCGTGTGCTGTGCGATGTCAATGCACGCTAAAGATCCCTGGTGGTCGAAATTATCCCAGAGCCCTCCACTAAAGCACCTCTCTCTTCCTTCCTTCTTTCACTCCCTCCTTTAACCCTTCCCTTACGGCGCGGTTCAGGTCTCCAACGATATATGAGAAAAGTACTGTGCCATTTCCTGTCCCAAAAAAACCAATTGTTATTATTAAGAAATGGGAAAAAGTAATAACTTACAACACAATTAAACAAAAATAAAGAGAAAAATTGATGGACGCTTAAGCTTCGACTTTAAAGAGTGAGACGGTACAGCGTGTTGCAGCATTGCCAAGGAGTGCGCGGAACGCCATCACCCGTTCGGCGCGACGCGTGGCGCGTTGGGCAATTTAAAGGGGCCGTGAAGCGGGCTCTAATAAAGTTGCGGCATGCCTGGGATATTGAAGCACACCGCTTCACGAATAGTGTCCAGCAAGGCTTTTTTAAATGTGCTTTGCAGAAGCTGAGTTATCAGTAGTTAAAATTTGAATATCAGCGTCTTCGCGCCTTCCGCTCTCCTCTCGTCACTTTTTGCACGCAGGAAGGTAGGCGCTCCTTCGCCGACCCCCCTCTGGGAGCCGAGCTTCCCGACCCGCCGGATTTAAGCGGCGTATTGGCCGCGGCCACGGTAGCTGCCTGACGTCTGAGAGAATCTAACCAATGGCCACCTCTTGCCTTGTCTACGCAGGTGCGGGGGACGGAGGAGGGTGCGAGCATGAAAAAGTCGCCGGGAAGGGCTGGCCAACTTTGCCGCGCGATTGTGGTCGTCTGCTGCGTGTAGAAGAGTACTATTTGGCTCTGGTTTTCATGGCAACGAAGTGCAGTGATTTAATGAGTTAATGTGCTCTCCTCGGAAGGCGTATCAGAGACCCGACCGCGGCGGCTGCGTTTTTATGGAGGAAAAACGCTAAGGCGCCCGTTGTGCTGTGCGATGTCAGTGCACGTTAAAGATCCCCAGGTGGTCGAAATTATTCCGGAGCCCTCCACTACGGCACCTATTCTTCCTTTCTTCTTTCACTCCCTCCTTTATCCCTTCCCTTACGGCGCGGTTCAGGAGTCCAAAGATATATGAGACAGATACTGCGCCATTTCCTTTCCCCAAAAACCAATTATTAATATTATTATTATTATTATTATTGTTATTATTATTAGACCCTTTAAGGAAAGGACGCCTGCCTAACCTATTTCGGTGGCACCCGAAACGGGCCGTAAGGGAAGGAAAACGACATGAAAATTAGCTTTAAGGAAAGGAATTGACGCCTGTCTCACAATTTTCGCTGGGCACCCGTACTGCGCCTTAAGAGAAGGACGAGGAGGAGGAGTGCGAGTAGAAATATTTTTCGCTCATGGCCAATGCCGCCGACACCGGCTTTTCTGCTACACGAGCTCCTTAACGCTGTCGCGTTAAAGATCTGAGCATGGGGGCTACTGCCATCACCCCGTTTCGAAAGGAACGCTCCTACCTTCCATCCATCCATCACGCTCGACTCTTTAGGCCGCAGTGGAGCCGTGCGGGAACGCAGGAATCACGCGGTGAGTGCCGAACAACGCAGCAAATAACCAAAGAGCGTTCACCACGAAGCTTGCGGCTTGCTGCCCGTTGGTTCAGAGCGGAAGCTATGCTGGCGTTCGCGGCGTCGGGTTTCTCGTGAGCGATGTGCCGACGAACTACGACTGCAACTTGAGTCCCGCACGTTTCTGCAAGACGCCTGGCAGCGCTTCTACGTGGTTCGCCGCTCCGCGCGTCCGTTTCAGCGTACGTAGCGGACCGATTTGTCTAACGGGCAACGCGTCGCGCCGAAAGCGCGATGGTATTCCTGGACTCCCTGGCAGCGCTGCAACAGGCTGTCGCACTCCACTTTTAAAGGCGAAGCTTAAGGGTCGTCCAAGATTTTTACGTAACGATGCATTTGTACAAGTTGCGCACGTGCAGAAGTAATAAAATAAACGATAAACACACGCACACCAACACTGCCCACAACAGCTGGGGTGGGGCGCCCAACCGATAATCGTCCGAGGTAGCGCACCTCAAGCGTTCGATCACTGCGTGACACGACCTGGTGCAAAACAAAGGGGACGTCAAGCCCGTCTGTTCGAGAAATGCACAGGGGCTCAGCAAGGTTCGCTCACAGGTGCGCGCGCTGCCCTGCGGCCACAATAGCGTCTTGAGCGAGTCTGGAAGTATGCCCAGCGTCCTATAGGTGGCGAGCATATCACGACGAGCGTCGGCGAAAGCGGCACAGCGAAGGAGCAGGTGCTCCAGTGTTTCAACTCCACTGCCCCCGGCAAACACATCACTCGCTGCGATTCCGTAACGCACCCGTCCTTCGCAGGGCCACACGCAGCCACAGCGCGAGTGGAGGATCATTGCGCATTGTGGCCGCGAAATAGCGTGACAGCCGTTGATGCTGGCGATGCGTGCGTCGGGGTGCTGCAGTCGGAGATGGTCCTGGATCACCGCACGTACCTACAGCTCAAGGGGCAGATCGCTTGGAGGTAGTTGGTGTGCGGCGGTTGCAGGTTCGTCGGCCTCATCGTTGCCAACGATGCTGCAGTGACCCCAGGCACTGTTGGCATTCAGGTAGCAGAATCCCACCGCTTCCTCCAGTTGTTGGGTCTCAGGTAGCAGCATCTCACTGCTGCCACCAGTTGTTGGGATTCAGGTAGCGTGACTGGGCCGGAGAAGAGACGAGGACGATCGGAGCAAGAAAACTTAGAAAACTTTATACAAGGACTATTTACATAATGTACAAGTACGGGCAACTGAGACTGCTTCTCAGTAAAGAGAGCTTCTTAGCAGTCGGGAGTCTCTCCCAGCAAAGGATATCTCTCAAGAGGGGGGCCCTCCTCTGGTACCAAACCAGCAGCTCCTTAAAGACTCTTCGTATTCCCCAGATTCCTAGCTGGGGATAGTTAGAAGAATGATGTCCAATCACACGATGGCACTGATGGCACCACCCACAGCAGGGCGGTCCTGATGTTCTCTCGCAGCTCGGTCGAGGGAAAGGGAACAGGACCTGGTCACGTTGTCGTCCACGCGGCCTCCAGGTGGGTGCGCACGTGTGTCCGGACCGCACGCATGTGGACACGGAAGGCGCCTGCGTGACACAGGAATGCAAACTGTCCCCCAGCAGGGGTTGAAACATCTTGTACTGATGACAGGAACGCGGAACCTCTCTCGAAGGCGCGGCATTCGGGAAATTGTTCAATCCCAGCGTGACTGAAGAGGGCAACGCTGATCCTGGACTTCGTCGCCTGATGACCGGACCGAATACGTGGCGACGCTATGGTCGTCGCTGCTTCCAGCATTCTAGCCCCGTCTCCCCCAGAGTGCTCACCCACCCTCGCGGTGATCCTCAGGGAATCCTCCCCATGTCCAAATTCGCCGCACTCAACAGCAGGAAGGAAGTGCGAGCACAACAGCACCCATTGTGCACGCACAGCGGATCCTTTCTGCGCGAGGTGCTCGATACGTGAGATAATGTCGCGCACTACTAGGGTAACGCAGCCGTTGCACAGCATGTGGCTTATGGCGGTGCGGGAATCGCATAGCGGAGCACTATTGGTTTGCGGAGGGACGATGGAGAGTAGCGGGTGCATTCCCAGTACTAGTAGTAGTAGTAGTAAGAACTTTATTCATAGAAATATATGGGTGGGTCTCAGTGTAGAGGCACTCTTCACATCTTTCGATGTGGTCTGTGGCTCTTGTGGCAGGGTTGGAGCCCCTAGTCCAGGGCCCCACTGAGTCTTGCCGCCAGGTAGGCTTTCCGGACCAGTCCTGCCTGGACAGCCGGATCCTCGCTGGAAAGCATCCTGTCCCATTGCTCCGAACTCGGGATTGTTTATTGCAGTCGCATCTGTTCTCTTTTCACAACACGTTAAGTGAATTAAGGTGGCTTTGTCCTCGCACCACGGGCATTTACTGCTATATAGCCCTGGGTGAATCTTGCTTAGCATGTTTAGTTTCGGGAAATCTCCCGTTTGTAGCTGTCTCCAATAGACCGCTTCCTGCTGGTGGAGATTTTTGTGAGGTGGGGGATATCTAATCCGGACCCCCTTATAGTAATTCAGAATTTATGAGTATCCTAAAGGCACTGGTTCCGCGTCAGGCTGCTCGAGGCTCGTTTGGTTGGAGTGGAGGCTCGGTTTGTAAGCTCGCGAGCATTCGCCTCGGCATTCCCCGCGATGCCTGTGTGTCCCGGTGCCCACATTGTTATGTGTTGCAATTGTATTTCCTTCAGCGGTAATTTGGCTGTTTTTAGGATGTGGAGAGCTGCCCCTCCCTCTATTTTGCCATTTATGTTTCTACACGCTGTTTGCGAGTCTTAGAATTATTAGGCACCTTTGAGCACGGTAGCCTTCTCCCGGATCCGCATCAACTCCGCCATGGTGGAGGAGCCTAGTAAGGTGGCGTGTATCTGGCTGTACAGACGCAGGGCGGAGATGGTAGCCGCCGCTGCGAGGGAGCAGCTGTCATGGGCCACTGAGCAATCAGTGTACACGAGGAGACGGCGCTGAAGCTCCTCATTTATGACGGCTCTTAAGAGCCAGCTGCTGCACACCACAGAAAGGTGTGCTCCACTTTTCCGCGATGCCGACTGTCGCTCGCTGTAGCTCTGAGTCAGCAGGCCAAGGCGGGCAGGGGCCGTGGGGGGGGGGGGGGGGGGGGGGGGGGGCGACTTCAGTGAGGCGCTCATGTTCTAGCAGTGCTGCGCCCATTCGAGAGCACGGGTGCGTGCGCATGCGCTGTAGTAGCGAGTCGCCATCCGGTGCGCGATGGAGCCGGTCGATGTGATGCAGTGACCTGCGCGCCGCTTGGAGCTGAAGGAGCCACGCTCCTGATTCGGCCAGTGTTGCGGCGCCCATTCCAGTGCGCGGGTGCGTGCGCATGCGCTGTAGTAGTGAGCCGCTATCCGGTGCTCGATGGAGCCGGTCAATGTGATGCAGTGACCTGCGCGACGCTTGGAGCTGAAGGGGCTACGCCCCTGATTCGGCCAGTGTTGCGGCGCACTGCCAGTTATTGGGCAGGCCGAGGCATACGCCCAGGGACTTGCGGTGCTGCAGCTCCAGTTTCTTCCAGCACGGTTTGCGCACCGAGACGAGCGGCAACGCATAGTGTGCCGCCCCAATGCCCCCGCGTTGTATAGTCGCCGCGCGGCTTGCTGGAAGATGCCCTGGCCTCGAGTGGTGAGCCTGTGCACGGCGGCGGTGATCCTCTGCATATGCAAAGAGGCCTTGGTCGCAGCGGGGCGAAAGGAAAGGCGCAGGTCGATCTCCATGCAAAGTTACCGCACCGATTTAAGCCAAAAAATCGGAATCCCTTCCAGTGAGAGTGGCGCAAGGCGCACGAGCGAGCGCGAAACGCAAGCCGTGGCCTCCGATTTGTCCGCGATCAGCGACAGACCAAGGCCGTGCAGGCAGGCGTCGATTGCTGTCAGCGCTGCCTGAATGCACTGCCGCACGCCGAGCGTCTCGCACGGTGGCCTCCGGCACCACAGAGCATTGTCGTCTGCGTATATGGACATGTACGCATGGTGTTGTCTGCTCGTGGAGAGGCAGGGCGGCACCACCGACATGGCCACATTAAACAGAATCTTTTAAAATTGAAAATTTGTTTTTGGGGAACTAAATGGCGCAGTATCTGTCTCACATCTCGGCGGACACTTGAACTGCGCCATAAAGAGGGATAAAGGAGGGAGTGAAAGAAGAGAGGAAGAAAGAGGTACCGTAACGAAGGGCGACGGAATAATTTTGACCACCTGGGGATCTTGAGCATGCGCTGACATCGCACAGCACACGGGCGCCTTTGCCTTTCCCCTCCATCGAAAGGCTGCCGCCGCGGTCGGGTTCGATCCCGGGTACTCAAGCAGTAGAAAAGCGCCGTAACCACTCCGATACCACGGCGGCGTCCTTCCAGATCGGCGTTCAGGAGGTGTCTGGCAAGATTGCCTCGGGAGCGCTCCTCTCGAACGACGGTGGCGTCACACGCATGCGCAGTAGGCTGAAGCGCAGACCTATCGTCTGGTCGCGCCTTGCGCATGCGCAGTGGATTCTCGTATACTGAGTTCCCAGTCAAGACGTACTACACCAACCACTAGTATTACTAATGAACTAATTACTAATGCGTTAATTGTTCAATTTGCTATCACTAATGATCAGTTATTGTATAAATAATTAACAATATACTCACTGACTTAATAACTAATTATACACTTATTATCTATTTGTTAATTATTATTTAATAATTACGTTCCATCGATGAGGAACCTTGTCTTCTTGAATGGAAATGAAATTTGTTTTGTGGAAAGGAAACAGGGCGGTAACTGTCTCAGATATCTTAGTGGACACCCGAACCACGCCTAAGGGAAGGAAAAAAGGAAGAAGTTAAATAATAAAGGAAGAAATACGTGTGGTTGAGGGCTCCATAATAATTTCGACCACCTGGGGAGGCGCATTCTCGTATCGCATACATGAAACGCGGCCGCCGCTGCCGCGTTCGCACCCGGCTACTCCGGGTCAGCAGCGGAGCGCTCTAACCACTAAGCCGCTGGGGCTAGTAATGCAGCTTTTCCTTTTCACCACAACCGGCCGGGCCATTGTAGAGACACCTCATCTGAGTCAAGACAACAGAACAACCACCAAAATCTACATGCTCAGAGAAAATCAGGACGATATAATCGTACCCTCACTACTCAGAAATATGCATCCTATTCATCACTTAGTGCGCTGGGCCAAACGGGAAGAAGCGCTCGAGAAGCGCTTCCGCTCCTACAAAGATGAGGACGTGGTCTACGTGGATGCCGATGAGTATGGTAAGAACACGATAACCCTCACTGTCGTCAGTAATAAACAACTCGTCAAATTAAGTTCCCCCATACTCTCGACTAACACGGACACTGCAGAGGAAGCTGCCATACCACTGGCTTGTGTAGGCCCAAAAGCGAGGTATATCATCACTGACTCCAAGGTTGCCATAATAAATTTCAGCAGGGGCCGGGTCTCCCTCTTAAAGCATACAATTCTAAGCCTTCGTATAAGAGTCCGGAGAAATACACTAGTCTGCACATGCATCCCTGCCTGGTAATGAACGGCCCACGAGTTCGCCCGAGGCTTTTCCTTCCGGGCGGACCCGAGCGAGGTGGTCTTCACAGACAGGGATCACATGGTGGGATACAGTGAAATTACACAGCACTATCGTTTACAACGACCCAGACTTCCTCTAGCGGATTGAGCCTTGATACAATACCAATCCATCAACTGGCGCCAGCTACAAACTTACTCATTTCCAAACTCGGCCCTCTGGAGTCTAAAGTACCCAAGACAATTTCCAGACAATTGTGCAAACAGCGAACTTAAGACCACCTTGGGCCACATAATATGGAAATGTCCTCATGCCCCCCGGGAGGGAGAAGGCATAAAGACGAAAGACCAATGAGAGGCCTTACCACTGAGCACCGACCTGGAGATTCACTAAAACTCGTCCGACTGGCCGAAGCTGGCGCAGAATCAAGACCTTTCGGCCTTGGTCGAGTTTTTCTATTAGACAATACGTTTTCCTATCCATACATACATACATACATCCGTCTATCCTTGCGTCCGTCCGTCCGTCCGTCCATCCATCCATTCATCTATCTATCCATCCATCCATCCATCCATTCATGCGTCCATCCGTCCGTCCGTCCATCAATCAATCCATTCACCCATTCATCCTTCCGTTCTATATCTTTGTCTATCTATCTATCTATCTATCTATCTGTCTATCCGTCGATCTATGCTAATCTAATCTATCTATCTATCCTGATCTATCTATCTATCTAGTCTGTCTATCTATCTGTCTGTCTGTCTAATTTCAGCGCAGTTAATTGACGGTTGTCTTGCCCCGAGCCTAACATCACAATTTATTTAATGTTTTAACTTCAAGTCGGTGTGACGCCAAAAACTTGCAAATCATTGACCAATATGAATAATGGAGCAGCCGGGACTGCACTACGATAATATACTGGAGGCAACGTGCCTCCTGCTATGCAAGAAAATGGCAATTGAAAAAGACCTCGTGGAGTAAGCAGCGTATTGCAAAAAAAATGTCAATGATACTGAAGTTTTACATCTAACATTACCGTAAATGACGCCAGCAAATGCATAAGGTTGTTAAGTGCAGTAGAAATAAATTTGAGGTGTTTTTTTCCCCTCGAAGCATTACCATGGCAAATTCGCCGCTGCCCAGCTTGCTGCGCGGCTTTTTAAATTTAACGTCCGCATAAAAACGAATAATCTTCTCCAAATGCGAGTTATTTTGATTTTTCTTCCTCTTCCAGCCAATTACACTTTTATTGGCATTGAGCGAACTTTGGTGAGCCTCTGTGCATTCCTCGAACACACGGGTTTGACGTCCCGTCTGTTCTCCGTCAGGTAGTCACACGCAGTGACCGAACGCTCTGCGAGCTCTACCTTGAACGATTAATAACTGGACGCCCCACTACAGTTGTAACCAACACAGTGCTGTGCGCGTGTGCGATTTAATTCCTCTAAAATGAACTAATCACGCGCACAACCTGGACACATTTCTGATTGTGTAATAGTTTGTACATATTATTTCTCCCCCTATCCTCTCTTCTTGTCCCCTCACCTCTTTCATTTCATTTCTCCATTCTGCCTGCTATCCTTTATTTCCGCTGCCCCAGCTCAGGTGCTTCAGTATCGATGGCAGATGCCGGGGCTAGCAAAAATCTTTTCCTTCCTTTTTACTATTATTTTTAATAAAACCACTACCACCACAGGAAAGGCGAAATAACTGTCACTTCTCCCTGGACACCTTATCCATGCAGTCAGCAAACAGGAGGAGACATGTAAACAAAGCAAGAGGTAACGAAAATAGAAACATTGCTGGTGGTTTAGCTCTGTTTAACGACGTTCGAAAAGGAAAAGCTGCATTACTAGCCCCAGCGGCTGAGTGGTTAGAGCGCTCGGCTGCTGACCCGGAGTAGCCGGGTGCGAACGCGGCCGCGTTTCATGTATGCGATACGCGAAGGCGGCTCCCCAGGTGGTCGAAATTATTCCGGAGCCCTCAACCACACGTCTTTCTTCCTTTATTCTTTAACACCTTCCTTTTTTCCTTCCCTTAGGCGTGGTTCGGGTGTCCACTAAGATATCTGAGACAGTTACCGCCCTGTTTCCTTTCCACAAAACAAATTTCATTTCCATTGAAGAAGACAAGGTTCCTCATCGATGGAACGTAATTAATAAATAATAACTAACAAATAGATAATAAGTTAATAATTAGTTATAAAGTCAGTAAGTATATTGTTAATTATTAATTCAATTGCTGATCATTAGTAATTGCAAATTTAACAATTTACGCATTAGTAATTAGATCATTAGTAATACAAGTGGTTGGTGTAGTACGTCTTGACTTGGAACTCAGTATACGAGAATCCACTGCGCATGCGCAAGGCGCGATCAGACGATAGGTCTGCGCTTCAGCCTACTGCGCATGCGTGTGAAGCCACCATCGTTCGAGAGGAGGGCTGACCAGGCAATCTTGCCAGACACCTGGTGGTAGTGGTAGTGGTTTTATTAAAAATAATAGTAAAAAGGAAGGAAAAGATTTTTGCTAGCCCCGGCATCTGCCATCGATACTGAAGCACCTGAGCTGGGGCAGCGGAAATAAAGGACAGCAGGCAGAATGGAGAAATGAAATGAAAGAGGTGAGGGGACAGGAATAGAGGACAGGGGGAGAAGTAATATGTACAAACTATTTACACAATAAGTAATGTGTCCAGGTTGTGCGCGTGATTAGTTCAGTTTAGAGGAATTAAATCACACACGCGCACAGCACTGTGTAGGTTACAACTGGAGTGGGGCGTCCAGTTATTAATCGTTCAAGGTAGAACTCGCGGAGCGTTCGGTCACTGCGTGTAACTACCTGACGGAGAACAGACGGGACGTCAAGCCCGTGTGTTCGAGGAATGCACAGAGGCTCATTAATGTTCGCTCACGAGTGCGCGCACTGCCCTGCGGCCACAATAGCGTCTTGATGGAGTCTGGTAGTATGCCCTGCGCCCTATAGGCCGCGAGCATATCGCGACGAGCATCGGCGAACGCGGAGCAGCGAAGGAGCAGATGTTCTAGTGTTTCCACTGCACCGCATCCGTCACACACATCACTCATCGCGATTCCGTGCCGCACCCGTCGTTCCCCGGGCCACACGCAGCCAATGCGCGCGCGGAGGATCATTGCACGTTGCGACCGTGTAAGTGCGCGACAGCCGGTGACACTGTCGATGCGCTCACCTCCCGCGATGCGTGGGTCGGGGTGCTGCTTTCGGAGATGGTCGTGAATGGCCGCACGCACGTCCTCCAGCGCAAGGGGCAGATCGCTGGCAGGTAGTTGGTGTGCAGCGGTCGCGAGGTCGTCAGCTTCTTCGTTGCCGGCGATGCCGCAGTGACCGGGCACCCACTGTGCACGCACGGCACAACCTCTCTGCGCGAGGCGCTCGATGCGCGAGCGAATTTCCCGCACTAGTGGGGTACCGCGGCCGTTAGATTGCAGGCGGCTGAGGGCGGCGCGGGAGTCGCACAGCAGAGCACTCCTGGGCGGCGGAGGGCCGAGGGTGAGCAGCAGGTCCAGCCCGAGCCGGATCCCCATCAACTCCGCCGTGGTGGAGGAGCCCAGGAAGGTTGCGTGTTGCTGGCTGTGCAGTCGCAGGGCGGGGATGGTGGCCGCCGCAGCAAGGGAGCAGCTGTCGCGGGCCACTGAGCCGTCGGTGTACACGAGGAGATGGTCCTGGAGCTCCTCGTGTATGACGGCTCTGGCCAGCTGCTGCACAGCGCAGAGGGGTGTGCTCCGCTTTCCCGCGATGCCGACGATCTCTCGCTGTACCTCCGAGGCAGCAGGCCAGGGCGCGCAGGAGCCGTAGGGGGGTGGGCCTTGGGTCAATTGCTCATACTCGAGCAGCGCCGCGCCCATTCGTGAGCGCGGGTGCGAGCGCATACGCTGCAGCAGCGAGCCGCCGTCCGGTGCGCGGTGAAGCCGGTCGATGTGATTCAGTGCCCTGCGCGCTGCTTGGAGCTCAAGGGGCCACGCTCCTGCCTCGGCCAACGTTGCGGCGCACTGCGAGTTTTTGGGCAGGCCTAGGCACACGCGCAGGGACTTGCGGTGCTGAAGCTCCAGCTTCTTCCAGCACGGCTTGCGCACCGTGACGAGCGGCAGCGCATAGAGCACCGCCCCCAAAGCTGCGGCGTTGTATAGACGCAGCGCGGCTTGCTGGGAGATGCCCTGGCCTCGAGCGGTGAGCTTGTGCACGGCGGCGGTGATCCTCTTCATCTGCAGACAGGCCTTGGTCGCCGCGGGGCGGAAGGAAAGGCGCCAGTCGATGTCCAGGCCAAGGTACCGCACCGATTTACGCCAAGGAATCGGAGTCCCGTCCAGTGACAGTGGCGCAAGGTGCGCGCGCGAGCGCGAAACGCAGGCCATGGCCACCGATTTGTCCGCGCTCAGTGACAGACCAAGGCCGCGCAATCTGGCATCGACTGCGGTCAGGGCTCCCTGAAGGCACCCCCGCACGCGGAACGCCTCGCCCGGTGCTCCCCGGCACCACAGAGCTATGTCGTTTGCATATATGGACATGTACACATGGTGTCGCCCGCTCGTGGGGAGGGAGGCCGGCACCACCGACATGGCCACATTAAACAGAAATGGTGATAGGACAGAGCCCTGCGGCACGCCCATGTCGACCGGGCGAGGCTTGGAGAGCTTACCCCCTACTCGTACGCGCATGGTGCGCCCGCTCAGGAAGCCATGAACGTATCGCAAAAGGCGCCCGCTCACACCGGCCCCCTCAAGCACCGCGAGAATTGGTGCGCGGTGAACGTTGTCAAAAGCGCCCGAGACGTCCAGCAGCAGCAGCAGCGCAACCTGGCCTGCTGCCCTGGCATGCTCCAGCGCTGTAACAACGTCCGATATAGAATCAGCCGTGCACCGCATCCCACGGAAACCCGTCTGCCGCTCGTCAAACAAATCAGCCTCCGCAGCCCGCTCGTTCAGACGCTGCAACGCCATATGCTCCATGAGCTTACCTGCCGCCGATGTTAATGCCACTGGCCGGTATCCGCTCAGCTCCGTAGGTGGGCGCCCTGCCTTTCGGATGGGACAAACGACCGCGGTTCGCCAATCCTCCGGAAGCTCCCCGCGTTCCCACACCAGGTTGATCTGCTGCAGGAGGATCTGTCGTTGCTGCGCATCCAGGTTTCGCAGCATTTGGTATGTCACCCCGTCCGGTCCGGGCGCCGAGCGGCGGCGGCAGCGCTGCAGCGCATTGTTCAATTCCGCCGCGGTGAACGGCGCATCACATGGACCTTCCGAGGCGACGGGCGAGGGACTGGCGTCGCTTCTGGGGCTCTCAGGAGCAGCTATGTTAGCGGCGTTTGCGGGGCTGGGCGGCGCGAACCGATCGGCAAACCGCTCTGCCAATTCTACAAAGCTGAGCCCGCTGGAGATTGCGAGGGCGGCCAGCGGTTGACGGTTTGCCTGTGGTTCGGTGATGCGCCGCAGGGTGTCAAACAGCCTCCGCGAGCTGACATCTTCCTCCATCCTTTGGCATAGTGAAGCCCACTGCCGGCGGTATAGCTTGTTGGCGTGGCGGCGCGCTGCTGCGTCCAAGCGGTTGTATACAGTCCAGTCGGCGGCTCTATCAGTCCGTCGCGCCCGTCGCTCTGCGCGATCTCTCTTCTCGCGCAGATTGAGCAGCTTCATATCAGGTGTGGGCTGCCCTGCCCTTACCTCTGCTCGTTGGGTGGCTGCGAGAGCGCTTCGGACTAGACTTGAAAAGAAATCTGCGCCAGTGGCCGCCGCCTCGTCGACCGCCCGCCTGAAAGCACTCCAGTTGGTAATGGAGTAGGCACGTTTGGGGCGCGCCTCCATCGTAGTGGGTTCAATTAGGATGGAGTAATGATCCGAGCCCCAGAGAGATGGTGATCGGCGCCATGTCGCCTCGATGCCTCTGGATGCGAAGGCAACGTCGATGCAGGAGCCGGTTGTTCCGCGTCGTCGAAAGGTGGGCTCGCCGGTGTTCAAGGGGGTGAGTCCCAGCTGCGTTGCTGCGTCGTGCAGGTCGTCTCCCCGCGCGGAGTGGCGCGCACTGCCCCACGCACTATGGTGGGCGTTAAAATCACCACAGATGATTTGGCGCGGGGCACAGCACGATGACACAGCACGAAAACACAGCGCGTTCCACGCGACAGCTGGACGCACATAAACACTGGCCACCGACGTGTCAACACCACCGACGCGCACTGTCACCACCACGCACTCCTGGGCATCAGATGTCGCCGCCGCCGAGCCGACGAGGGTGTGCTGGACGTCCTGCCGCACGTATATCGCGCACCTTGATTTCCCGGGGCGATGAGATGTGACACAACAGGGCACTGCAGCACAGGTGGGTTCCTCGCACGTGGTGGCTGTGTGGTAGCCAATGTAGCCAGGTAGCCGCATCTGGGGCTCCCCGTCATGTGAACGTACGTACGTCTCCTGCAGCGCGATAACTTCCGGCGAATCCTGTGCGATGCGAACTCGCATTTCGGCGTACCGCGCCGCAAGTGAGCGCACGTTCCACTGCAGGATGGATGGTATGCGGGAGGGAGTCCGGCGGCTAGCCATCATGCTGGCTTATCTGTGCGGGAGCACCCGCTGCTTCTAAGCAAGCCCGGTGCCCATCGGTGCCCTCCGGGAAAAGTGCGCTGAGGGCGCGCAACGCCAGCTTTAGGCGCGCGATCTCCGCGTCCCGTGCGTCAGGGTGCTGGCCGTGAGAAGCGGCCGCAGGCTCGGGCCGCGCTGTACGGGACGCCGGGCAACCGGATCGCCGCTGCCGCTGCCGGCGCTGCCGTTGCTTCTGTGTCTGCTGCTGCTGCTGCTGCTGGGGTGTTCCCCTGACGACCTGCGCATAAGAAAGAGCGCGCGACGTCTGCTGATGTTGCTGGGCTGGGGCCGCTGTCTCAGCCTGGACGACGGCTCGGACAACCCGCCTGGACATCGGGACCATGGATGTGGCCATTAAAGTGGCCACGTGACGCTCTCGCTGCCAGTGCGGGCACGCTGGGTCAATGGCTGCGTGCCGCCCCCCGCAGTTAATGCAGCGGGGCTTGCTCGCGCAGGTACCAGGCTCGTGTGGCCCGCCGCAGCGCGTGCATCGGGCCGGAGCGCGACACACCTCAGTGGCATGCCCCAGGCTGGCGCACTTGGCACACTGGAGCGGCCGGGGACGGCAGGGGCGGACCGCGAGCCTGCGCTTGAATATGGTGATGAACGCCGGGGGTGTCGGCGCCGCAAAACGGAGAGCGAGTGTGCTGCCCGACAGAGACGCCGACACCATCGGTACCGTTGACTCCGCCGACGCTAGCAGCTCCTCCGCCGTCCTGCGCCCGTCCACACCGAAGACCAGGCCGGAGCTTTGATTCCGAGGAGGAGGCTCCTTCGCGCAGACCGGCACGCCGCGGATGACGGCCGTGGCTAGCAGGGCCTGGAGAGCATCGCTGCTCCCCGCGTCCACTGCCACCACATTCCGCCGCATGTTTATCCGGACGGCGAGGACGCCCGGGCGGGATCCGATCTCCTCGGCCAACTCCCAGCCCTGTTCCCTGGTGAAGGCGGTGCCCCGGTTCGCCGGCCGAAACAGCACCGTCCCCACCAGGCTGGACGGGACCTCCACGGCAGCCGCGGCTCGCTCCAGGGCAGCTCTCCGACGCCGCTGCGCCTTGGTTGTGATAATGCGCCACGGGACCAGGCTGGCCCCAGCATCAGCGTCGCCGCTGCCTGCGGGGCATTGCTGCGGCGCGCCGCGGAGTTGGGCGCGCTCGGTGCCAGCAGACGAAGCCCCAGCCGCAGCCTGGTCTCGTGCGGCGGGATTTGGTGAGGTCGCACCCGTTTTTCTTCCGGACGCCGTCGCCCCCGCAGCAACAGCAGCAGCATCAGCAGGAGGCTGGAGGTGGGCTCCATGGGGCTCCTGCTGGGAAGGCCCTGCTCCTTCGAGTGTGGAGGGAGAGGGAACAGTGACGGTAGGGGGCCTTCGAGCTTCCCGCTTGGCCACCGCGATGTCCCTTTGGGTTTCCGAGTCCCTCTCCTCCTCGGACCCCGTTGAGCGTCGCCGTTTCCGGAGAGCAGACTCGTCCATTGGGGTGCACATGCTCTAGTCGGCTGCAGGTGTCCGCGGTGAGCCCGCAGCAGCAGCATCAGGGGGAGAGGGCATCACAGCCGGTTCCCCAGGAGCAGCAATGGCGGCAGGAAGCGCAGGGGTGGCCAGAAATGGCGGGGAGGGAGCCGCCATGGAGTTCTGCGTCTGGTGAGCGAGCGCCATGGCGTCCCGCAAGGCTAGAACGCGTGGGTCCGCCGGCGACACGTCCAAGGTCCCGATGACGGACTCAAGGTTCTCCGAGGTGGTGATGAGCGCCGCCGTCAGGCACCTCACCGTGTCCCGCAGATCAGCGATCTCGGCCTGCATTCGCCGAATGGTGCTGGACGACCTTCCTCTGGACGGCGTTCGTCTCCGTGATCGTGAGCGAGAGCGGCCTGCCCTGCGTTGCTGATTGTCACCGCCAAACAGGCCTTCGCTCGTTCACGGTGTCTGTGGCCTCCATGGGGAGACCCCGCAACGCCGCGAAGCCTTAGGCCCAGCGTCCGAAGGAGCAGAGAGCTAAAAACACGTCCGCTCGCTTCGAACGCCCACCGAACAATTCCTGCCAGACACCTCCTGAACGCCGATCTGGAAGGACGCCGCCGTGGTATCGCAGTGGTTACGGCGCTTTTCTACTGCTTGAGTACCCGGGATCGAACCCGACCGCGGCGGCAGCGTTTCGATGGAGAGGAAACGCAAAGGGGCCCGTGTGCTGTGCGATGTCAGCGCATGCTAAAGATACCCAGGTGGTCGAAATTATTCCGGAGCCCTTCGTTACGGCACCTCTTTCTTCCTTTCTCCTTTCACTCCCTCCTTTATCTCTCCCCTATGGCGTGGTTCAGGTGTCCGCCGAGATGTGAGACAGATACTGCGCCATTTAGATCCCCAAAAACAAATTTTCAATTTTTCAAGATTCTCTTTATTGTGGCCATGTCGGTGGTGCCGCCCTGCCTCTCCACGAGCAGACAACACCATGCGTACATGTCCATATACGCAGACGACATTGCTCTGTGGTGCCGGAGGCCACCGTGCGAGACGCTCGGAGAGCGGGAATGCCTTCAGGCAGCGCTGACAGCAATCGACGCCTGCCTGCACGGCCTTGGTCTGTCGCTGAGCGCGGACAAATCGGAGGCCATGGCTTGCGTTTCGCGCTCGCGCAAGCGCCTTGCGCCACTCTCACTGGAAGGGATTCCGATTTTTTGGCGTAAATTGGTGCGGTACCTTTGCATGGACATCGACCTGCGCCTTTCCTTTCGCTCCGCTGCGACCAAGGCCTCTTTGCATATGCAGAGGATCACCACCGCCGTGCACAGGCTCACCGCTCGAGGCCAGGGCATCTTCCAGCAAGCCGCGCGGCGACTATACAACGCGGGGGCATTGGGGGCGGCACTCTACGCGTTGCCACTCGTCTCCGTGCGCAAACCGTGCTGGAAGAAACTGGAGCTGCAGCACCGCAAGTCCCTGGGCGTATGCTTCAGCCTGCCCAAAAACTGCCAGTGCGCCGCAACACTGGCCGAATCAGGAGTGCGACCCCTTCAGCTCCAAGCGGCACGCAGGTCACTGCATCCACATCGACCAGCTCCATCGCGCACCGGATGGCGGCTCGCTACTACAGCGCATGCGCACGCACCCGCACTCTCGAATGGGCGCAGCGCTGCTAGAATATGAGCGCCTCACTGAAGTCGCCTCTGCCCGCCTTGGCCTCCTGACTCAGAGCTACAGCGAGAGACCGTCGGCATCGCGGGAAAGCGGCGCACACCTTTCTGTGCTGTGCAGCAGCTGGCTCTTAAGAGCCGCCATACATTAGGAGCTTCAGCGCCATCTCTTCGTGTACACTGATGGCTCAGTGGCCCATGACAGCTGCTCCCTCGCAGCGGCGGCTACCATCCATGCCCTGCGTCTGTACAGCCGGATAGACGCCACCTTTCTAGTCTCCTCCACCATGGCGGAGTTGATGTGGATCCTGCAGAAGGCTACAGTGCTCAAAGGTCCCTAATAATTCTAACCGACTCGCAAACAGCGTGTAGAAACTACATGAATGGTAAAAAAGGGGGGGTGGGGGGGGGAGAGGCAGCGCTCCACATCCTAAAAACAGCCAAATTACCGCCGAAGGAAATACATTTGCAAAACATAACAATGTAGGTACCGGGACACAAAGGCATCGCGGGGAATGCCGAGGCGAATGCTCGAGAGCTTACAAACCGAGCCTCCAACCAAACCATCCTCGAGCATCCTGACGCGGAACCAGTGCCTTTAGGATACTCAGATGTTCTGAATTACTATAAAGGGGTCAGGGTTAGATATCCCCCACCTCGCAAAAATCTCCACCAGCAGGAAGCGGTCTATTGGATACAGCTACAAACAGGAAATTTCCCGAATCTAAACATGTTAAGCAAGATATACCCAGGGCCATATAGCAGTAAATGCCCGTGGTGCGAGGACAAAGCCACGTTAATTCATATAACGTGGTGTGAAAAGAGAACAGATGGGGCTGCAATAAACAATCCCGAGGGCGGAGCAGTGGGACAGGATGCTTTCCAGCGAGGATCCGGCTGTCCAGGCAGGACTGGACCGGAAAGCCTACCTGGCGGCAAGACTCAGTGGGGCCCTGGACTGGGGGCTCGAACCTTGCCACAAGAGCCACAGACCACATCAAAAGATGTGAAGAGTGCCTCTACACCGAGACCCACCCATATATATCTATAAATAAAGTTTTTACTACTACTGCTACTGGGGGTGCACCCGCTGCTCTCAATCGTCCCTCCGCCACCAAGGAGTGCTCCGCTATGGGTCTCCCGCGCCGCCTTCAGCCACATGGTGTGCAACGGCTGCGTTACCCTACTATTGCGCGCCATTATCTCACGCATCGAGCACCTCGTGCAGAAAGGATGCGCTGTGCTTGGACAATGGGTGCTGTTGTGCTCGCGCTTCCTTCCTGCTGTTGTGTTCGGCGAATTTGGATATGGGGAGGATTCCCTGAGGATCACCGCGAGGATGGGTGAGAACTATGGGGGAGACGTGGCTGGAATGCTGGAAGCAGCGACGACCATAGCGTCCCCACGTATTCGGTCCGGTCATCAGGCGACGAAGTCCAGGATCAGCGTCGCCCTCTTCAGTCAGGCTGGGATTGAACAATTGTCCGAGTATCGCACCTTCGACAGACGTTCCGCGTTTCGGTCATCAGTACAAGATATTTCAACCTCTGCTGGGAGACTGTCTGCATTCCTGTGTCACGCAGGCGCCTTCCTGGTCCACATGCGCGCGCTCCGACACACGTGCGCGCCCGCCTGCCGAGGATGATGCCATCAGTGCCATCGTGTGATTGTACATCATTTTCGAACTATATTCCCCAGCTAGGGATCTGGGAAATACGAAGAGTATTTAAGGAGCTGCTAGTTTGGTACCAGAGAAGAGCCCGCCTTTGAGAGATACCCTTTGCTGGGAGAGACTCCCGACTGCTAAGAAGCCCTCTTTACTGAGAAGCACTCCCAGTTGCCCGTACTTGTACATTATGTAAATAGTCCTTGTATAAAGTTTTCTTCCCCCGATCGTCCTCGTCTCTTCTCCGGCCCAGTCACGCTACCTGAATACCAACTACTGGTGGCAGCGGTGAAATGCTGCTACCTGAGACCCAAAAACTGGTGGCAGCGGTGGGATGCTGCTACCTGAATGCCAACAGTGCCTGGGGTCACTGCGGCATCGCTGGCAACGATGAGGCCGACGAACTTGCAACCGCCGCACACCAACTACCTCCAAGGGATCTGCCCCTTGCGCTGAAGGAGGTGCGTGCGGTGATCCATGACCATCTCCGACTGCAGCACCCCGACGCACGCATCGCCGGAGGTGAGCGCATCGCCAGCATCAACGGCTGTCACGCTCTTTCGCGGCCGCAGTGCGCTATGATCCTCCGCTCGCGCTGTGGCTGCGTGCGGCCCTGCGAAGGACGGGTGCGTTACGGAATCGCAAGGAGTGACGTGTTTGACGGGGGCGGTGGAGTTGAAACACTGGAGCACCTACTCCTTCGCTGTGCGGCTTTCGCCGACGCTCGTCGTGATATGCTCGCGACCTACAGGACGCTGGGCATACTTCCAGACTCGCTCAAGACGCTATTGTGGCCGCAGGGCAGTGCGCGCACCTGTGAGCGCACCCTGCTGAGCCCCTGTGCATTTCTCGAACAGACGGGCTTGACGTCCCCTTTGTTTTGCACCAGGTCGTGTCACGCAGTGACCGAACGTTCCAGGTGCGCTACCTGGGACGATTAACAGCTGGGCGCCCCACCCCAGCTGTTGTGTGCAGTTTTGTGCGCGTGTATTTATCGTTTCTTTTATTAGCTCTGCACGCGCGCAACTTGTACAAATGCATTGTTATGTAAAAAACTTGGACGATGCTTAAGCTTCACCTTTAAAAGTGGAGTGCGACAGCGTGTTGCAGCGCTGCCAGGGAGTCCAGGAATGCCATCGCGCTTTCGGCGCGACGCGTTGCCTGTTAGACAAATCGGTCCGCTACATACGGTGAAACGAACGCGCGGAGAGGCAAACCACGTAGAAGCGCTGGCAGGCGTCTTGCCGAAACGTGCGGGACTCAAGTTGCAGTCGTAGTTCGTCGGCACATCGCTCACGACAAACCCGATGCCGCAAACGCCAGCATAGCTTCCGCTCTGAACCAACGGGCAGCAAGCCGCAAGCTTCGTGGTGAACGCTCTTTGGATGTCTGCTGCGTTCTTCGACGCTCACCGCGTGATTCCTGCGTTCTCGAACGGCTCCACTGCGCCCTGAAGAGACGAGCGTGATGGATTAATGGATTGATGGAAGGTAGGAGCGTTCCTTTTGAAACGGGGTGATAGATGGCAGTAGCCCCCATGCTCAGATTCTTAACGCGACAGCACTAAGGATCTCGTGTAGCAAAAAAGTCGGTGTCGGCGTCGGCAGCGCTGACCATGAGCGAAAAATCGTCCTACTCGCACTCCTCCTCCTCCTCTTACGGCGCAGTACGGGTGTCCAGCGAAAATTGTGACTGGTGTCTATTCCTTTCCTTAAAACTAATTTTCATTTCGTTTTCCTCCCCTTACGGCCCGTTTCGTGTGTCCACCGAAATAGTTTAAGACAGGCGTCCTTTCCTTAAATAGGCTCTGAAATGCCTTCCGAGGAGAGCACATTAACTCACTTAATCACTGCACTGCGTTGCCATTTGAATCAGAGCCAAATAATACTCTACACGCAGCAGACGACCCACAATCGAGCGCCTAAGTTGGCCAGCCCTTCCCAGCGACTTTTTCATGCTCGCACCCTCCTCCCTCCCCCACATCTGCGTAGACAAAGTGAGAGGTGGCCATTGGTTAGATTCTTTCAGACGTCAGGCAGCTACCGGAGCTGCAGCCAATACGCCGCTTGACTCCGGCGGGTCGGGAAGCTCCGCTCCCAGAGGGGGGTCGGCGAAGGAGCGCCTACCTTCCTGCGTGCAAAAAGTGACGAGAAGAGAGGAAAAGGCGCGAAGACGCTGAAATTCAAATTTTAACTACAGATTTGAACCGCCGCGGTGGCTCAGTGGTTAGGGCGCTCGACTATTGATCCGCAGTTCCCGGGTTCGAACCCGACCGCGGCGGCTGCGTTTTGCGTTTTTATGGAGGAAAAACGCTAAGGCGCCCGTGTGCTGTGCGATGTCAGTGCACGTTAAAGATCCCCAGGTCGTCGAAATTCCGGAGCCCTCCACTACGGCACCTCTTCTTCCTTTCTTCTTTCACTCCCTCCTTTATCCCTTCCCTTACGGCGCGGTTCAGGTGTCACACGATATATGAGACAGATACTGCGCCATTTCCTTTCCTCCAAAACCAATTATAACTACAGATAACACAGCTTCTACAAAGCGCATTTAAAAAATCCTTGGTGGAGACTATTCGTGACGCGGCGTGCTTCAATATCCCAGGCATGCCGCAACTTTATTAGAGCCCGCTTCACGGCCCCTTTAAATTGCCCAACGGGCCACGCGTCGCGCCGAACGGGCGATGGCGTTCCGCGGACTCCTTGGCAATGCTGCAACACGCTGTAGCGTCTCACTCTTAAAGTCGACGCTTAAGCGTCCATCAATTTTCCCCCTTTATTTTTGTTTAATTGTGTTGTAAGTTATTAAATTTTCCCATTTCCCAATAATAATAATTGGTTTTTTTGGGACAGGAAATGGCACAGTATTTTTCTCATATATCGTTGGACACCTGAACCGTGCCGTAAGGGAAGGGATAAGGGAGGGAGTGAAAGAAGGAAGGAAGAGAGAGGTGCTTTACTGGAGGGTTCTGGGATAATTTCGACCACCTGGGGATTTTGAACGTGCACTGACATGGTACAGCACACTGGCGCCTTAGCGTTTTTCCTTTATAAAAATGCAGCCGCCGCGGTAGGGCTCGAACCCGGGAACTGCGGATGAGTAGTCGAGCGCCCTAACCACTGAGCCACCGCGGCGGGTCCTCAAAATGCAAATTTCAATTTTCAGTTTTCTCTTTCTTCTTTCCCTTCCTCCTTTATCCCTTCCTTTACGGCGCGGTCCGGGTGTCCACCGAGATATGTGAGACGGTTACTGTGCTTCGCGCGCTCGCCGCGCCATCTGGAATGACGTCACACCGCACGGCTCGCCGCCTCCGCCGTTTAGTATGACGTCCCACCGCGTTCCTCGTCGTTGCGCTCGCCTCCGCTCGCTTCGCCAGCTGCGTCTCATGCGTGATAACATGTCGGAGGATTGAAAACGAGAGCTCGCGTGCGCCGCAACCACAGTTGAGGTGAAGTATGTGTGGCGGCAATTCTGATACGCAGGAGGAGTCCTGGAATCGACATCGGAACGAGATGAAGAGGAAACGAATCGCCCTTAACACAGACGAACAGCGTGCCGAACGACTGTCTAAACGCCGTGAATATGCCGCCACGATACCGGCACTTTTAGCGTCCGGTGTCTCGACCGCTAGCAGCAGCGACAGCAGCCGGAGGTTAGACCTGGGTCCTGATTCACTGAGGACTGCCCGTGATGGACGATAGAATGCGACCAAGAGACTTCAGCAGGCTCAAGAAACCGAAGTACAACGTGACGTTCGCCTAAAGAGTAGGCGTAACATTGGCGCGGCCCGAAACGCGGCATGTCAGGCCGTCAGTGTATTGCGCGAGGAAGAAGTTGCTCGACGTAGAACGGACAATGCGATTCGAGTAGCGGAGAGTACCAGTGCGACCAGGAGCTTCGAAACCGGCTTCACGGACAATCCGTTCGGCTTCGTTTGCGACGTTTGGTATCGGCTATGGCATAAATGAGACTTGAGACCGGCGATGAGCACCATGCGTTCAACTCTAGCTTTAGCTGTGCCCGAGCGGGCTGAGGAAGGGGAAGCCGTGGCAAGTGTTTGCTCAACATGTAGAGCCACTTTACAGAAACAGAACGTACAGACTACGCAATGGGGCTCTAACATAGACCTCGTCTTTTACAGAAAAACACTGGTCTCACAATTCACCGTAGGAACGAACGATACGGCTGCATTCTACTTCTTAGATCATAGAGCCGTCTTCGTAGCAATCAAGAAGCAACCAGAATCAGAATCAGAAGAAGAAGGAATGCAACAAAGTGTCTGTCTAAAACAAGAATGTGTCGTCTTTAATGCAACTACTAAACATAGCTACACAACCAGACTAACCTGGACTTGCAATCAAGATTAATTAAGACTAACCATGCTATGCCTTAGCTTTCGCTACGTATATCCTGGCATAGCCGAGCTAAGCCACTGCCAATTTTTTTTTCGACCGGGGTTAACCATAGCGAAACCAGGAGCAATTTTTTTACTTTTTTGTCTCTTGATTGTTTCACCACCTGCCTCCTCCAGTTTGCTGACAGCGTGGATAAGGTGTCTATCGAGGAATGACAGTTATTTCGCCTTTCCTGTCCTCAAGCCCAATAAAATAAGAATCATCAAAATAAAGCGCATTTGGAGACGATTATTGGTTTTATGCGCGCGTTAAATTTAAAAAGCCCCGCAGCAAGCAGGGAGCCGGCTTATTTTTCATGGCAACGCTTTCAAGGAAAAAAAACGTCACATTTATTTTTTCACTCGACAAAACAAATTTATGCATTTGCTGGCGCCTTTTAAGGTAATGTTCGCCGTACCTGCACAGCACACTGGTTTTATTTTGCACTGAGAATGCGGTTTCTTTTTAAGAGGCACGTCGCCACGAAGTATATTGTAAGAGCGCGGTCACAGCTGCCCCATTATTTCTTATGGTCAATGATTTGCAAGTTCTTCACGGCACACTGAATTGAAGTTCATTAAAACATCGAGTAAATTGTAATTTTAGGCTCGCAACATCACTCAAGCGTTATCATAACTTTTAAGAATGCAGAGCAAATTAACTCCACTGAAGCAAAGAAAGACGGTAGCCAGAGGGCTATCCGCCCAGATGACGGCCGAAAGGTCCTGACTCTGGGCGGCGGTTTCGGGCTGTCGGACGAGTTGTAGTTGAGTCACCGGGTCGGAGCTCACTCCCATTGGTGTTTCTTCTTTATGCCTCGTCCCTCCGGGGAGGGGGCGCATGAAGACATTCCCATAGTATGTGGTCCAAGGTGGCCCTAAGTTCGCAGTTTGCGCATTAGCCTAAAATTGCTCTGACACATAACACTCCAGAGGGCCAGGTCTGGAAAAGTGTGGGTTTGTAGCCGGCGCCAGTTGATGGCTTGGTATCTGGTCAAGGATCTATCCACTAGTGGAAGTCTATGTCGTTGCAAACGATAGGGCTGTGCAATTTCTCTGTATCCCACCGTGCGATCCCTGTCTTTGAAGACCACCTCGCTCGGGTCCGCCCGGAAGGAAGAGCCTCGGGCGAACTCGTAGGCCATCCCATTATCAAACAGGGATGCATGTGCTGGTGTCCAGACTTGTGTAATTTTCCTGTATATTACATGAAGCTTATTATTGTATAGGTTAGGGTCGGGAGACACGGCCTGTGAAATTTAGTACGGCAACTTTGGAGTCCCTGATATACCTCGCTTTTGTGCCTACACAAGCCAGTGCTATTGCAGCTTCTTCAGCAATCTCCGGGTTGGCGGAGAGTATGGAGGCACTTATTTTGAGGAGTTGTTTATTATTGACGACCGCGAGGGTTGTCGTGTTCTTACCATACTCTGCGGAATCCACGTAGACCACGTCCTCGTCTTTGTAGGAGCGGAAGCGTTTCTCGAGCGCTTCTGCCCGCTTGGCCCGGCGCACTGAGGGAAAAATAATATATATATTCCTGGGTAGTGGTGGTACGATTATATTGTCCTGAATTTCTCCGAGAATGTCGACTTTGGCGGTTGTTCTGTTGTCTCGACTCAGATCCAGTTTGTCTGGAATGGCGCGGCCGGTTGTGGTCCCGGCTAAGCATTCGATTTGGGACGTAATTACTGCTTCTGTAATTTATTCCAGGGTATTGGGCATGCCTAGCTCTAGGAAGTGGTGAGTGGATGTACGGATAGGCAACCCTAGAGCTTGCTTGGTGCAACGCCTGATAATTCCATCTATATTGTCACTGAAGGACGGTTGACGCCTGGAGGGCTGGTTTACTTATAAATATTCTTTTTTGTTACTTTGTTTAAACGTCGGTAATCAACGCAGAACCGAAGGGTTCCATCTTTCTTTGCTACTAGAACAACAGGCGATGTCCACGGTGTTGGGATTCAGGTAGCATGACTGGGTCGGAGAAGAGACGAGGACGATCGGAGGAAGAAAACTTGGAACACTTTATACAAATACTATTTACATAATGTACAAGTAGGGCAACTGAGAGTGCTTCACAGTAAGGAGAGCTTATTAGCAGTTGGGAGTCTCTCCCAACAAAGGGTATCTCTCAAGAGGGGGGCTCTCCTCTGGTACCAAACCAGCAGCTCCTTAAATAATCTTCGTATTCCCCAGATCCCTAGCTGGGGAATATAGATCGAAGAATGATGTCCAATCACACGATGGCACTGATGGTACCATCCACGGCAGGGCGGTCCTGATGTTCTCGCGCAGCTCGGCCGAGAGAAAGAGAACAGGACCCGGTCACGTTATCGTCCACGTGGCCTCCATGTGGGCGCGCACATGAGTCCGGACCGCGCCCATGTGGATCCGGAAGGCGCCTGCGTGACACAGAAATGCAGGCTGTCCCCAGCAGAGGTTGAAAGATCTTGTACTGATGCCCGGAAAGCGGACCCTCTGTCGAAAGCGCGGCACTCGGGCAATTGTTCAAGCCCAGCGTGACTGAAGAGGGCAACACTGATCATGTACTTCGTCCTCTGAGGACCGGAATGAACACGTGGGGACGCTATTATCGTTGCTGCTTCCGGCATTCCAGCCACGTCTCCCCCAGAGGGCTCACCCACCGTCGCGGTGGTCCTCAGGGAATCCTCCCCATGTCCAAATTCGCCGAACTCAACAGCAGGAAGAAAGCGCGGACAGAACAATAGGCTCGTCGACGGCTGTATCACGTCGTCCTGGAGCATTTCTTGAAATTGCTGGCGAATGGCATCACGCTCCTTCGAAGAGATCCAGTAAGGCGGCTGACATAACGGCCGCTGGTTGGCGTCGACGATAATTCGGTGCTTTGTGAGCGGTGTCTGCCTAACCTTAGAGGTCGAGGAAATATCTCACAGAAACCTAACAGGACAAAACTTCACTATGGTGACGGTCTCCAAACAAGCATGCAGAAACTACACAAGAGGCATGATCGACAGCATCGCCAATCATATTCGACACACGAAGAGAAGACACAAACACTAAACATAATATAGTATGTGTTCCGGGACATGAGGGGATGAGGGGCAACGTGGCAGCAAACGAGTTAGCTCGATGGTACGTGAACCAAGCAGACTTAAACACTTTGCACCACGGGCACCTTTGACCCTGTTACAGCTGCGTACTCATACACTCGATCATTACAGGGGTCAGCAGAAACGCTACCCACCCCCACACAAAAGGCTAACCAAAGAGGAGGCGGTAGGTAGATTGGCGGAGACTAAAAACCGGTACCTACCCACACCTGCACAAACTACTCAAGATTTTACCTATCCAATTGGTAGGCGAACGCCCGTGGTGCCTCAATAAACCTAGACTAGAGCATGTCACATGGACCAGCCAAAAGCCAGACTTAGAGCCTAGAATAGACCGCCCGAGTGTGACGCAGCGGGAGGACTTGCTGGCCGGCCAGGACGAGTAAGCGCAACGATTTCTCGTACGCCGAGCCACGATGGCAGCTGTCAAGTGCGGCATCCAGGACCAAGGATCGACCACGGCCCCCAGTGACCCGTAAGAGTAGAGAACACTTTAAATTTGTCGCAAATAAAGTTTTTTCCATCCATCCATCGCCACTGCCACCGCCGACTTCACAGCCTCAATGCGCGCAATGCGCATGCGCAGTAGCTACAAGTGCGCTGCGAATGCGCAGTTGGGCAACTGTTGCGCGTCATTGTTCGGGCACATTATAAACAGAAGGTGCGAAGCTCTCGTTCTTCACATGAACGATGGGTGTATAAGTCCGCGTGTATACTGCCTCCAACATGAACAGCTAATGAGGGAAGCCACATCGACGTATCCCGAAGTTGTGGCGTGGTATAATGCAAGTCGACTGTGAGCCAAGAAGCCAGGATTGCCAAGCGCGTGGATGAGACGCCGGATCAACGAGAGCAACGGCTCGAGAAACGATGCCGTCAAGAAGCGGAGAAACGACAGCGACCAGCCGCGAACGAAGCCGCGTCTTATTCGTGTCAGCTACCGCGTACACACCAGGTTTAACCGGAGCGAAACCATTAGCATTTTTTTTCAGTATTGCATAGAAGTACAGTCACACTGACAGGTTTCGAGCTTTACTGAACCGCTCCCCATACAGTGATTTCGTCATATTAAGTCACACCAGCATACTGCTATCACTCTGCCAGCACATCAAAATTCCGGGATACACACACATGCATCGAGTAAAGAAAGCCAGGCAGAGAGAGAGAGAAAAATTAGGTGCGCTTCAACTACTGCTGAACCTGGTTAGAGAGCGAAACCTGTGGTGTACAGGGCAATGTTGAGTGCCTTCCGCACACTGGATATGCAGTGCGCCCACCCAGCCACCCTGGCAAGTGGCAGTTAAATTAATGGTTGATCGCCAGAGATTGGTCACACAATGAACGCTGCGGCCTATTGCTGCTGTGCCGCGTGCCTGCCACAACGCTGTCAGCGGCAGCCCATTTCCCCCTTTCACTTGCAAAGACAGATTTTATTGTTAGGCAATTTAAATTAGACAGGTGAATGATTTTGCTTTCACAGTGCTTATTTAAGCCGCGAGCGCTCGGAAATGAGGCGGGAACACTGACTGGGAACACCATGATTGTTTCAGCCTTTTAAAAAATACTGTACGGCCAGATTGTTCATCATGGGAGGTCGCCGGTCTTCTGACATCGATTTGAAACCTCGAGAGTCGCTTCAGGTTGTGCTCCAGAAGAACAGACCAATTAAACTAAACATAATGCGCGCAGATTAAATAATGTGAAATCTCTTGTGGCCTTTAGTAAAATAGGCACTCCTTCAAAACAATCATTTCGGTAACTGTAGTTTAATTTTACTGCTCACTTTTACACATCCCATAATTTTGTAGTTTATTTCTTGTTGCAGTGTATGAATATTACAAATGCATCCTCGAATAACAGTTCTAAATTTCCGGTTATGCTAATTCCAGACAGCATATCTCGCGTGAAATAAAAATGTGATACTCTACTGTTTCTCTTGTTTAACGTTCGGAAGAGTGCACCTAGAAGTCGGTGGATACATGGGAACAGCAGTTTCGGTATCTCCAAACTTGATACTGTACTGGAAACCAACTGGTTGCTAACTCTTTGAACACATTTCTTCTCTTTCCTTTGCGGCACGTGGAGTCTGTTCGCTGCTTTGTTTAAAGAGGCTTCGGTGTTATTGAAAAGGTTACAGAAAAGATAATGAATTTTTTTGGCGCAAGGGCATCTATGGCCAAGAAGCGCCATGGCACAAGGTGTTTTAGACTACTCAAGGTGGGGTACAAGACCCATTTTCCAAGCATTTCACTCCACGTAAGCTGAGCACCAGGCCAGGGTGTAACCATGTAACTTACACCCATTAAAACCAGTCACACCCATGGAAAAGGTGTAACTTGTAACTAGTGTATCACCGGTGGGTACCGGTGGGTGGTTGAGGTGGGTACAGAAGAGATGCCGAGGCTTATAGGTAGCATGTTTATAGATTTCTGCGTTGTAATAAAAAGCTTCCGGGTGTGAACGTGGCGCTTACTCCGGACTACAGTACTCTAGAATTGCATACGGTGTTGTGAGATGACTGCATTCACAAATCCTGCTCGTAATGCCTGCTGCAGTCCATCCTGAATAATTTCCTCTTGAGTAAAACTGGATTTGCATAAATGAGTGCTCAGTTTCTTGTACGTATAACATCAATATTGCGGCAACTGAAATGCCTGTAATACATCGGTTCAACAAAGAACCACTAGCAAACACAAATGCAGTCAGTGTTCGCCATTTCTTCGTGAAATCAATGGCAATCATTGCTTCTCTCTTTGCTGCAGTGGACGGCATCCTTGCAGATGCCTTCACAAATTTTTTACAAAGCATGAACTTTACTTGCACTCTGCAATAATAAATCTATCGAGAACGTTTGCCCTCAGATTTGAGGTGATATATTTTTACGTCTGTTTCTAAAACAAGAGAGACCTTTCTAAGCTCTACGAAAAAAAAACATTTTTTCCAGAGTAGTCATCTCAACAAATGGAGAGAACCTGAACCCTCGAGAGAACGACGACAGCAAACGTGACATAATACTAATATCTTCGATTAAAACATACTGAGCATCTTCCGATGAACGAAAAACTGACGCAAGAAAGTGGCCAGGGAGTAAAACGCCGTGCAAACATTGTACAAACAAACAAACAACAACAAACAAACAAACCTTTCCGTTACGACGTATACGGTAGCTTGGACATTAGGTTCACAGAAGGTAGCAGTTGGGATCGTCTCCTGAGATGCAGATTGTTGTCGACGTCTTCCAGGCTAAAGTTGTGAAAAGACTAGGCACCAAGCACAGTCCAGGATATGCGATGAAGGAGGCGCCAATCAGAAAAACGGGTCAAGATTAATCGGGTAAAAAAAGAGCTACAAAAGAGTACGACAAAATATACGGCGATCAAAGTGCTTGATGGGATAGCTATTTTTAGCTTGTTCCTTATTTTTGCCAAAGAGGGAAGCGGAGGAAAGGAAATTCTCGTCAGTTTCGGGGAATGAAGAGGAGAGAACAGGTAGTGGGAACAGGGAGAGAGGATAGGAGGCGATGGGTAACAAGTATACATAAGAAAACTCTCCTTGTAAGTTTTAGGATTGAGGAGAGGAAGGAAAAGTGGGAGAGGGTTGAAGGTGACAGCGGACTATTGGCTTGGGCGTCCACCTGGCTGCAGGAGGTAGCTGATTGGCAAACCATTGCCGCAGAAGGATGGGTACAAGCCTCCCTGGCCCGGCATAATAATAATACTAAAATTAATATAATAATAATAATAATTGGTTTTGGGGGAAAGGAAATGGCGCAGTATGTCTCATATATCGGCGGACACCTTAACCGCGCCGTAAGAGAAGGGATAAAGGAGGGACTAAAAGAAGAAAGGAAGAAAGAGGTGTCGTAGTGGAGGGCTCCGGATTAATATCGACCACCTGAGGATCTATAACATGCACTGACATCGCACAGCACACGGGCGCCTTAGCGTTTTGCATGCATAAAAACGCAGCCGCCTCGGTCGGGTTCGAATCCGGGAACTCCGGACCAGTAGCCGAGCGCCCTAACCACTGAGCCACCGCGGCGGGTACTGCTTAGGAGCAAAAATGCGAAATCCTGTACCTTTCCTCTCTTCTTTAAATTTTCATTGTAATTTTTAATTTTTGGTATTTGTAATTTTGCTTTATTCTGATATATATTTATTCATGTTTCGTTTTTATTTTGTTCTTCATTTCTTTATTTTTAATCATTTTTCTTTTTAATGTTTTGCTTTTTCGTATATAATTTTTTTTTATTTCTTTTTTTTTACACTAAGCAAGCCTTCTCACGCATTTACATCGTTTTTAATCGAATCAGTCACGCAAACCCCGTTCGCACTAAGCAATTATTTATATAGGTCACTTTAACTATTAACTAATTAAAATTACTACACCAAATGTCTCCCATTTTAAGATGTTCTTACACACTACCTAAGACATTTAAATTTTTTCAGAGCAATCTATACAGGACGATAGGATCGTGCGGACAAAATTTATGGACACTTTTTTGCTTACGCGAGATAACCTTATAATGCTTCCGCATTAAAAATGTAAATTATGAAATTACTTCACAGCACATTAGTAGCCTGCCTGCACTCCGTAATTATTCGCACTGCGCAGATCAAGAGACTTTAATCTCGGACCATAGCAACGTCTTCAGTGTTTTCACACCTTTTCGTCTGCAGAACAACGCCGGGAGTTAGTTGCTGGTGAGCCAGGGGCCACGCACCGCCGGCTGCGCAGAATGAAATTGGTGTTCTAAAGGCGGCCCTTATGCTTTCGCCTTAATGAGATTAGACCATCTAGCTTCCAAGCTAACCTTATTCGCCGACTAAAAAATTGAACAACTGAAAATTGGTTTCTCAGGGAAGGAATTGGCGCTGTAATCGTCCCATCTTGGTGCATGGCCGAACCGAGCCGTAAGGGAAGCGAGTAAGGAGGGACTAAGAAATAAAAAGGAGGAAAGAGGTGCCCTAGTGGAGGACTCAGGAATAATCTCGACCACCTGGGCATCTTTGGTGTGCATGGTGGTGTGGTGGGAGAGGAGGTGTCGCCTCGCGGTGATATATATATATATATATATATATATATATATATATATATATATATATATATATATATATATATATATATATATATATATATATATATATATATACGGTCCACCGTCTGATACCGTTGGTGAATAAACCAAGATAATCCTACCAGTTGTGACCTTTTCACTGTGCAAATTTTCAGTGGTCCGTTGAGCAACCCCGGCTGCTTCCACTATATATATATATATATATATATATATATATATATATATATATATATATATATATATATATATATATATATATATATATATATATATATATATATATATATATATATATATACACGCGCTTCGCCTCAGTGTATTGTAGTCGTTATGGGGAGTGCAAAAGAGAGACGCAACAACGACAGAACGAAGCGAGGCAGAGATAACGCGCTCAAGAGGCGCCAGAAGAACCAGCCGCACGACTCGAGAAGTATAATAATAATTGGTTTTTTGGGGGAAAGGAAATGGCGCAGTATCTGTCTCATATATCGTTGGACACCTGAACCGCGCCATAAGGGAAGGGATAAAGGAGGGAGTGAAAGAAGAAAGGAAGAGATAGGTGCCGTAGTGGAGGACTCCGGAATAATTTCGACCACCTGAAGATCTTTAACGTACACTGATATCGCACAGCACACGGGCGCCTTAACGTTTTTCCTCCATAAAAACGCAGCCGCCGCGGTCGGGTTCGAACCCGGGAACTCCGGATCAGTAGTCGAGCGCCCTAACCACTGAGCCACCGCGGCGGGTTACTCGAGAAGCGTAGTAACGAAGATGCGGCTAGAAGAAGTCGTGCCAGGTCCCGAAGTTACTCTTCAACTGCGAAAGAGACGAGTTTGAGTTCTCGAGAGCGTCGGAATGAGACGCTGCGTAGACGGCGTGCTGAGGAAACGAAGCTTTCGCAATTAAAATAGGGTTAACTAGAGCTAAACCAAAGCCAATTTCTCTCTCTCTCTCTCTCTCTCTCTCTCTCTCTATCTGGCTGTTCTAACTCGATGCATGTGTGTATATCTTGGAATTTTGATGTGCTGGCAGACTGATAGCAGTATGCTGGTGTGACTTCGTATGACAGGATCATGGAATGAGGCGCGGTAAAGTAAGGCTCGAAACCTGTCAGTGTGATTGTACTTCTATGCAATAATTGAAACAAAAATTGCTAGTGGTTTAGCTGCGGTTAAACCTGGTGTGTACGCGTCAGCACACACGAAGAAGACGTGGCTTCGCTCGCGGCTGGTCGATGCCGTTTCTCCGCTTCTCGACGGCATCGTTTGGCAAGCCGTTGCTCTCATTGTTCCGGCGTCTCGGCCGCGCGCTTGGCATTCCTGGGTTCTTGGTATCGTTGTTGACTTGCATTATATCAAACCACGTCTTCGGGATACGTCGATGTGGCTTCCCGCAGTTGCCGTTGATGTCGGTCGCAGTATACACGCGGACTTACCGATTCTTCATGCATCGTTCACGCGAAGAACGAGTGCTTCGCACCCTCTGTTTCTAGAGTGGCCGAACAAAGGCGCACATCTGTTGCCCAACTGCGCATGCGCAGCGCACCTGTAGCCACTGCGCATGCGCGACACGCGCAGCGAGGCTGCCGAGTCGGCGGCGGCAGCGGCGATGGCGCAACTGTGACGTCACGCGGGGCGCACGTGTTGCTCGCCGCAAGCGCATTAACGGCTCCAGCTCGGCCCGGTAACCTTGCCCTTACATAACGTGGGGAAGTCTAAAAGGTTTCTTGGTGGCCTAGGGGTACCGTGTCTTGACTAACGACCCAAGGGACCCGAGTTTGGTTTCTATGTCACTGATCATAAAGTTCCGATCTATGACACCGCTCCATGCCCTCGATCTTAAAGCGGCAGAAAAGGAAAATATAGATAGAATTTCCAGACGTTTCACAAAGCAAGCTCTAGGATTGCCCATCCTTACATCCACTCACCGCCACCTAGAGCTAGGCATGCACAATACCCTGGAAGAAATTACAGAAGCAGTAGGAACATCCCAAATCGGATGCTTAGCCGGGACCCCAACCGGCCGGGCCATTCTAGAAAAACTCCATCTGAGTCGAGACAACAGAGCAACCGCCAAAATCGACATGCTCAGAAAAATTCAGAACGACATAATCGTGCCAGCACAACCCAGGAATATGCATCCTATGCACTCAGTGCGCCGGGCCAAACGGGCAGAAGCGCTCGTGAAACGCTTCCGCTCCTTCAAAGACGAGGACGTGGTCTACGTGGATGCCGCCGAGTATGGTAAGAACACGACGACCCTCGCGGTCGTCAATAATAAACAGCTCCTCAAATAAGTGCCTCCATAATACCCACTAAGCGACTGCAGAAGAAGCTGCCATAGCACTGGCTTGTATAGGCACAAAAGCGAGGTATATCAACAGTGACTCCAAGGTTGACATAATAAAGCCACCGCGGTGGCTGAGTGGTCATGGCGCTCGGCTGCTGGCCCGAAAGACGCTGGTTCGATCCCGGTTCGCGGCGGTCGAATTTCGATGGAGGCGAAATTCTAGAGGCCTGTGTAGTGTGCGATGTCAGTTCACGTTAAAGAACCCCAGGTGGTCGAAATTCCCGGAGCCCTACACTACGGCGTCTCTCATAGCCTGAGTAGCTTTGGGACGTTAAACACCCATAATACCAATACCAATACCATGATAAATTTCAGCAGGGGCCGGGTCTCCCTCCAACGAATACAATACTAAGCCGTCGTGTAATATACGGGAAAATTACACTATTCTGAGCACCAGCATATGCGTCCCTGTCTGGTAATGAGACGGCCTACGAGTTCGCCCGAGGCTTTTCCTTCCGGGCGGACCCGAGCGAGGTGGTCTTCACAGAAAGGGATCGCAAGGTGGGATACAGAGAAATTACGCAGCACAATACTTGCAACGACATAACTTCCTCCAGCGGATAGATCCTTGACCAGATACCAAGCCATCAACTGGCGCTGGCTACAAACTTACACCTTTCCACACCCGGCCCTCTGGAGTCTTATGTACCAGGGCAATTTTCAGACGAATGCGCGAACTGCGAACTCAGGGCCACTTTTGACCACATACTATGGGAATGTCCTCATGTTCCCCGGGAGGGACGAGGCATAAAGACGAGAAACCAATGCGAGGCCTTACTACTGAGCTCCAACCTTGCGACTCAACAACTCGTCCGACTGCCGGAGCCGCCGCCGAGAATCAAGACATTTCAGCCGTCGTATATAGACGGTTAACCCTCTGGCTACTTTCTTTTTTTGCTTTAGTGCAGTTAATTTGCTCTACATTCTTAAAAGCTCTGATAACGCTTCACTCATATTTCGAGCCTAAAATCACAATTTACCTCATCTTGTAATTAACTTTAATTCAGTGTGCCGTCAACAACATGCAAATCATTGACCAATAGGAATAAATGGGGCAGCCGGGACGGCACTACGACAATATACTGCAAGGCGACGTGCGTCATACAAAAAGGCATTAGATTTAAGAGGTTTATTAATCACGGACCTGAAAGGGCAGCCGTCCTTCGTACAAACAAAAAAGGCGATAGATACGTCAAAAGGAACGTCACGCTCAGGGCAAAAAAAGCCAATAATGCTGTACAGGTAAAGCGAACATTATCTGAAAAGACGCACGCAAATTCGTAAAGTTGTTATGTAGAGATGAAAAAAATATGACGTCTTTTTTTTTTCTTTGAAAGCATTCCATGGGAAATTAGCCGGCTCTCTGCTTGCTGCGCTGCTTTTTAAATTAAACGCGCGATAAAAACGGATAATGATCTCCGCGTCATGTCCCGACATGACTTACTTGATGCAGTGCAGGACCGCACGGTGGCCCAGGGACCCACCAGCAAGGTCTAAAACTCACTTGAGAAATAAAAATTTTCTGTCTGTCTGTCTGTCTGTCTGTCTGTCTGTCTGTCTGTCTGTCTGTCTGTCTGTCTGTCCAAATGTGCTTTGTTTTGACGATTCTTCCTCCAGCCAACTGCACTAATTTTATTGGGCTTGAGGACAAGAAAGACGAAATAACTACTTCTCGCTGGACACTTTATCCATGCAGTCACCAAACTGGAGGTGGCAGGTGAAAGAAGCCAGAGACAAAGAAATTAAAAAAAATGCTGCTGGTTTATATTCGGTAATCATCGGTCGAAAAAAGAAAGCTGCATTACCCGCCGCGGTGGCTCAGTGGATAGGGTGCTCGGCTACTGATCCGGTGTACCCGGGTTCGAACCTGAAAGCGGCGGCGACGTTTCGATGGAGGCGAAATGCAAAGGCGACCGTGTGCTGTGCGAGGTCTGTGCACGTTAAAGATCCCCAGGTGGTCGAAATTATTCCGGAGCCCTCCACTACGGCACCTCTTCTTCCTTTCTTCTTTCTCTCCCTCCTTTATCCCTTCTCTTACGGCGCGGTTCAGGTGTCCAACGATATATGAGTCAGATACTGCGCCATTTCCTTTCCCCCAAAACCAATTATTATTATTATTCCTTTAATGCGCGGTTCGGGTGTCCACCGAGAAAAGTAAGACAGGCGTAATTTCCTTTAGCCGCCGCGGTGGCTCAGTGGTTAGAGCGCTCGGATACTGATCCGGAGTTCCCGAGTTAATAATAATAATAATAATAATAATAATTGGTTTTTGGGGAAAGGAAATGGCACAGGATCTGTCTCATATATCGTTGGACACCCGAACCGCGCCGTAAGGGAAGGGATAAAGGAGGGAGTGAAAGAAGAAAGGAAGAGGAGATGCTGTAGTGGAGGGCTCCGGAATAATTTCGACCACCTGGGGATCTTTAACGTGCACTGACATCGCACATCACACGGGCGCCTTAGCGTTTTTCCTCCATAAAAACGCAGCTGCCGCGGTCGCATTTTTATGGAGGAAAAACGCTAAGGCGCCCGTGTGCTGTGCGATCGAACCCGACCGCGGCGGCTGCGTTTTTATGAGGGCAGAACGCTAAGGCGCCCGTGTCCTATGAGATTTCAGTGCACGCTGAAGATCCCCAGGTGGTCGAAATTATTCCGGAGCCCTTCACTACAGCACCTCATTCTTCCTTTCTTCTTTCACTCCCTCCTTTATCCCTTTCCTTACGGCGCGGTCAGGTGTCCACCGATATTTGAGACAAATACTGCGCCATTTCCTTCCCCAAAAACCAACTATTATAATTATTAATACACGCCGCGGTAGCTCAGTGGTTAGTGCGCTCGAATGGTTTGGTTTGGTTTATGGGGGTTTAACGTCTCAAAGCGACTAAGGCTATGAGAGACGCCGTAATGAAGGGCTCCGAAAATTTCGACCACCTGGGGTTCTTTAACGTGCACTGACATCGCACAGTACACGGCCGGGATCGAACCCATGTCTTTCGATCCTGCAGCCGAGCACCATAACCACTCATCCACCGCGGCGGCTCTAGGGCGCTCGACCACTGATCCGGAGTTCCCGGGTTCGAACCCGACCGCGGCGGCTGCGTTTTTATGGAGGCAAAATGCTAAGGCGCCCGTGTGCTGTGCGATGTCAGTGCACGTTAAAGATCCCCAGGTGGTCGAAATTATTCCGGAGCCCTCCACTAGGGCGCCTCTTCTTCCTTTCTTCTTTCACTCCCTCCTTTATCCCTGCCCTTACGGCGCGGTTCAGGTGTTCAACGATATATGAGACAGATACTGCGCCATTTCCTTTCCCCCAAAACGAATTATTATTATATAATTATTAATGTTATTAGCTATTACATTCAAGGACAAACTTGCGCTGACGGCTCGAAAAGCTGGCGAGTGAAGCTTTTCGCTTCATAAAATTGAACTTTTGGGGGGGGGGGGGGGGGGAGAAATTTGCGCAGTATCTGTCTCGCATAGAGAAGTAGTACAAGTGGTTTATTAAGATAATAATAAAAAGTAAGGGTAAGTTTTTTGTTAGGACCGGCATCTGCCATCGATACTCAAGCGCCTGAGCTTGGGTAGCGGAAATAAAGGACAGCAGGCACAATGGAGAAATAAAATGAAAGGGGTGAGGGGACAGGAGGCGAGAATAGGGGGAGAGGCAATATGCACTATTTTCACTATAACTATTTTCACAATAAGAAATGTGTACAGGTTACGCGCGTGATTAGTTCACATATCGGCGAAAACTTGAACCCCCGCTTCAAAGGAAGGGATAAAGGAGGGACTAAGGGAAAAAAAGAAGGCAGAGGTGCTGTAGTGGGGGGCTCGGGAATAATTTTTACCACCGGGGGATGAACTAATTACGCGCTATACCTGGACACATTTCTTATTGTGTATTTAGTTTGTGTATATTACTTCTCCCTCCATCCTCTCTTCATGTCCCCTTACCTCTTTCATTTCTTTTCTCCATTCTGCCTGCTATCCTTCATTTCCGCTGCCCCAGCTCAAGTTATTCAGTATCGATGGCCGATTCCGGGGCTAGCAAAAATCTTTTTTTCCTTTTTATTATATTTTAATAAAACCATACACTACTTACTACTACTCTTTAACCAGGTGGATCTTTAATGTGCACTGACATCGCACAGTACTCTGGCGGCTTAGCGTTTCGCCTCCATCGAAACACGGCCGCCTCGGTCGGGTTCCAACTCGGGTACTCCGGATCAGTAGCTGAGCGCCCTAATCACTGAGCCACGGCGGCGGGTCCTCCTTCCCCAACCTAAATGTGCATTCGCACACATTTACTCAAATCTATAGAACAAACTGCCGCTTCCGTGGGAGAATGTACTTTAGATCAAATAACCTGGGTCTGTAAAGCGCATCCTCTACCACCACATCTCATGACCGCTCCCTTGCCGAACGCATGGGTTTCATTAAAGATCAATGATGACCGATATACTCATGTCAAAGCCATAAAGTGGGCCTATGTTTTCCAAGGCCTGCATGGTCTAGACAAAACCTGCTGACCAGCACTCCACACTTTCGTTCCATAAAATTTATGCTCACTCACTCACTCGACCACCTGGCGATCTTTAGCGTGCACTGAAATCGCACAGCGCACGGCAGCCTATCATTTCGCCTCCATCTAAATGCGGCCGCTGCGGTCGGGTTCGAGCCCGGGTACCCCGGCTCCGTAGCCGAGCTTCTAAACACTGAGACACCGTGGCGCGATAAAAATTTCGTGTCCCACGCGGCCGGCAAAGAGTCGAGGGGAAAATGAGGGCCACTTCTTGGCGACGCGGGCACATCTTTCCCGCTTTTTTTACTACCTATCGGAGGAAGCCAGAGGGGAAGGACGGCAGCATGCCAAGGAGAAGAGTTCGGGAGGATGTGCGCGGTCGAGCATGGGGTAAAGCGGATCTAAACAAGCTGAGTTGGAATTCTAGTTCGAATGGTATACTTATGCGAAATCATCAGCCCGTTCAAATTGTCCTGAAACTTAGGCAAACCTGGAGCGTTGCCTCTACATATGCCCAATCGCCATACAGATGCCCCCTTCCTTACCCATCCCTACCCTCCTCGAGTGCCTAAATGGCCTCGAACCAGCTTGAGGATCGATTGACTTGACCTGGTGCAAGAGGCTTGTTCCTTCTTCGGCGAATAAAAAGAACTTGCCAAATAAAGTGCAGTCTCTCTATCTCTCTCTCCCGTGCTATACTCCGTATTCTAGTGTATTTTTTTAATTGCGCAAATATGCCCTCCGGCATAAGAGAGTTATACGTACAAGTGCAGACCGGTGCCGGCAATAAATGCCAACAAGGTCCGGTATTTCGGCCCATGGATCCAGATTCGAGTGTTCGGTGGTCGGCTGGGGTGGTAAATCTGAATGCCGAGGTGTCGCTTGGTGGCTCCCGAAGTCCAGGGCAAATCAGCAGAAAATGAGGTACAGTCGCCTCACTAGCATAAACAGGGTAGAAGGGGCAGTTCAGGAGCGGGGTCTGTGATGTGTAGGAGGCCCTGACCGCAGGCGTGAGCGCAACATTCACCCGGATTCTCCTCAACGCCACATCCTCGCGGCGAGTTAAACCACCGGGATGGTTGCATCCACGCGGTGGAATTAAAGCACGCTTGGAGCGGCGGAGGAATTCCTTTTTAGGTAGTACGGCGTCTCCTGCGGATAATTTCAGTAGAGGAAGCGAGGATAGCACTTGCAGTGGATGGGACGCACAGTCCGCTTCCCTCAGACAGTCAGTATGGCGTCGAGCCCGTGGACCTTGGAAAGGTCATGGATACCACTCCGCGATGGAGTACACATCGACAACAATGCCCGGTGGACAGGCTACGCGCCTACTGCTTGTGTTGAGTCAGTGTATAGGATAAGACAGTTCGGAGGAGTACAGAGGAGGTCCTATAAAGTAGACAAGCCGTCAAGAATGGCAATGAGCTCTGCTATCAAAGAGAAACGGCGCCTTTGTGAAGTAGGAATATGTCTGGCGCGCAGTTGGTAGATCTGGACACAGAAGACTGGTGTGCAACTTATCTTTGGTGCTTGCGTCCACGTAAGTTTGAAGTGCGCCTATGTGGTCTGCTGGGAGAGAAGCTCTGTTTCTCACACTGCACGGTGAGCGTTGCGCATGACACGTAGTGGTCGGTTGTCGGTGACCTCGGGATGCTGCCAAAGAGGAGGCTCCAGAGGCGTTGTATGTGGAAGCGGATGAGTGTGATCAAAGCAATTTGCTAGGGCAGATGCCGCGGGGGTTGCTGATATTGTCAGGCTGCGCGCATTACGGCGCTGCTCCACGAGCTCATGAACGGTATTCAGCTGAGCTTCCGTTTGCAGTGCAAAAATAGGGGTAAAGCGAGGAAGGCCAGTGATAACGCGCATGGCCTCTCTGTTGACTGTTTCTAATCGGTCCCAATCTCTTAGGGTAAGGCGTTGGCACTGTGCTTAATAAACGAGCCGAGGCTGCCACACAGGGCAGACTAACGTTCGGACCATATTAAAGCATGCACCTCCTGCTTTCTGGACAATTCGGCGAAATAGGTGCAGCGTACTGGCGGCCTTCTATTGGGCATATCGAACTCACGGAGCTGCAGATCCAGAACTGTCCAGGTCGAGACTTAGCACCCGCGTCGACGAGGCTATAGTAAGAAGCTAGCTGTTCAAGGACAGCAGTACAGCCGTGAGCAGAAGGCGGCATCTACCCCACCGGTTTGTGATAGCCATATACTTTGTCTTTTCAACCGACAACGCCAGGCCAATATTGGAGCACCACTGAGAGGTCTTGTCCAGAGCGGTCTGACGGCCTACTTCTTGCGGGTAAGGTCAGTGTGTACTGACCAAACCGTTATATTATCCGCATACATCAAATAAAATATATCCGGAGCAGCAGCCAATTGCCATGCCAAAGGAAGCAGGGCGATATTAAATAATGCCTGGGCCAGCATGGATCCTTGAGCTACACCCCTCTTTACGGTGAAGTGGCCAGCACGTTCCTTGCCCATGTGTATGGTGAGGGAACGGTCTTCCAAGATAATAATTAGTTTTTGTGGAAAGGAAATGGCGCAGTATCTGTCTCATATATCGTTGGACGCCTGAACCACGCCTTAAGGGAAGATATAAAGGAGGGAGTGTAAGAGGGAAGGAAGAAAGGGGTGCCGTAGTGGAAGAACGAAACCACAAAGTTGCGTACTCGAGGAGGGAGATGAAGCCAACGTAGAATGGCCAAGATCGCTGAGTGGCTGACGTTGGCAAACGCCTTGTGAACGTGCATGATTAGAAGCGCGCGGATTTGGCGAGATCTGCTTCCGAGCAGCACCATGATTTATAGGTGGTCCAGTCCGTCCTCTTTGCCCAAGCGAGTACGAAAGCCAATCTGAGCCAGGTGGTACCATCGATACCGCTCCAGTCACCATGAGAGCCGCGTAGCTATCATTCGTTCTCGGAGCTTACATAGAGTGGACGTAAGCGCTATCGGGCGTAAGTTTCTCAACCTGCTAGGATAATTTCTGGGATTAGGGATCGGCACCACTTGAGCATGTCATCATGATATTGGGGCGTCTTCAGATATCGAAATTGTGTTCACAGATTCATGCATCCACTCCTATACCGGGCCTTCGATATTTTGATATTTTGGAAACCTCATGCGTAAGTCCAGCCGGCACAGGAGCTTTACGCAGTTTCGGTTGATCTATGGCTGCAAGAAACTCAGCCATGGTTAACTGCGTTTTCATACCTTCAAGGTCATCTTTGCTTAGAGGTGAGCCCGCTTCTGAAGGAAGAGTATTCGGATAGATGAACGGCGGTGGTTGTTGGTCGAAAGCTGGAAATAAAGTTCTGACGACCTCTGAAGCGAACTGACTTGGCGTCTATCCCTAAGCAAGCTGAACTTGCAGGGTCTTTGAACGCTTTCCGATTTGCATGATAATAAAGGTGCGCCATATTGATGCAGTCGTTGACGATGAGCCAAGAGACGCGCACCAATCCTGCCATCGCTTTCGAGAAAGGCGCTTCTCATGTCGGCGTGCCGCAGCTGTTAAACGATGTAATGTGTTTCTGCGCTGCAACGAAGATGGGTCTCGATTGACCGCCAGTTCTGCCCGACGGCAGGCTGCCCATTGTCGAAGAAGGTGCAGATCCGGACTCGGCCGGCTTTCCTCCACTCAACTTGATAGAGTGGCATTTTGAAGTGCTTCACACAAAGCTTTCAGCAGATCCGATAGAGCTGACAGCAGTAAGTCGTTGAGTGCCCTCCTGAATAAGTTCAACTCTGTGACATGGCAACAGCACTTACGGCTACGCTGGGAATCAGGATCCAACCCGATAGGCAATTTATGGTGATCGCTGCCCCAACAGTCTGATGCGGTAACCCCAAGTCTGATGCGGGGCATTGAAATCATCGCCAATCAAAATAGGGCGTCCCCGGTATGTGCTGCGAAAGTGAACTAGCCATCCTAGCTGTAAGTAAGGAGCTCTGCCACTGGCCTCACGAAATGGTGGGCTTCAGGCCGATGCTAAGCGCGCAAGATACAATGCTGAGACTGGAAAATGACCACATAAAGTGTGACAAACAGAAAGGGATAAAGGGGTTCCTTGGTATCGACATGACCAAAGCTTTTGACAATGCGAAGCATGACAGCATATTATAAGAAATTAACCGGCTGAACCTGAGAGAAACGGTGTTCAAGTTTATCAGGTCTTTCCTGAAAGACAGAACAGTCAACATCAGCTTCCAAGGAGTGGAATCGGGGCGCATCAAACTTGAGAACAGAGGTACCCCGCAAGGGGCGGTACTCTCGCCAATGCTCTTCAACCTCACCATGAGGAGGTTGGCGGAGAAAATTACGTAAATCCCAGGATTAGAACTAGGAATCTACGCAGACGATGTAAACGTTTGGGCCAATATGAGGGACAAGAGGAAGCTAGAAGAAAATCTTCAGCTAGCTGCGGATACGATAAAGTCCCATGCAGAAGAGGAGAGACTCAGAAGAGACTCGCCGCAGAAATCGGAACTTCTGATAATGAGCAGAAGAGCAGAACACCAAGATATTAGAATAGAGCTTGACGGGAGAGAAATAACAAAAGTAGAAGAAATGAGGATACTAGGTCTAATCATCAACAAGGCTGGAAAGAACGCCACTGCGATAAAGAAACTCAAGGACCAGGAGGAGAAAGTCTGTGGGATGATCAGAAGAAGCACCAACAGAGACAAAGACATCAGGGAAGAAAATAAATGCCATAAGAATCATCCAAGCATTCATACGCACTCCCGAATATGAAACTAATAAAAGGAGACAAAAAAATGTAGAAATCATTATAAAAAGTTGTGCCAAAGAAGCGAGAGGACTGCCGATTTCAACACCAGACACAAAGTTGGAAGAAATTAGCGTGCTAAATAAGCTGGAAGAATACATGGAAGCAGCGAATCAAGCGCAGAAGGCAAGACTCGCCAGGACTGCAGCAGGCAGAGCAATATTAAAAATGTCAGGAATAGAAGAAGAGGAACGAGTCTGAAAAAACGGCTCAAATTCATATGAAGGTAAGGGACAAAATCACCGTGTTCAACATTCCGAGAAACATGCACCCGGAGCGGAGAGGGACGTTAACCGAAGAATACTAAGAGCAAGAGCCATAGAAAAAGAAGTCCAGTCCGCACCGCACCATGACACTGTATACACTGATACCGCGGTGGGAGTCTACCCGTTCACAGCGTTGGTGGCCATAGATGCGGCTGGGAAATGCAATGTGACATTATAGCCGAAGGCCTATCAATCACAGAGGCAGAGGAGGTAGCGATTGCGTTAACCCTCACCGCTACCAAAGCCAAAGTCATTATTAGTGACAGTAGAACCGCGTTGAACTACTCAAGGGGAAGAATCGGCAAGAAAGCGGTCGAAGTAATAGAAGGCGCCATTATAAACAGATATGCAAGAATAACATGGATCGCACCACATACTGGGGATCCAGGCAATAAAGCCGCAGATAAAACTGCTCGTCTAGTGATATCAAGATTTGGGCTCTAATGCGCTGGAGCAATCAAGGTAGTGGAAGCGGAACACTATACTCCAACGGAGAAGATGACCATGCAAAGGGAGGACAGAAGAAGGCTGCCCATTCCAGACAGGAAGGAGCTAAGCTACAGAGAGTGTCTGATATTAAGAAGACTTCAAGCGGGAAACTATCCGTCCCCAAGATAGAGGGCATGGATCAACCCTAAAAAGAAAAAAGAAAAATCCTTAATTGAAGAAGAGAAATGCATATTTTGCGGAGGAGTGGCCGACATGGACCACATCATCAGAAAATGCGAAGCTCCAGGAAAAAGCAAACATGAAGACGATGAAATTTGGAATGAAGTATTATGAAGCCCAGACTCTTTGGTGCAAATGGAACTTACCCAAATGGAGCTGCAGTATCACTTAAATTTAAGTGCTAGTCTAGGAGTGAATAAACCCCCTACTCCTCTCCCGGACGCCTGCGTGCCGTGCCGGAGAGGGTACGTAGAGGGGGGGGGGGGGGGGGGGGGCTCAAACATTAACAGTTATTGTGAATCTGAATCTGTAGAGATGTATGTAGCAGGACACAAGGATCACATCAGTGAGGGGAAGGCGAACCAGCACAGCCATAAATTCTCGCCAATTGTTGCACCAAGACGCCAGTGGAGCTTCAGTCCGAGGGTAAAATGTGGCTACGTAGACGGCGGCCTTTCCAGGTGTTCTGGAGGCAGTGGTGCAACGGCTGTCTGGGAGAGTTGGACAGGAGTAGGCAGTAAAGCCAGAAAGCGCGGACAGAGCATTAGTCTCTTGTAGAAGTAACGCCCACGCAAGAAATTTGCCTAAGCGCATTCGATGACGGATTTTGCCTGCCTTGTTCTGGAAACCCCCGCTGTTCAATGTTGAATGTTGAATCTATATTTAGGGAACCGAAGGAAGGTTAGCTATCAACACCTTTGTCAGTGGTTGCAGTTGTCGCGTCATGAAATGAAGCAGCTCTACAGAAATCAACTGAGCAGTCTGTGGTGTTGCACAAGGGGAAGCGATGTGTGCGCATTTGACTGCGTCACTTTCGCAATCGCAATCGTTCTATGAAGTTTCAAGAGAGACTAAAACCGACAAACAATCAGCGAGGATAATAACGTGAGACACATGACATTGAAGTTTCTGCAGGGCCACTCCTAGAGCCAAAAATTCCGCAAAAAATATAGGAATATAACCTGGGTGCGGACAGAATAGCTCCATGCCAAATCCTGCGAAAAGATGCCAACTGCAGCCTTTTGACAGTTGACGGAGGCATCGGTAGAAAGTACCGTAGGATGGGGGTATTCCTCTATGTGATCAGAGAGAAGAGCATTTAAAATGTCTGCGGGCGTGTGTTTCGCATGAGATGGGAAGATGTGGTCAAAACGGATTTCCACTGCTGCCGGCGTGTCATCAACCCACTGCAACGAACTGAGATCAACACCAATACGTGTTAAAAGGTTCTGCGTTAACAAAATTTGTGGCATTTGATACCGTGGCCAATGATGAGAAAAGAATAAGGCCGGATGAGACACAAAAATAGGAGTACTGACATCAGTCACCGGGTCTAACGACCCGTCCTTGTCGCCTCGTCTCTGTCCTCGTCTGTTCAGCGCTGCTTTTCCAGAAAACCATGTACCAACACGCCCAACTCGCCGCATTAACCTGAGGAAAGTTCGCACCGTGAGTATTTGAAAGCGGGAATTTAGATCAGGGATACGGGCTTGTAGATGAAACAGGGCGTTTTAAACCGATTTTGGGAGACCAAAACATAGACGTAGAGCGCGCCTTTCCAGTAAGATTAAGGGTTGAATCTTGTAGTTTGTGCTACCAGAGAACAAAATGCAACGAAATTCAACTATAGGTCTTACATAGACCTCGCCGAGGTGAAAGAAGCTATGTCATCTGCATACACAAAAAAAGCTTTTGACGTAGTATATCATGGTCTATTAGTCCACAAGTTGCGTTGTTTAAATGTGAATGAGAAGGTTGTTGAATGGAATAGGGAATATTTAAGTTTAAAGTGTCAGTATGTGGCAATAAATGGCGTCAAATCAAATGTAACTTCCGTCACGTCAGGCGTCCCACAAGGATCAGTTTTGAAACAATTTCTTTTTCTTGTGTTCATTAATGACATATCAGAGAATATTACTTCCTACATGCGACTCTTCGCTGATGACTGCGTAGTCAACAGAGAAGGAAAAAATTCCCAGGATTCACTTGCTTTGCAGGAAGACCAAAATACATTGCGCTGGTGGTGCGAACAGTGGCACATGAACTTAAATTTTTAAAAAAACAGTGTACATGTGTTTCACGAAGTAAAACAATGTGCCTAATTACGGCTATAACATAAATGGCCACTTATTGGAAACTGTTCTCGAATATAGGTATTTGTGTGTGTACAACACCTGAAAACTATGTTGGCATCGACATGTTGATTATGTTGCTGGGAAAGCTTGCAAAATGTTGGGTCTTTTGCGCCGTAACACAAGAACGTTTCCGCAAGACTCTAGGGATTTACTATCTGAAACGTATATTAGGTCTACGCTGGAATATGCTTGTACTTTATGGTACCCGCCGACAAAGACCGACAGACTAAAATTAGAAAGAGTCCAGAACTTAGCGGCCCGCTATGTTTCTGGGAATTATGGTAAAGACATTAGTGTGTCTGGCATAAAACAGGAATTAGAATAGGAGTCCTTTGAAGTAAGGAGAAAGCTAAGGCTTAAATTTTTTCATAATATATATTACAACAGGATTGCTATTCTTAGAGAGAAGTACATTCTTCATCCACACTACAGATCCGAGCGGGTTGATCGTAACCATAAAGTGCGCGAATTCAGATCAACAACCGATTTTTTCAAGATCTCGTTTTTTTCTCCCACTGTTCGAGAATGGAATGCTTTATCTTCATTTATTGTTAATATTACTGACAATGAAGTGTTTGCATTGTCATTGTGACTGCAATTGTTATAATTTTTTTTTGCTTTGTACAACCTACCCCACCCCCTGTAATGCCACTGAGGCGCTGTGGGTAAGTAAATAAATAAATAAACTGTTATATCAGGACGAATGTGGATGTCACTTACCAAAATATTAAAAAGTAGAGGGGATAGCCCCGATCCTTGCAGCACACTTCTTTATTGATAATATGCCTTAGAACATATATGGTTCCCTCTGTACAGTAAACGTATCCGTCCTTCAGAAATTCAGATATCCACGCATAAATGTAGGTTGGAGGATGTAACTGAGCAAGTCTGTTAAGTAAAATAATATGTTCGGCACTGTCATAGGCCTTTGCGACATCAAGAGTCACCAAAGTTGAAACTTCCCTCCTGCGTAGCGAGAGCCGGATTCTGCTCTCTAGATCCACATGCGCGGACCATATAGAGCATCCGCGACGAAAGCCAATCTGGGCAGAGCTGAGACCGTTGACGTCATGAACATATTTTTTGAGGCGACTGTGCACTATTTTTTCTATTAATTTGACTAAATGTGAGTGAATTTAGTGCAATTGGTCGAATATTATCTAAGACGTATACTTTCCCCGTATCTTTCATCAATAAAATATTTTTTCTGTCTTCCAAATACTTGGAATCCATGCATTTTCCGACGAAGCATTAACCATATCTAAGAGGTCGCTTGTAAAATCATGTGCTAAAATTTTAATCATACCAACAGTGACGCCGTCTTGTCCAGGAGCAGCAGGATGCAACATTGCCAGGACTGAGAAGAGCTCTCATGCGTCAACCTGAGTATAATCCAAAGAGGGTGAGATTGTGCACAAAGGGACGTTTGTCCGCGTCTGGAAACGTAACGCCAATCCCTGAGCATTACGCTCCAGGGTTTCCTGAGCCTTTTGTAATGATAACACTGTTGAACTAGTGAGGTGAGGGTCTGCAGAACTTTTGTTTTGTTCCATGAATCTATAAAGAGCCTACTGATTACGAGGATTTGAAAGATATGCGTTTAAATTCTCATTATACTCCCCCTTCGCTTTTGCAATTGTTCATTTGAAATATGGAGAGAAGTATTTGTAATTTAACCAATTAGCTGCACTCTGGTTGCAGAATAGCCTCTTCCAGGCCGCTTTTCTGCGACGATAGGCCTTCTCACATTATTTTGTCCGCCAAGGCGATGGCTGTTTATTAGAGACTGCTGCGGTCACAGTGAATATTAAGTGGTCTACTGCATTTTGCAAAAATGAAACCGTCTGCTGAGCTCTGTCATCCCGGCTTGTACTGACTATGGAGGCAAGTGAGGTGGACCTCAGATTTTTATAAATATTGTGCTTGACAAAATTATGGGTTACACATCTAGTTTTTAGCGGAGATTACTGGATAGTGAAAGTTATATGAAGGTGATCACTAGACGTACCCGAATCCTCTGTCGACCAATCAGTCACATCTAGCCTAGCTGCTGATAATGTCAAGTCAATGGCTGAGCGAGCGACCCCTCGCATAAAGGTTATTTCTCTAGAATTGCAGCAGCGTACAGCATTTGCAGACAGCCAAGACCAGAGAAGCTGGCCGCAGGAATCAGTACGACTTCCCCAGTCACTATGGTGAGAATTAAAATCTCCTGCGATGACTGCACTGCTTGTGCCAGTCGCCAAGCTGTCTAAACAGTCTGTCCTGTGTACACCTAAAGGAAAATGAACATTAGCAAATGTAACATCGGCACAATGTGGAAATGAAATTTTGATCGCTAAAAGCTCGTAGCCAGGGAGAAGAATTTTCTTAAAGATAGATGCCTGATGACATAAGTTTAGATAGCATGGTTACCAATCCACCTCCCCTGCCAACGTTTCGATCTGACCGGTAACTCGAAAGTTTCTCATTGAAACTGATTTATAAGGTGATAACCACGTTTCTTGTAAAAGCACAATATCAGGATTTTGTTTGTGAATAAGTATTTCTACATCAGGAAGAGAAGACAGTACGGAGCGGCAATTCCATTGTAAAACTTCGATACCTGCCATGATTACCGACCATTTGAAGTGGTAGAAACCGCCTCTTCAAGGATATCAACATGGGGAAGAATTTTTGGTGGTTCTTTTTTGGATTTCATCTGCGGAGATGGTGACGAGGAAGCACGGCACTTCTGCGTAGGGCACGAGATTTCGACATCTGTTGTGCAGATGTCAGTGCGACATGCACTGCTAGGAACAGAGATGTTAGGTGGGACCTGGGGAGCGTCAGGAGGTGAGGTTGAGCGGCTAGCCCTAGCTGCGAAAGCTGAAACAGATGCAGGCGTTGCTGCCAGAACAGTTGTTGATGGCGACACAGATTGAACTGTAACAAACTGAGCCAACGCCTCAGAGAAAGTGTTTAGCATTCGCTCAACCACATTATTAAGAGCTGTTTCAACTGTGGTCACAATTGAGGCAGTCAAGTTGGACTCAATGTCCCCAACAGGAGCGCGCATGCGACTAGCATATGAGTCTTTTTCCTGTTAAGAACAGCGTAAGCATTGGCTTTTGAGCACCGCTTCCCTTTGATAATATCCAACAAGCTACGCTTTTCACTGCGTTTTGCGCAGTCGGCATCATCAGCTGAGTGGATGTTGCTGCAGAGGCAACAATGAGGCTGCTCTGAGGTGCAGTTATCAGCAGAATGACCATCTTCACATAAACGGCAGCGGGTCTCCGACTTGCATGCTTTGCCGCTATGCCCAAACCGCCAGCAGTTGGTGCATTGAAGAGGACGGTGTTCCAGAGTGTCCGCACAGTATACAATAGGCCATATGTTTGGTTCAGCAGGGCAGGAAGGGCCAGCAAAAGTTGTTATTACAGACTCAGTAGCAACTTGCGAGCCGTTTACCTCTCTACTGCAGCGGTAGACTGAAAGCACCCCAACTCCTGCATCCTGAAATTCTTCTTGAAATTCTTGCGGGGAAGATGCTGCGTCGAAACCACGTACAGTACCCTTGACACATGCAAGCTGTTCGGGAATGAATGCTTTAACCGGCTGTGAGCTGACAATTCTGCACTGAAGCAAGTCTGCAACCCAAGCGATGTCTGAGGACATGCACACAATGCCTCTGCTGCCAAATGGACGCACTTCAGAGATCTGCAGATAGTGGGCTGTCAATGATCTTAGCTCCTGTTGAATTAGTTTGAGGGTTTTCATTTTGATTTCACCTTCACCGATTGAGACGAGAGCCACGAGAATTGCATCAATGCCATTTTTTTTTGAAGGACTCAAGCGGCAGGCTTTGGGGTGGCAAGCTGGCAGACCAAGCTCCCAACCTTCCACGTGGGGAGGTCAAAGACATCTCAACAAAACGCACCCTCAGGTTCACATGAACTGCGTCTTAACCTACGTCTTGGCCAAAACCCCACAACGTAGTACGTGCTCACCAGCAATGAACAAGCCGGAACCACCAAGAGAAGCAGAGAACTGCAGCAGCCAGCAAGGACACGTCAGCGAAGTCTCTCCCAGCTCCCGATCTGTTCCAAAATAATATAATTTTGAATATTATGTAGAGAGGTCGGGCAGCTTCCTCTTAAAACATGGCATACACCTACATGGGGGACCTGCCACGGTGGCGCAGTGGGTAGAGCGCTCGGCTACTGATCCGGAGTTCCCGGGTTCAAACCCGACCGCGGCGGCTGCGTTTTTATGGAAGAAAAACGCTAAGGCGCCCGTGTTCTGTGCGATGTCAGTGCACGTTAAAGATCCCCAGTTGGTCGAAATTATTCCGGAGTCCTCCACTACAGCACCTATTTCTTCCCTTCTTCTTTCACTCCCTCCTTTATCCCTTACCTTACGGCACGTTTCAGGTGTCCAACGATATATGGGACAGGTACTGCGCCATTTTCCTTTCCCAATTATTATTATTATTATAGTAGTAGTAGTAAAGACTTTTATTCGACCATAATTTATAGGCCGAGCATGTCGACCGCCTGGGCGACCAGAAGCCGCTGTTCTTCTTCCCCTTCAGCGCCAAGCCAGTCGAGCCAGGTGGTGATGGATAGAAAGGGTGGGGGGAAGGAACCCGACTGCTGAGCAGCCGGGCAATAGAAGAGGCAATGGGCCAGGTCCGCATAGATGCAGGGGCAGTTGGGACAGGAAGGGTCCGATCGATAGCGATAGTGGAAGAGGCGGGACGGGGTGATAACTGCATTCATCTGAATGTGCCGAAGAAGGCGAGACTCCGGCACCGTGAGTGATGGATGAGGAGGAGGGTAAAGGCGTTTGTCGAGGCGGAGCTCAAGGTAGACCTCTTTTATGGTGCGGCGAAGGGTGAGCCTCCCACCGTCCTCCGAGGGCTTGGGCCAGGGGATCAACGGTGCCCGGAAAAGTGTGTCGCGGGCGAGCTGATGGGCCAGCTCATTGCCGTCAATCCCTGAATGCCCAGGGACCCAGCGGAGGAAAACGATGGAAGGCTGCAGTGCGGAGACTGCTCGCTCGACCTCCTGTTGGAGAGAAGGGGTCAGGGTGCGTTTCTGTATGTGGTGTATAGCGGCTTGTGAGTCTGAATAGACTGTGTACTCTTGGAGAGAGGGAAGGAGGGAAATGACTGGAGGGCATGCGCAATGGCGAGGACCTCGAGGGACAATGCGTCTGTAGGGTGTAGATACGGCCCGCTGGTGTGGGTTTCAGGAGAAGGGAGGTGTGGATGGTACAGGGCGTAGCCGCAGGAACCTCGAGGAGCCACGAAGGAGGCATCCGTGTAAGCTACACCCTGGGTATCAAAGAGAGGGGAATGGTGCTGTGCGGCCGCATGACGACGTCCGGCGTGCAGGACGGGGGACATGTTGGTCGGGAGGGGAAGGATACGAAGATTGGGAGCGGGGGTGGGAATAGGAGAGGTAAACGGGGAGATTGGAATGGGCGAGATACCCGCTTGAGTCAATAACCACTGACCCTGACGGGTAAGGGAAAGCCGGGCGAGTTGTGAGTCACGATGGAGACTGAGAAGAGAACGAAGAGGATGGAAGAGGCCTGTGGCAAAGAGCTTAGTGGTAGAGGTAGTGATAGGGAGGTTGAGAGCTGCCTTGTAGAGGCCCACAAGGGCAGTCTCGAGAGCGTTAAGTTGAGTCTCATTGAAGGAAGCGTAGGGTGCAAAGTACAAGACTTTGTTGAGGGCCAGCGCGTGGGCAACGCGGCACGCGTGAGCCTCGTGGAGACCTGAGCGTCGAGTGACCACGCGCCGCAGGAGGTGAGTTACAGAGTGGCAGGTGGTGACAGCGCGGTGGAGGGCTTGCACATTCTTAGCCGCATGCAAAGGGAAGCCAAGAACTTTGCACTGTGTGACGACAGGAATGGGAGAGCCAGAAAGGTGGAGAGAGACGAAGTGGTTGTGTGAGCGCTGGTAGGAGGAATGGTTGAGAAGGAGAAGCTCGGATTTCTCAGGAGCAGGAGAGAGGCCAGCGGTGGTGAGAAAGGAGTCGATGAGATCTAGGCCACGTTGCAGGGTGTCCTGTACGTGACCGGGAGAGCCAGATGAACACCAGAGTGTGATGTCATCGGCGTAAAATATATGATGCAGGTCGGGAATTTCAGCTAGCTGGGAGGCGAGAGGGGCCATAGCGAGATTGAAAAGGGTAGGAGAGAGAACAGCACCTTGAGGAGTGCCACGGGTGAGGTGGTGTGGGTTAGACAAGTGGGTATCTACTCGAAAGCGAGCCACACGTTTAGAGAGGAATGAGCGGATATAGGAGTACATGCGGGAGCCACAATCCAAAGAGGCGAGTTGAGAAAGGATGTGATCGTGGCAAACACCGTCAAAGGCCTTGCGCACATCGACAGTCACAAGTGCGTAAATTTGAGTGGGTGTAGGGGACAGGAACGTTTGCTGGAGAATCAGAAACATGTCCTGTGCACAGACGCGGCGTCGGAAGCCAATGAGAGAATGGGGGAAGAACTCCCGTGCCTCAAGGAAATCAGAGAGGCGAGTCACATACTGTGCCAGATCCTTTCCCCAAAACCTATTATTATTATTATTATTATTATTATTATTATTATTAATATTATTATTATTATTATTATTATTATTATTATTATTATTATTATTATTATTATTATTATTATTATTATTATTATTATTATTATTATTATTATTATTATTATTATTATTATTATTATTATTATTATTATTATTATTACCCACATGGGAGATTGGCCAAGACGTAGTGGCATAAACAAGGAAATTTCAATAGGAGATTACGACAAAATATTAGTGCCAAGCATGAATTTTGAAAAATGTATCAATGGCAAATGACAGAAGAAAATTAAAAGTAAAATCACAAACAGCATTTTGTTGTGTGCGCAGCCTCGTTCTCTTCTATTCCCAGGAGTCTAAGCACCCATACCAATTGTTTTGCACTCTGAAGTGAGCTATGTTGCACGTTTGCTAAAATTTTGCTGCCCCCAAGCGGCATTATTTCTCCCCTTATATAATTTCAACAGGCGTATTAGAAACGGTATTGATCCTCCACCTGCAGCCCAACGGCGCCGCATCTCATGCAGTGCAAATCCTCAAAAACAAAATACCTCAAACCACGCATATGATTAGACGCGACTCCAACCGCCACAGTTGTTTCAAAGAAACAATACCCTACGCCTTGTTCAAGCACTGATCATCCGCTGCATCGTATACCACGCTCCGTGAGAAAACTTTATTGAAACAAATTTCAAACTGCTGAACTTCTAGCTAAGCGCTGCAGTCAAGACGGCAGTGGGACTCCTTCTGTAGGCGTCGACACAACGCCTCCTTAAGCTAGGTGTTCCATCACCATGGATGAACTTAGGGAATCCCAACGCGCAGGCCACTTAGTCAGGCTCCGAATCACACGCATGAGCAAAGCCCTCCTCCAAAAACGGGGGTACCCACAAACAAACATTGCCTTACCACCACAACCGGTAGCCCTGGATCCTATGATCCGAGCGAAAATCCGTGTAACGTCAATACCAAGGAAATATCACTGCGAACACAGTGTTGGAAGGAAGAAAGCCCGAGTTTAGGCACTCGACCGAAAATTCGGAAACATTCATGTCTTTTACATGGACGCCACAAGCTACCCATAAAACCGGGAAGCCGCTAGCATAGTGACCAAGAATCAAACAGATGACTAACAAATCTCAGGTTCACTACACACGTGCTCCAACAGGACAACAGAAAAGGCGGCAATTGCCCTTGTAATCCGCTGCATCTCCGTCAACCCGAAGAATATGGGCCACAAAATCCGGACCATCGTAACCAACTCACAAGCGCAATGTCGGGCATATGCCTCTGATCTATTGTGAAAACAGCTGCGACGCATCTTCCAGTAGTGTAGAACGAACACACTTCGCCTCATTCGAATCGTCTGGACACCAGGACACGCTTCACTGCCTATCAGCCTGCTTGCCCACACACTTGCCCGAGACCTGACCTGCCGTGCACCATGGCGAGAGGCAACGACTTCTTGCCACGCATTTAAAGACGAAGAGAACAACGCAATATTATCCACATCCACAGAGCCTCCACCATTTACTCTTCCCGTCCTCCTCTCCTTCTGTGCAACCGTCAAATGGCATGCCATTAGGCAGGTGTGTCAGCTTCTTCACACGTTTACTATGGAAACCGGGAGATTTTGTCTTAACTTCCCGATGTCTTTGCTTTCCTCTCAAAATTATTTACTTCCTGATTAATTTTTTTTTAAATTTAGTTATTCAACCCACACCGCTTTGTTTCCTCGATTTTCATTCCGATTTCCTAAAGATCTGACAAAATTCGTGATTTTCTTTTTCTCTCAGATTCCTCTATATTTATGAGCCGCTTCAGATAAACCTGGATGAGTTTTTTCCTTTCTGCATCTGCACCAAGCCCTGGCCAATCCCCCACCGTGGGTATGTGCCATCCTATTTGAGGCAACAACAACAACACAGAACCGTTAACATGCCCACTCATCCTTGGACACTACACGCACCAGAGAAGCATACTCCCCCCTCCCCCAAAGCCCACAACAGAGTGGGCGCCATATTCTGGCTCCAGCTTCAGACGCACACTTTCCCAAATCTCTGCCAAAAAAACCCCTTCCCCCCTACCTATTATCTTGGATGCTCCCTCACGTGCAGCACTCTACACCCGCCAACATCAACTCCCTATGGGAATGCCCCGACCCGCTGGGACATAACTACGCAACCTTCACCCCACGTTCTCCTCTTGGGATGCTGCTCTGTCCAGCACCGGCCAACAAGATCAGAATGGCTGATCGAGCAGGCGCGCGGAACAGCGACAGCCAACAGAATCCCGGATTAAGGACACCCCTCGAAGAGGATGACGACCAACTCCCTCTCTACCGTTGAATAAATAATTTCTCTCCTCCGCTCCCACTAGTGGAGCAGCCTCACTAGATAATGATGATGACGATGGCCTCTGGCTGAATGGCACCTACCCACGGTGTGGATTGGCCAGGGTACATTGTTGATACAAACGCACAAGTGGACAACCGCGAGCAGACCTTGGATGGGACACAGCACGGTTGCAGGCAAAAACTCACGTCACGGCAAGTTAAGATACTCGGAAGGGAACAAGGTCTTTTCACAGTCCACTCCTTGATTCGACGGTAATCGAAACAGTTTCGAACAATGAAATAAAATTTATTACAGTAATAAATTTTGTAAACAAAGACTAACTAGTAAACGAATCTTCATGTTCTTCCTCACAAAGGGGCAGCAGTGCTGCCCAAGTGCGCCCCACCGAAACGCGCTGCGCGTTCGCACAGCTCGTGCGAAGAAGAAGGTGAGCTAGCGCCGGAGCCGGACGCATTTTTGTTCTCTCTCTGCTTCACCAGCGATTCAGAAGGTACGAATATGCTAAGTTCCTGGTTCGAATGCGCTTGCATCTGAATGCACGACTAGGAACCCTTGAATCGCGTTTGCCGGCAAAACACGCCGAGGAGCTGCGCCGTAGAAGGCATGAGGTGTCCCTCAAAGTGGTAGGCAGTGTTCACGGCGTTTTTTGGCTGTCCTGAAGGTTTTACTGAACAGCACCTCTCTTCCGCTGCTAAATATACTTGCGTTACTATTTGCAGATGAAATTCGAATCCTCATGTTATCTCCATCTTTCTCCCTCCGCTCCTTTCTTTTTTTTCTCTTCCGGCGCATTTTAGGCTTGTCTCTTAAGAACGCCCTCCTTTTTAAAGCGCTAGAGATGCTGCAGCTGTATTTTGCGCTATACCTGTGCCCACGTTCGGGCTCCGCTGTGCACGCTGCCTTAGAAGTGAATACACTTAGGTCATGTTTGCAAAACCTAATTCGGAGTGGGTCTCAAGGAGATTGTAAAAAGGCTAATTTCGTCAGTTCTTCCTATTTGCGTTCGAACAGTCGCGTTCGTGGGGAATATATTAACCGCACTTAACGAAAGGCACTTAACTAACCGCACTTAACGTCCATTCCTGATCAACACCAAGCGTTTAATAAGTAGTGAGCCTGGTAACGGCCTGGAACTTTTATTTTTTATTTTCCTGCGCATTGTTCATGGTGAGCAGTTCGTTTGAACGCCCTAGATTGTTCCAGGGTCAGCCAACCCGCGAATATGGGTCCAGTCAGGAGGTCAAACGTTCATGCATGGGCTATATGGGGAGTTTCCCTACAGCTGTAATCAAGGAGCTCTCCTGCTGAACGACGATATCTACCGGGCACACCGATAAGAGGGTGCTCTCGATTAAAGTGCCCATGTATTCACGTAGTCCAGGTGGAACTGTTACCACGTGGCATCGTTGGAAAACACGTGCGAGGTTATCCACTGAACTGTGTGCATATATACGGCGCACACATCCACCGAACGGGAGTGACGGGACGCGCTTGTGCAGGCTAGTCGCCGAATTCTTTTAATCGGGCAATATCAAACGCTTCTTATGTTGGTGCGCGTAAAGTCACTCAAAATATCAAATTCGTTGAGTGTACCCTCTGCCCGGCCCACATATTACTCGGGGCTCAGGACATCCTGCGTTACGTTGACTTTTGTGTGGAGTTGAATACTGGAGTTTTCGATTACGACACTTAACGAAGTGATTAACTCTGAACTAGGTTCCCTATTAATCTACCTCTGGATCAAAACTATCACCGTATAAAAGGAAAGGAAGGACGCTGTCGGAGATATTGAAGATGGTATAGGCTGTCCTGCTTCCCAAGATCGAACGCCCTTAAACCGAGAGAAGCTCATGGCCCCCTTCGCAAAAGGGTGTTTCTACGCCGTGTCTGCGAGAAATACACAGCCTCCCAAATACCTGTCAGTCCAAAGATGAGTCTTACGGGAGCTCGGCAAGAGCAACCTGTCTCTCACAAGCCCCGCCGGTGGCTGTGTTTGAAACAGCTACAGGGGCAGCGTCGCATCGCTTAATCGCTGGCCAACTGCGCCAGTAGTGGTGTTCAGATTCCCCGTGATCTATGAATCTGAAAAAGGAGTACTTGCGCTGGAAGGGATCACTGATGCCATCGCATTGTACTCTTAAGCGTAAGTTACGCGTCGCCCAAGTTTTAACGCGATAGCTTTAAGGGCCCCGTTACGCAGAAAGTGCGATGTCAGCGCTGTCGGCGTTGTGAGCGATAAATAGCGGGGCGTAGGATGGCTCCGCCAGCTACCCCAGGAAAAGCAACCTAGTTGGGCCGGCTAAGTCACATGACCCTGTCGGGTATTCACATCCTATCCACCGGATGGTGAGCCTACTAACAGCCCTAGCAGGTGGAAGTTATATCAATGGTTGATCGCGAGAGGTTGCTCGAGAAGAGCAACTTAGGTCGAACAAGACCCACCGGTGGCAGCACCTGCCATCGCCGAGCGGTGGAGCATCCCTTGTACGGTGCACTATTGCGCAAGGAGTGTTATGACGACTCCCAGGGAACTGTGACTGTAAAGTTGAGAACGAACAATTCTATATACTATGGGCATTGACTCAACGCTATCGCGTCATATCCTAAAGGCGCGGAGCTTAAGTGTACCCTCCGAACCTTTTCCCGCTCCATAAATGCACTTCACACCGCGAAGGCGCTTCACTTCACTACAGGTGTCACTTTCAACAATAAGCGCTGACCGATTGAACCGCGCTTGGTATAAATGCCCTGATTGCTTGCGACATGATGGCGCAGAGGACGCGGATCAAGGCGGCGAAGCCATGCACGGCTCAGACGAGGAGCCTGCGGGGACGGCGGCCGAAAAGTCCCACAAGAAAACCAAGAAGCATCGGCACAAAGGTGCGCGCCATCTCTTGCAGCACTGCGTATCGTGTCCGTGCGGTTTCGCTGAATGATTGAATGCGTGACGAGACCATGTACTTTGAAACGGGTAGCCGCGGACGACATCAAGTTTGCCCTTTTAATTTGTGTTTCAAAATAGGTCCTGCTAGGCCCTTGCTATACAAATCAGTGGTTCCTAGAAACCTCGAACGGAACGGTCGTTTAATCATAAAATAATTGTAAAACATCACTGCGTGTGTGTCACAGTCTTTAATGCCTGTGAACACTGTTGGCTTCCCGATGCGGCTGTTTAGCGTTGAATAATACCAGCTAAAAGGGCTCTTTCCCACAACAACATGACTTCACTAACCGTCACTGGTAGGATTTGCATGTCAACAAGAAGGCGAGCTGAGCATTTCAGGGAGCAGTGAGTGGCGAATTGTTCAGCTAGGAATAAAACTCAGTACAAGCGCACCAAAACAGCAGTTCCACACATGACTGAAAGTGTAATAAGGGCGCAGTTAAACGGCCACAGAGGTGAGGTTAAAATTCCCAAGTTGTGGTAGACTAGTGCTTTATAACTATATATTCCGACATAACAGACAACAGAGCGTATTGATGCTAAAAATGGCCAAAAAATGAAGTACAAGTATTGACATCACAGGCCATTTTCATAAGCGAACTGGTGCGCCTCGAAATAGTTCTAGCGTGCTACCTTGTATTCACTTCCTTATGGTGGTCACCGAGTATTTTTCGAACTATAGATGTCGTAAGGTGTGCAGGCCTATTTTTAATAAATGTTCTCAGCAATAAATTCACCTTTTGCTGCCAGAGAATAATCAGCAAGACGATAAATAGACATAAGAAAAGACAAATTGGATGGCATTCTCCTCAGGGACACTTTATTGTTATCAATCTCAGACTTCACGATAATTCGCTGAGGCGGGCATTGAGTCAGCAAAAACGTCCGGTGGGGCCTCGCTCGAGATGTGCAAAAGTTCATCTATTGGCGCGATCTTAAAACTTGATAATGAGGGGCCTCAACCGGTTCTTCTCAAGGGTTACCCGCGTTAAACCTATTCAGGTGAAGTAGAACTCTACTTTGGAAAGCAAATAATGTGAGACTGCAGCAGCGTTAAGTATTACTTCATCACAACTTCGTATAGTGCGGTAAAGTTCCTGCAGATTAAATAAATTTCTATTAATCAGATTCTGCAGGCTAATATAAGGCCAGTGCAAGAGCTAGGTATAATTTAAAAGGACCGGTGTGGCACAGTGGTAATAAAATTAAAGCCCAGGAATAAGTAAAGCAATGGCGCTACTTAGCAGAAATACTGGACAAGAAAATATTCAATTAAATGGAAGCTATTTAAAATTCCCCTCCTCGAACTCTCTGCTGAAAGGGCTACACCACAATTACCAACAAAAAAGTAATTTAAGTGATAGAACAACCGTATGTGCTTGCAGAGTGTAAATGTCAGCGAAGAACTGATTATCTCCTATTTGCGAACAGGGCTACATCAGGCGCCACTGTCCCCTAAGCAGCAGCATCCGCGGCACGGCCAGTCCGGAACTTCGTCGCCAGCCGGAGTCGTGTCGCCACCGTCGGCCAACGAAGGAGCTGCTGGCACGGCCGGCGCCGGCTCCAGCGAGCTGTCGCCGTCGACGCCACCATTAGCGCTTCCGGCGGAAATCGTGGTGCCCACCAAATCCCTCAACAGGTGGGGGCTGAACGGACCAGCACAGCTGCAGGCGCGCGTAGCGCCGTCCTTTACAAACGTTATGCGTTAACTCTATAACAAAAAACCGTTTAGCAAGGATTAAGGGCTGCGGCGCTCTGCTGTCTGTTTTTTTTTTACTTTGTGTCCTAGCGCTAGCGCATGGCATCATTATTTTCCATGATTCGCGCGAGTGATGGCCACCATCACCATGACAGTCATGCTTGCTCTGTCATGATGCAAGTACTAGTCGTAACGCTTCGCCACCACTTGTGGCCAGTGCTAAAAGTCTATGTATCAATGAGCAGAGCGCGTGGATATTGGCGAGCATTGGCAGTGAAACATAACGGCAGTACAGCCAGGACGCGCTCAGAAACAAGCTTTCTGGAACTCGGTGGCCGACTTTTGGCCTCGCATAAACCGCGGCACTCTGGCCACTTGGGAAAATATATTTAGACTCGTTCGAGAAAGCAACGCATCCTTCTAAGGCCCCACCAAAACACTGGCTATACATCAAGCAGATTCATCATCAGGAACTCGAGGTCCGACCAGTCTTTCAGAGAGCACTGCGAATGCTATATCAAACTACGCCTGACAACACGTGCAATCCCGAAATGCACCGCCTTCGCAAACACTCAAGGCAAACGCGTTTCTGGCACACCGTCGCCTGCAACAACGCCGTTGAGAGAAGAGCGTATAGCTGCTTACCGCTCACTGAGGTGCACCTTTGCAAGGCTGTAGTTGACATGGTTGCAAAAACCTTCTATAAAAACCGCTTAAGAGTAACAAAGCTCCACTCCTAACAGCACCAAAAAAAAATGTTTGTCACTTCTGTGTCCCCGTTCGCCCCTTTGTAGCTCTGGAACGTTGAACCGAAAAACTACCATTATTATGAAAGCGAAAGTTTTTTATAGGACACTTTCTGCCGGCGACAACCCATGCACCTCGGCCAAGCATCGTGCTTGGTGCAACCTTTGTTGTCATCGGGTCGGACAAGCAGTCGTCAATCTCGGAAACACACTTAGCCGCCGCGGTGGCTGAGTGGTTATGGCGCTCGGCTGCTGGCCAGAAAGACGTGGGTTCGATCCCGGCCGCGGCGGTTGAATTTCGATGGAGGCGAATTTCTAGAGGCCCGTGTACTGTGCGATGTGAGTGCACGTTAAAGAACCCCAGGTGGTCGAAATTACCCTCAGCCATTCACTACGGCGATCTCATAGCCTGAGTCACTTTGAGACGTTAAACCACCATAAACCAAACCATAAACCAGTCGAAAACACACTTATTAAGAACGGCGTGGTCACATATTTAATATGCGCGTACCTCTCAATCGTACAACGCCGGGATTAGGGAGGGAGTGAAAAAGACGTATTTCGGAAAAGTACCCAACGTTTGCACTTGCTGTCGGTGATTTTCGCGACCTCCACAATGTAGCATAAGCGCGTTCAATTTTTCCATGACTCTGAAGCTTCTGCAAAGGTCATCCCTCAGGGTTGCAGCGGAGCGCGGTGGGTTATTCATTGACAATCTAGGTCAGTGCTGTATCCACCTCTTGAGCGCATTTTTTTCAGCGAATGATGCACACGCCGACTCACTCCATGAACACTTCGGAGGTTAATCTACTCTGAGAGGATCTTAATTCAGGCTGACTTATCTTCTTGCAACGCCTGACGCGCTTCATCGCCCGGCTGTCGACAGGGTCGATGAGGCGGTGGTCGACGGCGGGCAGCCCGCGCCCGCTGACAACATGGGACGGGATGCGGTGAACCAAGCGATCGAAACCAAGAGCGTCGGCTCTGGCGCTGATCCCGGGACTTCGGCGAAGAAGAAGCACGGCAAGAAGAGGCGTCGAGAAGCCAAGGAGCAACCCATGGCAAAGGCGGTGGAGCCGCGTGATGAAAAGCTATCGCGGGATCAGGAGCCAACTGCGCAGTCAGGGGAGGAACCGACGAAAACTACCCCGCCCGACCCTTCCGTTCCAGCCGCTGACGAGAGGCAGATAGAACGTGCGCCTCTGCCGGAAGAGACTGCTCCGAAGGAGGCCCAGCCCGCGGATGAACCGCCACCACCGCCGAGGGCGTCTGATAAGACCGCTGTCAAAGAAGATCTGCAACACGGCGCCCTCAAGCCGGGTGAGGTGACGATCCCACCAGACCGCCGGAGCATTCGGGCGGTGGACGAACACGACGAAGAGCGCGACCAGCGGTGCGGCCTCCTGGGCGTGTACCCGCGGTTCCTGCAGAAGTACCGCACGCCCCGCTGCGCCCTGACCGCGCTCTGCCTCGTGTCCTTCACGCGGAGCTTCTCCATGAACGGCGTGATGATGGTGGTGCTGCCATCTCTCGAGCGGCGCTACCAGATGAAGAGCTACGAGAGCGGCATGATCCTGAGCAGCAACGACGTGGCCAGCTGCCTTGCCATGCTGCCCGTGGCCTTCCTGGCCACCCAGCGCCACAAGCCGCGCTTCGTCGGCTCCGGCATTGCCATCATGGGGCTGGGCAACATGGTCGTGGCAATGGTACACTTCCTGTCCCCGCCGTACAGCCTGGCGGGCGCCGGCTCCGACACTTGTCCGGAGATGGGCGCCAACGATTCGTGCACGGAGTCCGGAAGCATCAGGTGAGCAGTGATTGTTCACACCACTTCTCGATATAAATACGCCGTCTCACGTAAGAGAAACCAGAACTAAAAAAACTGAAAAATGCAATAGTTACTAGATATTATAATGCATTCGAACATTGCTGCCGGTTACGTAATAATAATAATTGTTTTTTTTTGGTGGAAAGGAAATGGTGCAGTATCTGTCTCATATATCTTTGGACACCTGAACCGCGCCGTAAGGGAAGGGAAAAAGGAGGGAGTGAAAGAAGAAGAGAGAGAAATGTCTTTTTGTATCAACTCAGCCTTTCAAACGCCGCGCTATTAAGCAATGGTCCAAAGCCAAAAATTCTTACTTGCAATTAGCGTATTCTTTTTCAGTGATTCGTGAAAAAAATTGTATTCAAATTTAAAATGACTAATTGTGCTTCTCCAAGTTGCATTTTTGGAACATTGGTGTTTCCCATACATAGAGTGCTAGTGATGTCTGAAATACATTTCATGGTTTGTACAGTCCGAATTTTTTCTTGCTATCTGAAGACAACTATATAAACTGCCTGCAATGTCTTTTGCAATTTACAGAGCTAATTATCGCACTCATTATGCTTGAATTCTGTTCTCTTCGACCGTGCGAGGCCCATCACATTCAACGCTTCAGAAGCCGCAGTAGTCAGGAGAGACTGTTTTGAGAAATGGTTTTTACAGCATAGCTATGCATTTGCACAGCATAGCATAGCATAGCATACCATAGCAGATGTTGTTACAGCGTGGCCAGGAAGACCACGCGTGACTCCGTCCGTGATCATATGACCACTCTCTGCATGTGCATCGGGCTGCTTTTGTAGCGAGAGCTACACTACGCCAGCTTTTAGAGCCTTCTGCGTGGCACCCATGAGCTCCATGGTCATTCCTTGAGCACCGTGGCACCCCTTGAGTTCCGTGGCGGCGCCGTGATTGGTCACGTGGTGCGGAGCAGCTGCTGCTGCGCGGAACCGAGCTGCAACAGCTGTGCGCATGCGCCGTGTCAGGTGGGAGGAGAGGACGAAAGTGGAAGAGGGGGAGAGAGTGAATCCACGTCCAGGAACGAAGATTAAGAAGGAACCGCCCTGCGAAACGGAGCGGCTATAGACTGACTTTGCAATTCGACTGAGCGAGTTCCACTCGGCCACAGGTAGCTCTCGCGTCACTCCAGGTTTAACCAGAGCTAAACCGCAGCCAATTTTTATGGTCTTCAGGTGAGGTGTACGCTAGAACGGGGGTGGAGGTTTTCATGTCACGCCCTGCAAACACCTAAACCCTAGCTTTGTCCCATCTCTGCCGTTATCGGGTGCAACGCGTGGTTATAAGAGGCACCAAACGCTTCGAAACGCCTCTCAAACGCCGCACGTAGCCGGGAGGTGAGAGGTGTGCCGGTGCCCATGGATGCGCTGCCTAAAAACATCTGCATACTTCACCCTCACATTTTATATACAGAACTGAACAGCGTTTACGCCAGCTGGCATAATACTAGAGACTAAGAAAGGAATGTCGTCTGTCTTTGAATTTTAACTACTGCCAAACGCCAATGTTCCAAAAAAGGAACAGTAGCATAAATCTCAAGCGGGGATCATCAGTTGCTAAGACAAAAGAAACAGGCCTGTCGGAACTTGTTTGCAGAACGTGGTCGGACAATTTTACAGGAATTAGATGTCCCTCTTACAAGCTGGAAAAATGGTGGCTTTGTGGTTTTACCGAAAGGTGTATTCCACCAAGAAGCACTCGAGGCAGTAAATGAGTTTAACCTTATTAAAACTCTCTGTGTGTAGGGACCTCTGTGCGCAGAAGCGACACATGGCCTACGAAGGGAGCCTGTAGTGAAGGACACCGGATTGCTTTAGACGACTTGGTATTCTTAAACCAGCACTGACATCACACAGCACAAGAGCGTTTTCGTGCTCTTCTTCATAGAAACTTGCCTGCCGTAGTCGGGATTCGAACAAATTGCCTTGGAATCATCAGTGCCACGACAAAGGCACTGTCCTGTCGCTTTCAATACTAAAATTCGTGTCACAGGTATAAAACAATTGTTGACTTCTTCAAGCCTGCTGAAAGTCACAAGGGGGAAAAGCAGAATGTCGGCCCTAAACGTAATGCAATGAGCGTATGTTTTAGTGTCAAGACGCTCAAGCAAAGGTAAACGGTTTAGGACGATAGTGAGTGAGAACACCACCTGGCAGTTAAATGTCATCGATTTCCTTCAAAAAGCTTTCAGACAGCATATAATGCGTGACCAGTTTTTTGGTGAGCCATTTTATTAAGGCCAACCGAAATATTCGCTTCGCACTCTCTGTAGACGTTGATTACGTGTGTTACTTCGTACTAATCAAACGCCGTTCACTTAGCTCAGAATTCGTGGACAAAAGTGCGGGATCGTTCCTTTTCATAAGAAAGGCGGTATGCATGTTGGAGATTTTTTTACCCCGTTCAGAATCTTACTTCATGGGTAGCTTTTTCACTTTTAACAGCAAGCCATATTAGCTGAACAAAGACATGTGCAATGAAAAGTGCATAGCGCCAAAATTAAGTTACATATTTTTAGGCAACACCGACCAGATCTTTGCCTGTTTTTGACCATACTAAAATCATAAAAGTATGACGGTACGTTCATGCTTTTTTAATCTTTTTGGACATGCAATCTTCTCGTGCTCAACGAAATGAGCTACGACGACAGTTGTCCCGTCTGCTGCTATGGACGAGGGCAGAGCTGGTGAACACACTCAAGGTTCGGTTACACTACCCGAAAGCAGGAGATTGGACAGTCGTCGCCATAGCTAAGTTGGTAGAGCACCGGACGCGAAATTCCGAAGTCGTGGATTCGGACCTCACCGGTGGCCTCGGGTTTTTTTTTTCTGCATTCGTCGTAGCTAATTTGCTTCCTAATCAGTTATCAATTACTAATCTGTTAGTCTCCCATTGATCAACACCAAAAAATTGTAAAGAAAACATCCCCTATGCTCCTTGGTTTTAGTGACTATTGGCTCCCATCATGTACACACATATAAAAGTTAGATTTTCTGCAGACAGAAACATCGTTTGCCTTAAGCTTGGGCGCATTTCAAAGCTATTTAACGTAACATTGTTACGTTAGACTCTGAGTGCAAGAAATCACTCGCTAAGAAAAAGCAGCCAATTTTCGATTCACCAGTTTAGCGAATTCCGGCATCCGGTTGCCCGTTGTCGGTGGTGACAGCTGCATAGTCTAAACCCACCTAAAGAAAGTGGAAGAGGGAAGAAAGGTTTCCTTAAAAAAGGTGTGAAGACGAGGGAACCTAAAACAGCCTCACGACAAGAAGTCCTCAATTATCTGCAGAAAGTATTACGCAACACGAAGAATGTTGCCAGCAGGTATAGGATAACGGTCCATTTTTTCAGTAGCGAAAACCTCTAGCTAAGCCCTCGTATCTCTGACAAGAAAACCAGAAAAAACGAGCGACAAAATGCATACCAAGAGTTAACTTCTATGCCAGAGCCGAAAATTCTCTCAGAACCAAAATCTCTATCTCAGGCCGTTTATGCCTGCAACAGCTTGATAATTCGGTCAGTTTGTAAAACAGACAATTTCGGTTCCTGAAGTTCCCTGGAGCTCTCTGAAAATTCCCTTCTCGCTAAAGTTTAGCTCGCAGAGTGCCTAAATAATAAAGAATAACCAGAATGAAACATTAATCTGCTTGGCTCTAATGGAAGTGTGAATCAGGAGTGGCCTTTGAGCTGAAATTCAAGGTATACTTCACATTAGTTGCGACAAAATGAGGTTCTTCGTGATGATGCAAAATTTCATTACGTGGCTGTGTTCGCAATTCTGCATCTTAATGTGGTCGAGCTAGCACATTTGACGTGGCGGTCAGTAGCAAGACCCTCTTTATCATTGTTGAGTTAAGGTACCGGGGATATTTGGTTGTGCATGGCTCCCTGATTGAACAGTAAACCACCTCTGTTACGAATACGGTTCTCGTTTCCAGGATAATTAGCGAGTATCCATGGGCTTCACCTAGCGCAAGACGTAGTTTTCACGCATGATAAAGATAACTAGCAAGTTATTATGGTAATTACACGTTAATTTTGTTCATCAAACTTAGAAACGAGATCGCCCGAAAACGAGGTTAGCAAAACACGGATTCTTGTCGGTATGCTTGCTAGCTACCTTTAAAAGCTATCCTACCGCAAATGGAAAAACAGATATTAAAATAGCAGAACATGAGACCTTCAACCTGGCATTGACCTTCTTTCTCCTTAGTGAATGTGTGTCCTCCATTAGTGCCAGAATACCAAAGTGAGCTTGTTTGTGTAGACGCATAATTTCTGTTCTGCTTCCCCCAAGATAGCGAAGGGATGTGTTCAGTTTTGAGGAAGGAGGAACCAGCGACCTCTGAAGCTTACTACCAGCGACATTCCCCACGAAGTCGCTGCCATCACATGCCCATCTTCTGTTCATGTAGCCGTGACAATCCATTTTGAAAGGCAATGACTTGTACTTTTTTTCTCAAATGTCTGTAACCCCACCCCTTATACCACCAGAAGGATTTGGTTTGGGTTTTGCGTCCCAAAGCGACTCAAGCTGTGATGGACGCCGTAGTGAAGGGCTCCGGAAGTTTCGACCACCTGGGGTTCTTTAACGTGCACTGATATCGCACAGTACACGGGCCTCTAGAATTTCGCCTCCATCGAAATTCGACCGCTGCGGCCGGGATCGAACCCACGTCTTTCGGGTCAGCAGCCGAGCGCCGTAACCACTAAGCCACCGCGGCGGCGAATCTCCATAAGAAGGTTTTTAAGAAAAATAAAGTGAAGTGAAGTGAAGACCATTATTTTTCGTTGTATCTGACAACGCTATGTTTGCAGGAACTTCCGGTTCATAATGATGGCGGGCCAGCTGCTCAGTGGACTCGGTGCCACGCCCATCAACACGGTCACCATCGCCTACCTGGACGAGAATCTGCCCAAGAAGAAGTCCAGCCTGTACATTGGTGAGCACCTGCAGCACAACTTCCTCCAGCGTTCTGCAGAAAAGCCTCAAGTACCCAGGGTAGAATATTATATTTCTATCGCTTTTTTCCGTTGAAACGAAAAATGCAGGTAAATACACGTCCTGCATCAAGAATGCTCAAAATTAAGGCAGCATTGGGGATGCATGCCTCCTCGTACACTCAAGAGTGAGTCTTCCGGATAAGGGAAAGAGCGACCTGAACATTTTTATTGCATTTCGCGCAGAAGGCCTTACATGGACGATGCGTTATTATATGTTCAAATTCCGATTGATTTTGGCCGGACTTCTACGGCCTCTTTATACAGCTATTGTCCTTGTCCAGGTACATGGCAAGCTGCTCTATAAAAAAAAATTGCAAGGAACGCACGTTCTTCGGGGCCTGTAAGTTTGACATGGTTCAGTTCAATTTGGCAGGTCGGAAGGGGCGCTCCGACTGGCGACGTTTTCCCGAATCGTGACGAGCGCATGGTAGAAGCCGCTGTCTCTTTATACGAGGGTTCCTGTACCATGTGTATTTTCCACTTGTGCAGGAATCTTCAACAGCATGGCCATTGTGGGACCCTCTATCGGCTTCATTGTGGCCGGCTACACGCTCACCTATTACGTGGATATCGCCACCGATGTCTCTGCGTATGTATTTTCACTTGAAGCCTAAAATTGTACGATATCGCTACGGTACCCCCATAGCAACAGTGTCTGGCTGTCATATTCAGGCTGCGCATTGAGCTCTGCTGTTGTGCTGACCACGTTGCTCTAGCGCACGTTATGCACACGGCGTTCTCAAAAATAGTTATCGCATGCACGTAACCAGATTGTTTGACATCTCTAGTGACGTAACCATGCCCATTTTGTTTTTCTTTTCTGAATATGTTATGACTGAACACATCTATAGAGTCGACAGAAGACGTTTTTGTCTGTTGGAATTCCTGCAAAAGTAATACTTCTTAAAGCAAAAAGAGAGACTTGTAGCAGACCAAGGACAACGGCTATGACACGGTGCACGTCACAGACGCAGCGGCGTTCCGGAGACGTGCAAAACTGATTATGTGCAATGGCGCAATAACCATTTCATGTTCATGGTCCGCTATTTCTCTAAAGCACCACGTAAACTAAGGCGTTACAAACCCCAAAGGAATAACCGATTAGCTTTACCTGGGTGCGAGACAGCATCTTATCCAGAAATTGGTAAGGGCTCGGGTAGAGCGTTGCTTCTGATCCTCGGACGTAGGAGACACCTGAGAAAACGTATTTTAGCTAGGTTGTAAACACTTGGCGAGCCAACCCTGAGCCGCATATGGTGTGAAATGTTAAGTGAAGTTACCTGTTGGTGAGGCAGAATATTGTTAGGTGTCTTACAAGCAGTTCTTCCTACGCTTAATCTTGCAGTGAGAAACTGCTTCTTGTTAGCACGCAAACAAAGCATCGTGCTCGCCAGTCTTGAATTATTTTGCAAAACAGCAGTTTCATGACATAATATTCCTACTTCACTGTCAGTCTCGCGTTCAGCAGCGAATGAATTGCTTATCTCTCTCCCCACTGCAGCCTCGGCTTAAGTTCCAAGAGCCCGGCGTGGATCGGCGCCTGGTGGATGGGCTTCCTGGTGTCAGCCATCATGGGACTCACTCTAGGCCTAGCCACCGCCTGCTTCCCGAAGCACCTGCCCGGTACGCGCTCCCGCCACTGGTGTCACCATATTCGCGGAGTATTGGGAAAGGGAACGTAGGATACCCTGCAGGAGATGTGACTGAAGTGCGCAGTGCAGTACTAACGGCAATTTTCCACAGCTGAGAGGTTGCCGCAAGCAATAAAACAAAACATATTGCATAGTTGTCTTTCCTGATTCATGACCGCACTGCTGGCGTTCACCCGTTTTGTGTGGATATGGTCACTTGGTTTTCTAGCAGCAACGTAATCACCGATATGAGGACGAGCGGCCACTCCAGTGATAGGAAAGCTACGCCGGTAGTTTATTAACGGTCCGTCCCTACCTCCGATGTTTGCACAATGATATTTCACACCAAGGTAGACGCACGTTGAACAGTACGTGTAGCCCGTAGTAGCTCTGTCCTGGCGTCCACGTTTTTGTTGAAAGGATAAACACGGCAGTTTGTAATGTCGTAGATGATGAACTTAGAAATCTCGCAAGTATCTTTAATAAAAAATCACTAAAAGAAACCATTTTTGTGGCGGTGACGTTAGTGTATGGATCAGATGACCTCTAATATAATAAAACGCTTTATTGGGCAGTTCCCACATCAACAGGCGTCGTGAAGTGGTCCCCTTCTCAGGCGACTTAGTAATCATTCTAACACACATATTTGTATAAGCAAAAGCTGCCTCAATGGAAAGTCTTGAAAAGTCCGTTGAAGGACCAGCTTACTGTGTGAAGATGGCCTTTGTACCTGTGAGCAAAATTCGAGTGTGTTTAGTTCGTACTTCGAGCCCTCTTTTTAGATGGAGGGCGGAGTGACATGCTCCTGCAAACTTTTTGATAAGGGGCACAAAATCCATAGAGAGTTTTTCTTCAAATATGAGGCCCTAGAGTTAAACATTGTTTGATTATATCAGATTCCAGAAACTGAAAACGCTTTTGCTCATCGCTTTGAAAGAAACCGCAAGCATTTCTATGAAGGCAAAATGTAAAAGATCATTATCTACCTTAAGTTGCCTGGCTCGTCGAACCCCCCAAGCATCAAAAGCCAACGCGCCGGATCTTCACTGCACTCCTACATGCAGCCCACATTCCTTGATATTAACGCGAATTGCTAATGCGGCGTGGTGTGCACAGTGCCGCGGTAGACTTCACGTGCCCAATAACGTGCAGGATATGCGGAGCTGTGCGCCGAGAAGAAAGCGGACACCTCCATGTTTTCGGTGGTGAGCATGGTGGCCACGAGCGACTTCGGTCGGCGCCTCACCGATTTGCCCAAGGCTATCCGGCGGCTACTCACAAACGTGCCATTCATGCTGCTCTGCTTCGCGATGTCCTTCAACCGTGAGTGCCCCTATCCTCAGGATGCCCGGACGTTAATACCCGCGCATTCATACGACCCCTAAGCTCTGCTCTTTTCACTCAGCCATCAATGTGCTAGTACAGTTGCGTACGTGCATGCACACAGTGTCCTGTGAAGCGCATGTTAGTCTTGTCGATTCGAGTTCACGCAGGTCGCGTAATCAACAGACACCTTTAGCATGCCGTGTTACCGTTACCGCTACCTGAGTAACGGGGGCCCACCCATTGCCGGTGAGCACGCGCTGATTGGTTCCGATGCTACAGGCGTTCACGGAACTGCGGGATACGTGGCGCCATCTGGCGCCGTCAAACTATTTTCGCATGCGCATTGGCTGCGCGTGGACTCCCGGTACTCAGGTAGCGGTCACACGGTATGCTAAAGGTGTCTAAAAATTCGATACATGTTAAAGCGATAGCGTTAAAGGTGGCGTTCGATGGAAAGCCTGGCGTCGGCGTCGTTGTAACTGGAAAATCTTGATTGGTCGATTGGGTAGTGAAGTAAAAAATTATCGGTGAAAAGAAAAAAAAGAATCGGATCGCTGACATTTCGGTCGGGAGTGGAGCGTGCTACATCGACACCACTGAGGAGCGTTTTTCAGTGGGATAAATGCAGGACTTGTAGGCACACCTCACATTGCGCAGTAGGCAAATTATATTAAAGGAACACTTAGTTGATTAGGATCACTAGTTATTGTCACCAGTTAATATGGATAGTGGAGTGTAATAAAGCAGTATGAGATGGCTACAATCTTATCGTTGTCTGCGAAAAGGTTTGCCAGGGGACCCCCAAGAGACAGTAGGGAACCTTTAAACTTCGCATTATACTTAGGTGTCCTAAATGTTTTTTTTTTCGCTTGAAATTCCCAAAGCTACGTTCACATATCTATTTCCTGAAAAACATTTCGACATTTTAGTTTAAAAGTACACAAATTAGAGATTCTTGAGGGTGTCATCTGCTCCCACTTCGCGATTAATGCAGCGCCATTAAACCTCAAAAGCGGGCACATGAGACATAGCTAGCTTAAAAGCAGCTGATAATAATAATAATAATTGGCTTTTCGGGAACATAAATGGCGCAGTATCTGCATCATATAACGTTGGACACCTGAACCGCGCCATAATGGAAGGGATAAAGGAGGGAGTGAAAGAAGAAAGGAAGAAAGAGGTGCCATAGTGGAGGACTCCGGAATAATTTCGACCACCTGGGGATCTTTAACGTGCACCGACATCGCACAGCACACGGGCGCCTTAGCGTTTTGCCTCCATAAAAACGCAGCCGCCGCGGTCGGGTTCGAACCCGGGAACTCCGGATCAGTATAAAAACAGCTGCCTGAGCTGGTTCTGCAACCTCGCAGAGATTTGGAACTGCTTGTTAACTATCGGAGAACATAAATTTGACTAGCTAATTTGTACTAGTATGCATAAATATAATTTTCAAAAGAAAGAAAAAATAACCCCTGCTACTCGCGAAGCTAGGAGAACGGCTTTTTTTTCTTGAAATTCACAACCTCGCAACTCTGATCTCTACTGGCCGAAAAATTCGAGCACGATAAAAGTTGCTTAATCAACGCTTTCTATTTGTCGACTGTTCGTTCAGTGCCGCAGCTAATTCTTCTTGGAGCCTGTTTTTTATTGGCCCACTCCTGGTATTCTAATAAAAGCACGGCGGTACGCCCAAGCGATTCAATGCTTTAATGAACTAACAATGAACGAATGAATATTTTAATGGGCACGTTCTTGAATTCACGATTGAGTACACTGTGCTCAACCATTTTTGCTTGGCCTTGCGATATAAATAAATGAGGTCTTTATTGTCGAGTAGTTTTTTAATTTTTGCGTGTCCTTGATGGCGCGACTGCAGAGATGTTCGCCATCGGCATCACGTCAATGTTGACAAAGTTCTTCGAGTCGCAGTTCGGCCTGCCCTCAGCCAAGGTCGCCTACCTCACCGGTGAGCTCCTTGAAGTTGGTCATTGTTGTCTTAGAGGCGTTGGTAGAGCATTGAATTGCGCGGTATCGGGCGGTTCCATCTCCTCTGGGACCCCCAAACGCATTTGTTACCAATATTATCAGCCTTTGCTCTCATATACTTAGGTGGCCAAACATTTTCCTGTGAATCTTCAGACACCGTCTACGTACGGAATGGCAAATTTGCATTAAAATAAAAATGAAAAGAATTGTTCGGCCATACGTGAAACCAGCCGACACGGCGCCTTATAGCCAACTAAAGAAAAAAGTGGTCGGGTTCTAACGTAGTGAAAACCCAGTAGATGTGCGAAAGCACGTTTTTATCCTGGTTGCCTTATTATTTTGCTTTGCTGGATGGGTGGGTCGCATTAGTGGATGCAATTAACAGCACTAGAGTGGATATTTGTTCTGTTTTATTTTTGGTATGTGCCATACCTCAAGAGGACGAATAAAAAGCACGAGGGTGTGTTGCAGTTTAACAAGTGGCGTGATCTGCTGCTGCGATAGCATGGTGCTCCCGTGCAGTGGCCAGCGAAGCTGATCTGTTCGCACCGCCGCGGGTTCGAAACCCAGTCGCGACAGTAATTTAATTTATTTATTTATGGTCTGGCCGAAGTTACCCTAAAGGTCAAGCTTCACACAAACATGGTGAGCCGGTTTCGCCTCGCAAAGTAGGCCCTAAAACTGACTACCACCCAACCCGCCACCACCGTCGAGCTTTGTGGCGTGGGCGTTGCCACCAAACTACAGGTGCCTAAAGTGCAGATAGTCGGATTTTTATCTTAATTTCTCGCCTCTCGCCTTTAGAATCTTCTCATTCAGAGGATCCTGCATAAGAGCGTCCCATAATATTACCACTGCAAACGTTTTGCTGGTTCGAGGTTTCCTCTTGTTTTTTCTTCAGGCTGGCTTCTGGATACGAGAATACGACATCTCCATGAAAGTTATAGGCCAGTGTCGTATTTAGCGTGGCAGTGAATTTTGGATGTATAAAGTGGATCATTACGAACATATCATGACAGTGGAACTTACAAAGTTCCATCCAAGATATTCAAACAACGCTATTAAAACTCAGAAATTGAAAATGTTCGCGCACCCACAGCTGCTCAAGAACGATGAAACCCTACGTAATTATTTAGTGAATTTAGAAAGTAGCGCTTCCATCCGGTCACCCTTAACAAGACAGCTTCCTCTATAGTCTTACAAAATTTGTTAGCACGCTTCGAATTCGGTACTGCTCCAGAAAGGATAAAGCCCAGCTCGCCCGTACGCCACTTTCTGAGACACCACCAGAGACTTCGGAACTGCTGAGTGCCCCGTGGGTCCGCAGGGCACAGTGGGGTCAGTCACTCATTATCCAAGCATTTCGCGTCATAGAAACCACGCACCAGTCCAGAGGAAAGCTTGTACCCATTGTGTCAACAGTGGATACCCAACGGCTCTTGAGATCGAACCACGTACCTGAAACGAAGCTGAAACAAAGAATCCGTACGGGTTCCCAAACGTCAACTAATGTTTTTGACTTGGTCAGTGACCCAAGATTCATTCTACCTCCCTAATGCGAGGCGGGTGTTTAAACCACTAGGCCACCTCTGCTTGCCTCACCGCCCGCACATGGCCGCATTACCTCCCGCCAATTGCGTAGCTTATTTAGTTGCCCAGAGAAAGCATTGATGTTCGGAACTTTGTCCGTATATTCTATTCATTGCGAAGAAAAGCGTATTGACGTCCTTTTAAAGAAAGGTACCGATAAACAAGTCATACGAAAGTGACTCGAAAGAGTAATAACGCTCCCCAACCGAGGGTGAGGCCCATCTCTGCGTACCTCGGCTCTTCTGTTGTAAAATCTATTGGGGACGAAAACTGTCTCTCTCTTCACGTCTTCTTCTGCACTCTAAGATATTACTGAACAATCTGGGACGCACAGGGCAACTTGCGGCATAAGATTACAGAAGAAGCATCACCTGCGGCAGATTCCGTACATAACAAGCACCGTGAGATTCACTGAAGGAGCTCGATGTGCAGGACCTATCGTGCTCGTGGGCGGTGGCTTCGGAGCTATAATTGGAGGCGCCCTGGTGAGCCGCTGGAACCTGGACTACGCGGGAATCATGCGGCTGTGCATGTACAACTGCTGTTTTTCCTGGTTCGGCGTGCTCACCTTCCTGGTCAACTGCCAGGAGAACACCTACGCCACACCGCAAGGATTCGTCGGGGCCCCGTGAGTGGATGCTCGTCACTCCTATAGGCAGGATGTCCAGTGCTGCTGATGACTGCAGCGATCTATGTTGCATTCAAAAATTATGCTGCAAGTGATGTGATAAGAACTTGCCTATGGAACTGCGCAAATTTCGATATATTAATCAGATGCTAAAATTTACTTCGTCTACTACCATAAAGCAATTCTGAGGGCATCGACGTTACGAGCACTGTGGTTACGAGATTTTCTGCGAAAAAGTTGCGTGATATCTTTATTTGGATACGCGTGCGTTTTCATTTCTTCTTATTTTGTTAAATGGCCATGCTTGGTTTGTGTCTTTCTTTGCAAATACGATATTGTGTTTCATGTTTTGATGTTCTTTTTTTCATTTTTGCTTGTTTATACATTGTGTTTACGTGTAGCTTATATATGCGGTGTCATCTTTCATTACCCTCTTTTTGTCTATATTTTTATTGATGTATATATCTATGTTGTGCAGTGTAGTATTTGCCATTCCTGCTTTAAAGAATGAGTGCGCTGGCCTATTCAAGCCTTTTCGATGTTGAATAAAGAGGAAAGAAAGACATTAGTTTCGGGGACACTTCGTAAAGGTTCGCAGAACTCGCCGTCAGATAGATGGATTACTGTTTTTTTTTGTTCTTTATCTTCTTCTTTAAGCAGCGAGGGGATGAGCAGGATGTCTGTTTTGAGTAGGAACCACACTCACCCAAGTCGGCTAAATGCTTAACTCCATTCATCTGCGCTTGCCGTGCTTATTCACTGAAATAAAGCCCAAAAGCATGAAAAATTGGCGCAGAAACGATCGATAGGTATTTCGTGACCAATGGCATGCGACGAATGCAGCTTCAGCATTTCAACTTGCTTTATCTTCACAAAATTCAGTCAAAAAGGAAGTCTTTTTGCATTATTACTCTAGGAGGCCCACAGAGTTTGACTTCCGATGCAATAGCGACTGCAACTGCACATCGTCCGTCATGAACCCCATCTGTGCCGCCGACGGCGTGGTTTACTTGTCCCCGTGCCTTGCGGGCTGCCGCAGAGAGCTCCAAGTCAAGGACCTCAAGGTGAACGCACAATAACTTCGCTCTTTTTATCAAATTGAGACACTTAATTTGTTTTAAATCAGAGTAAAGACATCATTTTAAGGGTAAAAATTGCTTGTCAAAGTCTTTCTGCATATATCAAGCAGGCACACAGACATGTACCAAGTGCAGAAGGCCATAAAACATACTTCATCTTGTTTTCCAAACGCGCATGAGTCTGCCTCTTTGACTTTCACAACATATAACGAGCAGGGTGTGTGCACTGTACACTCTGCAAGTAATATCCAGCGGAGAAGTGGAAAAGTGACCTTCCTTTGCTCCCTCCCTTTTCTATCTCTCCCTTCGTTCCCCTTCCCCCGTGTAGGGTAGCATACCGGGCGTCACCTAGTTAACCTCCCTGCCTTTCCGTTCGTCTTTCTCTCTCTTTCTCCCTCTTTCTCTTTCTATAACGAGCGGAATCATCTCGACGAATGAAATGGGGTTCACCAACGTGTACTTCTCCCACTCACCTGACATGTGGTCTGCCTAGAAATAAAAGCAATAGACTGCTGACAGCCTGGTGCACAATACGTGAGGAGGCACATTTGGCAGAAATTCGGTATTGTTGCTTCATTAATTGTGACGTGTTACCGAGACCCCTACTCGCAAAAATGAAAACCACTCGTGGAACTGCGAAGTAACAGGATATCAACTTACTTAAGCCGTGCGCGAACTTTACAGTGAAAAGAAAAAGTGGGGCTGAAATGTGGTGCGCCTACTTCTGTAAGTTGTGAGCCTGAACCATGGCTTAGCCTTTACTGGTCCAGTTTAACTCAAAAGTAGCAAAACAAGGCTAGGTGGCAAATTATTTGAGGATATATACGGGACTTCGCGGAGACAACAGGCAAATGAAGAGCACTAATGAGAACTTTTTACTAAGCGAAGTTGCTTCTGGAAACTAAGAAAAATTCTTTAAGACTTTTTGAGCATGGTTCTGCTGCCGATTACGTTCAGTGACCCGCACCCGAGCTGGCACCAGAGAGAACAGTATTTCCTGATCCATTAATTCACTCCTGCTAAAATTATTTCTCAGTACCGTCTTATGATGCTGTAAATTCTGCTCTTTGTATTAGTACCGCATAGTGAAAGACTACTATGATAGCGCCTCCACTATCGGCCAGGGTGGTCTGATATTCGACTCGAGGATCAGCCAGCCCATCTTCCCACTATGCGTGGGAAGTGTACTCTAAAAAATGTCCTTTGACAGACTAATAACTGCCGTCACTTACAAATGTCGATATTATATGCAATCTAAATCTTCAACGATGGCAACGTAGCAAGATCCTTTGTTCTAGAGGCCTACTGGATAAGCCCAGGCATTAACACACTCCGCTGACAGAGAAGTTTTCTAATGTTCAGTTTACATTGCTATTTGAGCAGGACAGCAGGTCACAAAACAAGCTCGGGAGCCCAAACTTTTAGCAAACGAGCCCAAAGCTGGGTGGGTTATGTACAGTGTTTGTGGAAAGTTCCCAGGCCACAATATATTTTTTGTTGTGAACTGGGGCATTTACAACACTCCCCAAGCTCAGGAACTCTGGAGAGTTACGAGTAGTTTTTCCTGACCTCTGAGGACCCTGGTGTTTCGAGGCGCTGATGAAGCCCGACTATATACTACTCAAAAGGAGACCCTATGGCCTGTAAATTTTGCAGACCCCAGTACCTGGTGCCTTTTCAATGTTAGACAACGTTGGCTCTGTGAAATAGAGCCGAGTCAAGCTGTTGTTATCTTAAACTGAGTAGATTACTGAGGGCACCAGATGAAAAATCTCAGGAAGGTGACAGATAAAAGCGAGACTTTTGTTTCTTCTCTATATGGCGAGATGATAATATGCTGAAAAAAAATTAAGCTTTGTAGAATGAGTGGTTGTTCTTTTATAAAACGAAAGAACAGCGCAGAAATCTAATTCTAGAACAATGAAAAAAGAACTTTTCTTACTTTGTTGAATTGTTATGGTTCAGTTAAGAAACTCAAATTACTAAACATTATTATTTATTTATTTAAGAATATTGTAGACCTCAAGTGAGGTCATTACAAGAGAGTAACTGTCGCAAATACAAAAAATTGGCGGTGGTTTAGCTCTGGTTAAACCTGGAGTGACGCGATAGCTACAGCTGGCCGAATGGATCTTGCTCAGATGAATTGCAAGGTCAGTCTTTCGCCGCTCCGTTTCGCTGGGCGTTCCTTCTTCATCTTCGTGCCACTTGACACGGCGCATGCGCACAGCTGTGGCAGCTCGGTTTCGCAGGCGCGCCGCGCCGCCGGCAGCAGCAGCTGCTCCGCACCACGTGGCTGGTCACGGGACCAGCCAGGTGGCCAGCCACGTGATCAGCCACGGCGCCGCGCCACCGGCAGCTGCTCCGCACCACGTGACCAACCACGTGGCAGCGTGGCGGCGCAGCCACGGGGTGGCAGTGCAGCCACAGTGTGGCGGCGCCGCCACGCTGAAGGCTCGAAATGCTACCGTATTGTAGCTATCGCTACAGAAGCAATAATTTCAGGCAGCGACAATACTGCATTACAAAACATGGCCAAAGCATCAACACGAAAACAGCGACAATTAACAAAAATATGGGTGAAAGCACCAACGGAGATACAAAAAATTCTTACTCTTGTCGTTACCCACACTACAATTTCAAAAAGCATTCATTCTCTATGACATTTATTGCTGCTACAGCGCAGTCCGCCCTATACTTATATAAACAGGCAGGCACTATCTCTGTTGGTTGCTGAAAAAAGTTAGCCAGAAATTGCCACAGAAAACAGAGTATACTGCGTAGCCTGTCCCCTTGGAAGATGGTACTGACGACACTGTCTCAGCAAACTCCTTTGGTGATGCGCCGCCCTGGCGGAGCTAGACTGGGCAAACGTAGCATGATTGCAACGAATAACGTGGCCGGTACACCTAAGGGCCGACAGGCTGCCCCATCGCCGTAGCTTCTGCCTCGCGCAGACGCCACCAGCTTTGACCCTTGTTCTACCGCAGATGTACAGCGACTGCTCGTGCGTGAACGGCACGCTGAGCGAGGTGCCGGGCGTGAGTAGCGAGCAGGTCCTCCTGGAGGCCGTGCAGGCGACCCGGTCTCGCTGCAGCGTCGACTGCGCGCTGCTCTTCCCGTACCTGGTCGGCGTCTTCCTGTCGCTCAGCTCGGCCTTCCTCAACGCGGCACCTGCCACAGCTGCCTCCATCAGGTACGCATTGCGTCTGGCGATCGCGGACCTCACGCAGCAGTTTCGCGCCCTTTAACGACGTGGCCACCATGTATGGCGTTTCAAGCGAAGTCTTCCGGCTCAGGAAGAGGAGGTAGCCAAAGAAAAATGCCATTAGTGAACAAAGGAACAGCGATTTCGGTAATACGAGCGTCAAACTCTTGCAGCCGGAGGAATTTGTGGAGTGTACCACACCCCAAAAGCTGTGCTGGCCGTGAAAGAAAGCGTACAAAAAAAATAAAGGGAGCGTGTACGTCAGCAAACCCTCTTGCAGTGACGTTCAAAGATGTGTGCACATGGTAACATTTTTTGTTTTCCCCAGAGCGACTTAATTACTATCGCATTTGTTAAATAAAAGCCACAGGTAGGCCATTGGTTCCCTTTTATTTCTACTCGGCTGGATATTAGCAGTTTATGGAAAGTCTTGTTGGATTGAAATTTGTTGTGAATGGATCGGCCTATATACTTTTATTACCTTTGTGTTGTGGCCCATAACCATACAGCTTACTCGGGAGTGCAGTGAGCTATTCTCAGTAAGAGGGTAAAATACGTTTGGATGGAACAGTCATGTCGTGCTGCAGACGGAGGCTGACTTTCTTGGGGAGCCCGGCCTTAGCCTTTACTACGATTAAAGTTTTCCTCTCGCAGCTCTTCACCTTCCATGCAAATTTATTTTCGTTAGTTATCCTCATTCATTTCGTTAATTCAGTAGGCTGCCTTCCGAGCGTGGAAGTTTTAGCTACCCTTCCTATTGACCTGAAGGAGAATTTTATTGCTACAATTTTGATTTCCTCTCAGTGTGATTGCAGTCAGTTAGCTGTACGAAAAACAGTGCAGCTATTATCTATGACGGTTGTTTTTGTTTAGGATTTCCAGACTGCAATTGATATGCGTTCGCAGACAGACGTCTGTACGCGCCAGACAAAACCAGGAAATGAACACGCAGCTTCCGCCACCACCTAGCGCACGTTTGGGCCTATATAGACACAAGGCGCACCACTAGTGGCCGATAAACTACCACGGAACTTTTAACTGCGCCCCTTTACTTCCTATCATCAACCCGAAGTTTGCGTCTGTCTGTCTGATGCACTTCACCTACAAGCTTTGTCGGAACGTGCGCTCTCGCTCACCGCAGATGTGTCAAGCCAGCGGAGCGCTCCCTCGCGCTTGGAATCAAGACCGTCATCGCCCGCTTGGTGGGTAAGTGCCCTCGGCTGCACAAGTGGTTTCACAGCGGCTGCTGTTTGAGTGACATTCCCGGGAAAAAGCGGTGTCCGTCATTCGTCTCTTAAAATTGACAGAAACGTCCTCCACTTATGCAAAATAGGAGGATGTTGTGAGAAGAGCCGGAGGAAGAGTAGGTGTAACTCCCGCACCCTCAAAGTTGCTGCCTCGTTTTCCGCCTGGGGGAGTTTCCGCCTAAATCATTATGTCGTTTTTCTTGTCCTGAATGGGCACGTTTGCCATTCCCATATTCAGCGTCCTTTACAAGTTCCTGCACTGCAGGCGTCAAGTGCCTGCGGTGCGCATAATACGTCATTCCTAGTACCCTGCATTTCCGGAGTTCGAAACGAATTTTTTTTTAACTCCTCAAACCTGTACTTAACCTTTACTATACCAGTACACAGTTTTCCAGCTGTTTCCAAAGAAGATTGTGACTAGATAATGCCTGGTACGGGTGCCTAGACGGCTAACTTTTTCACAGAAAGCGTTACAATGCTCCCGCGTGCCACTAGGATGGGGCGAATTATAGGCTATTATAGGGGACATTTAGACATAATAGATACGCCAGCCACACTGCCAAACCGCGCGTGTTCCCGCGTTTCAGAAGCCACTGCCGAGTAGATATGATGATGTGAATTGGCAGCTGTGTCACATGAGCAGAGGCAGTGCGATAACAAAGACGAGCCACTGAAATTCCCAAGCTGCAATAAGTGGGTTGCGCTTGGGTAAATTTAAGAGCTGGTACTTAACAAGACGGCTGGTAAAACCAATGCTAGGCGGCAACTTCGGCTGCAGCGCAAACGAGAGGCGATGAAAGATTGCCTGTCGAACGCCGCCCCAGCAACCGCACCGCGAGAATAGTAGGGAAGGTATGACGGAAAAAAAACATGAGTGACTAGTATTGAGGCCTCATTAAAGGAGTGGTTTCCTCGCGACAGGCTTTCGTGGGTCCACCAATTTTGGAAGATGATAAGAACACCATGGGCATGGGGAAGAGTATAGAAAATCCGGAGAGGAAATTGCAGCGTTTCAGGTGTGTAGTACGTGCTCTTCACCTGCCCTGATCTCCGGACAGCTGAGACGAATGGCGATTTGACGCCGTCCGAACGGGCAGAAGTTTACTTGACTGACGATAGTGCTGCTGCGAATATCGCAGATCTGTGCTTAAAACATGCTGAGTTGCGCGAGTGATGTGAGGAAAGATGCTGCACAAAATGGTCGTAAAGAGGACCATAAACCGCGTTCTCAAGAGGGTGTAGCACTCTCTGCCATCGTTCCATGTTTTATAACTTTATAACCTTATAACTTTATAACCGCAGCCGTGGCCCAGTCGGTTGGGTGCCCGACACGGCTGCGGGAGTTGGTTGGTTCGAAACCCACCGCCGGACACCCACCGGTAAAAATGGATACAAGTGGCCCCCGGCCTGGCGCCCGGCTTTCTTTAGGGGTGTCCGCTTGGGAGAAGCTCCGTAAACCCCACTGCGCCCCTCGCGGGCGATGGCCCAGTTTCGAACGGTGGTACCCCTTCGGCCAACGTGGTTACAGTGAGAACGACCCTGGATCAAACTGCTTCACTCTCTGCAATTGTGCCATGTTTTATAACTTGTCCCTGACTAACACCTGCTAATGGCCTACGCGGCGGCTGGAGAGTACAATTGGCAGCAAAAATTTACGGAATAGATTTTCTAGTATAAAAAAGTTATACCTATATTTTACTACATAGCCGCCTACTGCTACTACAAGCAGATGGAACGGGCACGTCTCTTCTTACGTGCAGGCTAAACTGGAAATTTGTCGTACGTGATGTCCTCGAAATCCTTTCTTTTATTACGCTCATCCACCTCCCGTAGGCTTTTTCAGCCAACTGCTTATATTTCTTTACGAATCACCGTCGTAAACGCACGCAGTAGTCGGAACTGTAGGCGTGGCATGATCGAATTATGCACGATAGTCGCAAAGCCGCCCGCCTCTTAACCCGGCATATGCGACTCCTGAGCGGAGCGTAACCTCTCTATGCCTCATGCGCGACAGGATCCATTCCGGCGCCAGTAATCCTCGGTGGAATCGTGGACCAGACGTGTCTGATGTGGCATCGCTCCTGCGGCTCCAGTGGCAGCTGCATCGTGTACGAGAACGAGGGCATGGCACGAGGAATGTTCTACGCTCTGGTGGTCATGCTTGCGGCCAGCATGGTCCTCTTCTACTTCTCGCTCATCATGTACCGCCGGAACGCCCGCAAGCGTGCCGAAAGGAAGAGGAATGCTATACTTGCCGGCAAAGCGGGGCGTACAGCAAAGAGCGCTTCTCCCCAGCGGTAACTCGGCCCCCCTCGTCGGAAGAGCCCTGCTGTCTAAGTCGCCAAGGAGCCTTTGCACCGCTGCATGTGTGCGGCGTGTTTAGACTGTGGGACGCCGGTGTGAGGTGGCTTGACCGAAAGGTCATCACTCGGGAGCCGCCCCGATAAGATTTAGAGCACGTATTGATGTGGGGGGGGGGGGGGGCGCATTGTGCGTAAAAGCGACTTCTAGCGAGTAAATATTCAATATTTCTGCTACAGTCGCCAATGCTTCACTATTTGTTGACCGAAAGGCCGTCGCTCGGGAGCCTCCCCGATAAGATTTAGAGCGCGTATTGATGTGGGGGCGCATTGTGCGTAAAAGCGACTTCTAGCGAGTAAATATTCAATGTTTCTGCTACAGTCGCCAATGCTTCACTATTTGTTGACCGAAAGGCCGTCGCTCAAGAGCCTCCCCGATAAGATTTAGAGCGCGTATTGATGTGGGGGCGCATTGTGCGTAAAAGCGACTTCGAGCGAGTAAATATTCAATGTTTCTGCTACAGTCGCCAATGCTTCACTATTTGTTGACCGAAAGGCCGTCGCTCAAGAGCCTCCCCGATAAGATTTAGAGCGCGTATTGATGTGGGGGCGCATTGTGCGTAAAAGCGACTTCGAGCGAGTAAATATTCAATGTTTCTGCTACAGTCGCCAATGCTTCACTATTTGTTGACCGAAAGGCCGTCGCTCAAGAGCCTCCCCGATAAGATTTAGAGCGCGTATTGATGTGGGGGCGCATTGTGCGTAAAAGCGACTTCGAGCGAGTAAATATTCAATGTTTCTGCTACAGTCGCCAATGCTTCACTATTTGTTGACCGAAAGGCCGTCGCTCAAGAGCCTCCCCGATAAGATTTAGAGCGCGTATTGATGTGGGGGCGCATTGTGCGTAAAAGCGACTTCTAGCGAGTAAATATTCAATGTTTCTGCTACAGTCGCCAATGCTTCACTATTTGTTGACCGAAAGGCCGTCGCTCAAGAGCCTCCCCGATAAGATTTAGAGCGCGTATTGATGTGGGGGCGCATTGTGCGTAAAAGCGACTTCGAGCGAGTAAATATTCAATGTTTCTGCTACAGTCGCCAATGCTTCACTATTTGTTGACCGAAAGGCCGTCGCTCGGGAGCCTCCCCGATAAGATTTAGAGCGCGTATTGATGTGGGGGCGCATTGTGCGTAAAAGCGACTTCTAGCGAGTAAATATTCAATGTTTCTGCTACAGTCGCCAATGCTTCACTATTTGTTGACCGAAAGGCCGTCGCTCGGGAGCCTCCCCGATAAGATTTAGACCGCGTATTGATGTGGGGGCGCATTGTGCGTAAAAGCGACTTCTAGCGAGTAAATATTCAATGTTTCTGCTACAGTCGCCAATGCTTCACTATTTGTTGACCGAAAGGCCGTCGCTCGGGAGCCTCCCCGATAAGATTTAGAGCGCGTATTGATGTGGGGGCGCATTGTGCGTAAAAGCGACTTCTAGCGAGTAAATATTCAATGTTTCTGCTACAGTCGCCAATGCTTCACTATTTGTTGACCGAAAGGCCGTCGCTCGGGAGCCTCCCCGATAAGATTTAGAGCGCGTATTGATGTGGGGGCGCATTGTGCGTAAAAGCGACTTCGAGCGAGTAAATATTCAATGTTTCTGCTACAGTCGCTAATGCTTCACTATTTGTTGACCGAAAGGTCGCCGCTCCGGAGCCGCCCCGATAAGATTTAGAGCGCGTATGGATGTGGGGGCGCATTGTGCGTAAAAGCGACTTCGAGCGAGTAAATATTCAATGTTTCTAGTACAGTCGCCAATGCTTCACTGTTTCTTGTTTGTAATGAAGACACTAATTGAAATTCAGGATGTTGCTGTGTAGTTTGGTGGCAGCAGCATCTCTGGGTGACGCATCAGGCTTCTACTGCTGATGCGGGAGAAAGATGTTGACGAGGTGGTACATTCTGCTCTAGCACCTGACCTGAGCCATAGCGAAAGAATTCTCCTGATGTCAGCAGTATAAAATGTAATTAGAAAGTAAATTATAATGCTAGCACAGATCCAATGATCGACATAGTTACTGGTGTGTTCCATAAATGCCACTCGCTCTAGAAGGTTTCAAGATATAAGTGAAAAAAGGCACCTGTCGTAACTTTTCTGAGGCGCGCTATGCTTCATTGTATGTAAGAGCTTTGCGCCCCCCCCCCCTCCACTCGAACAGGGAGGGGCCATTAATTCAGGGCTCCTACGGCCTTAGCTGTTTGCTGCGCCTGGTGAAGCAGTTGTCTTTGGTCCTCTAGGCTTGATCTGGACAGTGCGGCCGCCTCAAGAGATCGACGAAATCATTACCTTTATATAGCCGCCGGGGTGGCTGAGTGTTTACGGCGCTCGGCTGCCGGTCCGAAATACGCGGGTTCGATCCCGGCCGCGGCGGTCGAATTTCGATGGAGGTGAAATTCTAGAGGCCCGTGTACCGTGCGATGTCAGTGCACGTTAAAGAACCCCAGATGGTCGAAATTTCCGGAGCCCTCCACTACGGCGTCTCTCATAGCCTGAGTCGCTTTGGGACGTTAAACCCCCATTTACCAAACCATTATCTTTATGTATCCGCAAGCCAACCTAATCTTCAAGGTACCACAGATGGCTAAGGAACGACCTAATCATAATCCACATTACCGCGCGTAATAACTGCTCGAAATGATAATTTCTCCTTCGTCCCATAGTTGAATTAGCTAAAACTGTAGCTGACACATCACCATCAAGTGCTCTCGTCTATTTAATTATTTTTTGGCTATTTCAACACACCGCCAGAACAGCTATTTACTTCTGCATGTGATCCAAAACTGCATCCAGTGTATTTCTAAATACTGCTAATGTATTAACTCTTTTTTCCTCCCCCTTGGTTAAAATTGCATTGTATTGATTGCAGTGTATTTATAAATCTCTGCGTGTTGCTTCTGGCACGCCATTTTATTTTAGTTCATACAAGACTGCTTGGCGGTCTTGTGTACGGCAGGCTCCGGCACGTGTCGCTGACCATAGACCACTCTTCATTTGACTAGCTGGGGATCCCGTCTTAGCTGACGAGCACATCTCGCTTGTACGGTGACGCCATAAATACAAATGTTCTCTCGTCCTTCAGCGCACGTATACGTACACGTCGACCTTAGTAGGACGAGATAGTTACTACGTTTCTCTCTCGGCTACAGCAGAGGGCGCTTTGCATGACGCTTATTACATCTGAATGAAAATATGTATTCTCAAAGATGTGGAAATAAAAAGCGTGAACGTGTCGCAAGTCCTAATAGACTAATGCCTTAAGTACATAGTCATGTCGCCTCTCGTCGTATGATTACGAAAACTGCTAAATCGTCATGCAGTGGGATGTGCATGACATATGCAAAGACGTTGACAGGCAATGAATGTTTGGTAATACATCGTAATCTATCGATCCAATGATTCTATGCGGAGTTTCAACCGCCGCTTAAAGAAAAGCATATCACCGTCACCACCGCAAAAAAAAAAAAACGACCACAGTCAATGTCATCTTCATTACCGACATGTTTACGCTAATACGACAAAAAAAATTAAAGCGCCTTATCACACCCGTGGCAATACACTTGATCAGCACGAGCTGTGTACGTTTGGTTCTTTTGTGTTGTGTATTGTATCGTACTTCTTTGTATTGTATTGTATTGTATTGTATTGTATTGGTTCTGTTCTGTGTAGTGACTTCGTTTGCAAACGTGTAATGCGTTCTGGCAGTCCCACTACCGCACTGGGCTTGTTAACGTATCAGGACACAAGCGGGCTTTACCGCCCCGTGTGGATTTAAGTTGTTTGACGGCGGAGCCAGTCAAATCCACGGGTCGGCCCAGGACACTTTCCTAAAGAATTTCACCCCAGAACAGCCGAGCACCAGGGCGTGGGAAATCTTGTGCTCATTAAAAAACCAGTAGGTGCCCGGCAGCTCCGCTGAGGATTGTACCTTTGAATTCAAGGCGGATGCTAGCTCTACCAAGTTTCCACGCGCCGTTGTCCCGCTTCATCCTACCAGCGCGTGCCATGCACCGGCTCGGAGCAGACTCTCTGGGCCCTGCTGGAGCGGTCGCGCACTCGATCTCAAATCCTGCAAAAATAGTGCAGTAGAAAGGATCTACAAGTCTCCGGGGCGGACCTGTAGCTAAAACCGTTGTATAGTCGCTCAGCCGCCCCTCGGCCTCCACAGGCGGGTGAAAGGGAGAAAGGAGAACATAGCAGCGGTCTCGCAGAGGCGATGGTGCACAGCCAGGATTTCTACAGCTTGAACGTCGTCGTGGAGGATTCTAACACTAAGTGAACAGGTATCGCAACTGAGCCGAAGAATAAGAAAATTGAATATTCTTATTCTTCGCTGCCTACTTAAAGGTCACAATAGCTGACATGAAGAGTGTTCAGCATGGAGCAGTATAGCTTCCCACCAGTGGCAATGTTCTGGCGGGCATTGTATAATTAACAGCCTAACCTGGCCAACTCTACCGTTGGGCTTACAACCATGCATAGCAATTTTTTTTCTTTGTTTTAAAGCATATTCAGTTGCGCAAGCGCGGGAATATTCACTTGCGCAAGCACGTGAGCCTTCCCTCAACGCGACAGAGGCTACCGGGCAATTTTTTTTTTCGCATTGACCACTGCATTGTTGAAGCGCTAGAGACAAGCTATTTCTCCCCTCTTATGCGCCTAAAAAAGTTCTTAATGCTCTTATTTGTGTTTTTCACCTAGAACTCTTGATTAATCCTTGCAAAGTGTTACTCAGAACGTAGGTCGCGTTTCACTGTATATTTACCACATCAAAGGAGGTCTTTTCCAAATTCTTGGCTTTGTCCGTTTCGAGGGGTAATGTTCTATAGCAGTTACGTGCATTTAGTGGCAGATCAGCCTCGCCTTCTTTCTTTTATTTACGCCGTATGTCGACACAGGGGAGGTTCCAGCAGCCAGGCTTAGCTCACTAAAGTCATCAGCTTCACGTTCGGGTGTGGAATGCTGCTGCTGCTTTAAGGAGCCATTCTAAATAGCCAACAAGGGCTGCGCGGGTTTCATTGCTCTTAAAAAAGTAAGACAGGAGGCGGGTTTCATTGGGCATTTGAAAGCATGCCGCCACGCGTTTAAGTAACAGTTTCTTCCTCTTGCCATCTCGTTCTTCACTGCACTGATTTTGCAAGGCTTTCCGTGACGGTAATTCTGTATAAAACTCCCGGGTGAATTAGTCTTCGCGAAACTTGACCACGAAAACACAGCGCCTAAGACGAACGTATTATGTAAATGGCCATCTGCGGACCTGACGAGGGTAAGCCTGGCAAGTGCATCGAGGTGTACTGGCTTCGAGGTATGGCTTGACAAGTTGCCTTCTACGTAGCGTTGTTGCTGTTTCTATTCATTCCTTTACTCTGTCCAAGTAAACACGTCCTGTCGACTGCGGTTACGTGTGGATCAGCTCTGCACAATGCATATTGCATAATTCGTTCACAAGTTTTCAAGGATTTGATTTATATATATATATATATATATATATATATATATATATATATATATATATATATATATATATATATATATATATAAATAGCAAAGGAGCAACTGTTATGATCCATAGCGCAGCAACAAAACAGGGGACAAACACAAGCGCTAATGTTGTTCATTGCTGCGCTTTGGATCATAACGCATACCCACTAGCCCGAACCACCACCTTGTTAGGAGCAACTATGCTGCCTGATTTCATTTTTATGTGCCTGTAATTTTTCTACGGGCGCAAAAGCTTTACTCAAGGTCTGTTCACTCCAGGCGTACCAAGTCAGTTCCCAATAGCGTACAACCGACCCAATTTCCATCTCTTTTTCTTTTACTGCTTCATCCTCTCTCGTACGTGGCAATATCAACAATGAACCCAAACCAACAGGCGAACAGCCATAGGTAGCAAAAGAGGGTTCTCGCACAGCTTCCGCCCTCACCGCTCGACCACGTTCATACTTGGCACTCGTGGTAATACAAGACGTACCACGCCCACCGCTGTGGACGAGGGTGGCACAGGTGAACACTTTCAAAATTCGCTTACAGTACGCATAAATGCCCACAACAATTTTTTTTTAAAGAGACTTCATCCAAAATTTTCTTACCAGCTCCTAGCATAACGTGTTAGCTTGAAATTCAAGCCAGCACATAATGACGCTTACGAAATCCGCCATATATTTCCAGTCTTCTCGGGGCATGGCAGATCAGACAATGTTATAATTGTGCGCCCTGTGTTTTTTACGTGCATGTTCTCGGAGAGATTTCATGGCAGGTAAGACAAAGCGAGGCTTACCCGCTACTTTTCCTCTGTCAGAGCCACTTCCGCAATTTAATTTCTCCTCTGTGTATGGTTCGCCCCGTAGCTTGACATGTCCAGCATTCTCGTAAAATATTTTTGAAAATTCAATAATTGTAAGATACTCTTATAGAAATATTGAATATAATGGTTCATTCTAGTCATATTATATATATATATATATATATATATATATCTTTAAAAGTGCTTCCATCGATTGCATCGAATTCTATAAAAAAACAGTCTGAAACGCTTTAAGGACAGCAAAACGTTAATAGCAAAAAATGCAAGAATGACGTCGGTGGATGCGCGGATATATTATTATAGTGAAATCTTAGATTGTATGAAAAAATTGCGTTCAAAAGCGGCTTCCTACTCAAAAATACTTTTGTCCAGAATTGTTGGGCATGTAGTTTTCTGCGAGCACTGTGCCTGATTTTGGTGCAACGCACTCATCTCCCCTTTCCGGCACCCAGTTTTCTTGTACTTCTGCAAGCCAAATGCTTTTGGCTCCTTTCTGGAGAAAGCTGGTAAGCACCGTAACTTCTTCGCCAATTAAAAGCATCTTCTGGCTAGACGATGCGGGTCGGCAACTCCGCCGGAAAAAATAACAAAGCGTGCGATGCTGCAAACCACTTCTAGCGTTAGCCAGTATAACATTGTGAACAGTTGGTCAAATGTTTCAATGGAATCTCCCAAGGTGGGAATATTAATAAGGGAGTAATTACTCATTAGCATTCACCAAAACGCGGCAATACGGCTACATAGGAAAGCTACAGAAGTCCTACAGAAACTTTGCAGTTACAGAAAAATTTGCCCTGGTCTGGAACTCGAACCCTTGGCCACCGTCTCACCTCCTCAGGTGAAGATTCTCGACCTTCGGGGATTACCCTAAAACATTTAATCAACAACGCTCTCTCTTCAAGTTAATGACCAATTCGCTCGCTTCCAACCCTATCCTAGCTCAGTAGGTAGAGTGACTGCCCCACTGAGGCGGTGGCCCCGGGTACGAACACCGAACCAGGAAGAATTTTTTTTTCACTACGAAGTTTCTGTCGGAGCAGTATAGCTTTCCTTTGAAGTCGTATGGCTGCGGTTGTGTAAGTGCTCAGTAGTTGCTTTGTTATTATTCTGAGGAATTGAAGGCGTTCTCCTTCGATGGTAAAGCCCGAGAAGTAGCGAAATTCCTCAACGAAGTCGTTTTCTTTAACTTTTCTTGACAGTAACGGCAATGGGCGCACCGAAACCGTGGCATAATTAAATGATGCATGTATAATACATCATTCATACATGCATCATGACTTATACATGGCTCACCGCGTAGCACTTATCCACGATCACTAAGTAATTTATATTGAAAATATTCGTGATGCTCTTTCGGTTTCATCAGCTGGACGATGGCTGTGCCGCGTTGGGGGTGTTTAGGTCAAGTGGCATACGAAAAAGCTGCAGTATAATCGCTGATGCGTAGTTATCACCGCAGTGTTCAGACCACTGCCGCGAGAGTGGAATGACAACTAACAATGCTTCAGCGCTTATACTGCAGTTTTTTCACTGCTTCAGGTGACCTGAACACCCCCAATGCGTCATAGTCATCGTTTGGTTAATTAAATCAATGCAGTATGAGGGAATAAATCCAATTGCACATTGTTTAGTGGCCACAGTAGTGAAGCAATTACGTGGTGAACCAATTGTTGTAACGTCTAATGCATTATTTAAAAGCAGGAAACACCCCACTAAAATTAGGCGTATATGGTCCTTTGATTTCAAGAAAAACTTGGGGAAGTCATGAAGCTACGGAAGGCAAAGACCCAATCGCCCAGTATGTATGTGAAGAAAAACGTCTTGCGTCTTCAAGGCAATACCTGAATTAAAACAATGGATTGCTTCCAGGCTAGCTGGTCCCAATGCATTTTGGTGGGCCAACTTGCAGTTTAATTTTGGTGTGTGGCCCCACCCAAACTGTATAAAAACTCCTAATAAAGACATTCTTTCGAAAGTATATAATTTCTTTAAATATTTACTTGCCTGCAAAAGCAACTTACAAAACACATCAAAAACGTCTTGATAGTGTGCTCGCAACCTAGTATGTTCGTTCGTTCGAGCCTTTGTTTGAGTGCACACCTCTGGCAAACATCAAAACACTGTTTATGATATCCTTGCGCAACAAACGCAAAAGACGATCAACCAGATATCTAAATGCGAGGAGGAAGCAGGAACGTCAAATTTTAAAACAGCGCACAGAGTTCATGAAACGGAGACGCGGAGACGCGGAGTAGATTTCATGAAAGTGTAGCAGGGGCTGGCAGTGGAGTGTCAACGAAGGGGTGCGATTAAGAAGTTTGCTCGATTAAGGGGGCCGCAGATGCCACAGGACAGAGTTAATTGGATATGGGAAAGGTCCTAGCCCTGCAGTGAACCGTGGTAGGCTCATGGTGATTAGTTTTAATCGCTCTCATCACATGACACACTTCGTCACCTATAGAGAGCCAGGAGAGAACATAAGATACTAGGGAGATTCCACTTATTCCATGCGAATAAGCGCAAATTACGCTTGAGGTATTTCTCGTGTTTACCAGCGAGAACGTACGATCTATAATGCTGGTACCCAGATGTTTTATGTCATCCGGCGAAACGGCCACGTATGCAATGAAATAAGGCTGAAAAATTTAAGACACTTAATTTCTGACCACCGATAATTCAAGAGAAATTTTTTTCTTCCTTTCCCATTCCGATTTCCTGAGCCTTAGCGAAAATTTCTATAAAAGCGAACGTATTGCGTAGAGCACATGGTTGTACATATCGTGATATAACAACTGAACAATGCCACACATTTTGGCTTGATGTCTATTTTATTAGCACAACAATCGTAGCGTATGTCCCAGTCGCTTAGCACAGATGTTAATGATTGCTGCAATGGCTATAGTGGTCATTTTGATCTGCACGAACAAATATTAAATGAGCTCAAGTTCCCCATTTGTAACGCGTGGTGAAAATCCGTTGTCCAATACGTTGACACAATCGCAAGATCAAGACAGTCAAACAGCAAAAAGCACAAGCCTATCCGCTGCGTTTTAGGGCACATCCAACCTCTGTATGCCTAGCTTAAGAAAACCTGAATACGTGTGGAAGCGAGTGCCGCGTTTTTTTTTATTCTTTTTTTTTATTTTCTAGAAAACACGCCGACCGAGCGGCCGGATGACAAGATGAATGAACGCATCAGGATGAGGATGATCGCCGGCGACTGACTGGTATGCTGGCGACATCTGGCAGCGGCAGTGCCAGAGAGCCAGTCAGGGGTCCGGGCAGCTGGCAAGCCCGGTAGAAGGACCGGTCGGTAGAGTCCGCCGTGGACGCGGTCAGGACTTCCAGCGGGGCCCACTCCATAGACGTCGAGAGGCCGCCCAGCACGTAGAGGGTTTCCTCTGAGGGCACGGAATGTTCTTTGTGTATCAGTTTAGGCTGCTTCTGAACAAAACACTTTGTTCTGGAGGTGAACGCTACTGCGTCGAAGGTGTAATACTCTTGTTCGCGTATCTTGACTGGAGCTTAAAAGTAGGTGTTCTCTGATGTTAATAGAGAGAGGGAAACAAAAAATTGGCACACAAAAGGGAAAGGCTGAATGTTGTATGTGTAGCCGTTGTTGCACTGTTTCATGCCATAGAAATTTGCCAAAGCATCAATCCTAGTAAGGTAAGTCTAGTTTAGGCTGAAAAGGACATTGTTCTCGGGCTTATTTGGACCCGGATATCTCTTGAGTCTTGCTGGTACACCTTTAAGAACAACATCATTTGCATTAGCGCGGATGGCTACGACAGCACTGCGTTTCTAGCATTGGCCTTACGTTGTAAACTTCTCGCGGATAGTGACAATAAGTCGCAAGCAGCAAACCATCTCCACAGCAAATAAAAGAGTCGCTGTTGAACAGAAACCAAAAGAATTTGAATCGTTAGGGAAGCACATACACAAGATACAGAACGAAACTTAATCCTGGGGCAGTAATTTGTAACGTTTCATTTTTGCGTTAATGTGATCACCTGCCATTGGTCGCTGCTCCTGGTGACGTGCGCCATTGAAGATGACAGAACGTCATCATTCTAGACGCGACAGCAATGCATCCATGATGCCACTTGTATTAACGCGCGGCTCGTTCATGCCGTAATGTCAGACCAGCGCCGACAAATGTTGAACAACAACGACACGTTTGACATGTCTGAAGAGCTTTATCTGAGTGAAATCTAAGGTCTGACGAAATCTCGTCTGGTCGGGTAGTAACTCACTTCAACAGAAAAAAGGCAGACGCCGACCAAATGTTTTCGTCAAAACAGACGTTTCGGCTCCTATACGGAAGCCTCGTTCACTAAATTTTCTAAATTTTACTAAATTTAAAGAACAAGGCTTCCGTATGGAAGCCTAAACGTCTGTTTTGACAAAAACATTTGGTCGGCGTCTGCCTTTTTTCTGTTGAAATGAGTAGCTTTATCTGAGCTACTTCCGTCTATGAAAGAAACTGCGCGGTGGCTCCGTGACATAATGCTGGAACACAGTGCCTGTCAAACAACCGGACTGCAAGCGGGGGCTGCAGGGTGGGTAGCAGCGGCACCCAGTCCACACCGGCCACGCCTGTGATTGCTAGTTTACTTCCCAGCTGCTGCTGAATTCGACACGCTTCACATCACGTCCAAATAAAACGAAGATGATGTGAAAACGTACGGGATGGGAGGAGTTACGCAGCTCAACTTGGCTACAGCCTTGCGCCGGCGCCACGCGATGCTTTTCTTTGCCGGCTCTAAAAGGTCAAAAGAACGCGCGGCCGGTTGAGTCCTGAAGTATATCACCTGATCCTGTCCCTCATTGTCTTTTTTGTTCAGGCGTTACGGCCGGCTAAGTCCTGAAGTATATAACCTGATCCTGTCCCTCATTGTCTTTTGTTAAGCCGTTACGCACTCACTGCTCCCTTTCCTGCTCAACAAAATGAATTCAACTCTCTTATTATGGAGGAAGAAAAACTGGCCAGAGTTCGATCTCTGAAACCTCGTTATAACAGAATAAAATAAGTATGCAGAAGCCACCATATTTTACAGTGATGCAAAATTAATTTATTTGAATATATAGCAGAAATAAAGAAATAGTCATCGTCTTTACCTACATCTATCGTCTTCATCACTATGCTGACGCCCATGAGCTGACGCCCATATGCCCCATGAGCTCAAAGCGATTAGTAACATTTGTACGTAGTCATGCTAGTACGCAGAGTGTTGAGTCTTGAATTCAACACCAGCTGTACAGTACAATAAAACCGCGAGCTGTAATTTGAGCCGATGGTTTGGGACCACCGTACGGAGGTGAAATGGGAACTGCATTCATTTATCCACTACACACAAAATCTTAGCGCACATGACACCTATTATCATAGTACGCGTTCCGTGCGTCTCACAGTCTACTTTCTACATTAGTACGTTCTCCTCTATATGCTGTTCCACGCTTTTGTACTTTTCTATTCGTTTCGATTTGTTTCCAGCTCCATATTTTTCGTTCACATCTGGCCCACCACCATTTTAAATGTAAAGCACATTAAAATAGAGTAGATGACGGCACAACACACAAATGGGCAAAACATGTGGCCCGAAAGAGGATTCCTGTACCATATTTGCCAAAAGTAAACAGGCTTTGGGGTTTGTTGCTTGTCCATGCTGCGGAACGTTAATGGCACCCTTCAAACCCTAGCATTATCAGGCATTCGGGACAAGTGCTTATAGTTCCCTTAGCGGCCACAACGTGAAACATGGCTTCGAAAATTAAAAAATAGCGCATTTACATCACCTGTGACGGAATAAAGAGGGTGGCCGAGTAGCTACGCAACTTAACGTAATATGCCGCTAGGCTTAGCGGCACTGCCTGGTTACTGTCCCGAATTCCTGGTAATGAATCTGTGTAAGGTAAAGAGAACCCGTGTCCTCACTTTACGTTTCGAGGCGTTTTAGTCTTCGGAGTGGCGTAAGGGCTCCACTATGCAACTCAGAAGTAGACCGCATTGCTTAATTACTCTTGGCGAATACGGTAAATGGGCTTGATGTTTAGAATACCATCGGGGTGTTACCATGCAAAGAGTTCTTATGCTCATGGGCAACGTTGTTCCCAAGGCAGCCATGAGTGCAATCTAACCTTCGGCACAGACGGCTGCTGCAAGGCCGTGTCTCGGCGCAGGGAGCGGGCACGACGACTTCCAGCGGCCGTCCGCCGAAGCCGAGTCCCAGAAGACCACGTCCGACCGGCTGCGGAAAGCGCGAGCCTCCGGCATCGCTGCCCCGTCATGCTGGAGGGTTCCAGTGTCCGCAGCCGCCGCTGCCTCGGCTACGGCGCCTCCTGCGGAGGCCGACGGGCACTGAGAAAGGCCTCCCAAGTGCACCAACATCCCTGATCCGGTGGACACCAGGGAGCCCAGGCAGACGGGCCATGGGAGCCGGGGGCCGCGGAACCATCTGAGTGAAGCACGTTGCGCGGTTACTGACAGGCACTGCTGATACCTTGCTCTTGACATTCTGATCCCTATTTCCCACGGCCTAATGACAAAAACCAGAAATGAGCAAAAGCAGCGAACGTTGACCTGCAGACTACCTAATGGTGAGCCGTGTATTAGCAATCCTGTAAGTGAAGAGCTTTGAATAATGCAACTAAGATTTTTTTTTCTTGCCACTGGCATGCAACAGTGGCTTGGTTTGGGCTAGTTGGTAACAGTTTTTTTTAAAAAGCGCGAAAAAAGACACGAACTACACATGCATGCGAGCAAAATGAGGCTTTTTTGACAGCAGCACTTATTCGTCAACACGAAGGAAATAGTACAACAAAAATTCCAAACCAGATACTAAACAGCTTGATTCACGCATACGCTAAGTCGCAAACAGCTTTACCACCTGTAATCAAACCACTATTAAGTGTGCGAAAAAGACGTTGTCGAGGCCGAGGGTGGACACCGCAAGGAAAAACAGGGAAAGACGAAGCTTAAGTTAAACTCATCACGAAATAGAAGAAATGTAGGTGCTTGGGCCTTTGCATCATATCTGACTTGTGTTCTTCAGCCTGCGTTTTTTCAATTTTTTCTCACTCGCCGCGGTGGCTCAGTGGTTAGGGCGCTCGACTACTGATCCGGAGTTCCGGGGTTCGAACCCGACCGTGGCGGCTGCGTTTTTATGGAGGAAAAACGCTAAGGCGCCCGTATGCTGTGCGATGTCAGTGCACGTTAAAGATCCCCATATGGTCGAAATTATTCCGGAGCCCTCCACTACGTCACCTATTTCTTCCTTTCTTCTTTCACTCCCTCCCTTATCCCTTCCCTTACGGCGCGGTTCAGGTGTCCAACGATATATGAGACAGATACTGCACCATTTCCTTTCCTCAAAAATCTATTATTATTATTATTATTATTATTATTATTATTATTATTATTATTATTATTATTATTATTATTATTATTATTATTATTATTATTATTATTATTATTAATTTTTCTCAGACAGGCCACTTCGAATTGAGCAACATGCAACCGATTAACCGTGTCTTAAGCATTGTTATTGCCGCACAGTTTAACGTGTTCTCGTGCTCTCAGGCACACGCAGCAGGGCCGACCGGCGGATGGGGAACACACCCACCTGCGGGCGCGCACGTCGTAACAGTCGACGTCACGGAGCAGCCACAGGCGGCCGTCGGTGCGCGCCACGCCGCCCGCCACGCACAGCATCCTGTCCGAGGCGGCCACAGCAGCAGCCATGCGGCCGGGCCTCAGTGGCTCGCTGATCTCGCGCCAGCGGTCAGAGCCGGGCGCCCACCACTCCACGCTGTCCAGCAGCCTGCGACGCCCAGCGGACGGTTCTGTCAATGCGAGCTTCCATCGCACTACGTTGCAGGCTGCTCAGTACGAAGTTTCCAAGGGCGTAGCGAACCCCTGACCATTAGCGGTATGGGTAACCACATCCATTACGGGCACCGGTTCGGCACTGGACCATGAGAGCACTCGGAACTAAAAGGAGGCTTTGAGTTGAAAACGCATAAGCAAGGAGAGGTGTGCGTTTCTGCTAGCAGATAGAACTGAAACTAGGTTGGTGTTCACTGCGGCAACTCAGTTGAGCTAAAGCGACTGCATAAAGAAGAATTGCTTCTCCAATCAGCCGTGGTATAATTGAACTTGTTTTCACATTGCGTGACTCACTCGTTCTGCTTTCCCAATGGAAGGTTCTGATGTAGGTTGCAAAAGCATAAGAGCGTTAAGAGACAGAAGAAAATGGGTTAGAGACCAAGTGCGAGATAATGATAACCCAGCTAAGATCAAAAAGAACACATTGTCATTGGCAGGACATATAATGCGAAAGCAAGAGAACCCACCGGTGTAACGGATGGGATTCCAAGGGAAGTAAAGCGTAGCAGGAGGTGACAAGGTCAGGTGACAAGTGAAAGATCAGATTAGGAAGTTTGTGGGGTATGTCGGCCGCAGGTGGCGTAGAACAAATTGCCCAGTATTAGCAGGTGTCTTTCTTCTTCAGTGGACGTAGTTACGCCGATGATTATTATTATGAGAAGCATAAATAGAGAACTAGAAATAAATAGCTGGTTCATGTTTTCAAGCGTCCGCAGTGTTAGCGGATTCATAAACCATCGATGTGCGCTTCGAAAGAATTTAAAACAAATGCCACCTACAATGAAAACTTTTTGTGCCGTCTGCAAAGTAGGAAACTATAAGCACAATTTTTGCACGCTAAAAAGTTAAGTCAAGCGACAGAGAAGTAGTGTCAGTCTGCTTGTGAAGAGGGGTGAGCTAAAAAGCTCTTGCAGTCACCACTACTGCACAAATTCTTGTTTTTAAAGTCGTGACTTGTGAATTTGAACGTTAGCAACTGAGCGTGTGTGTCAAGTTTACAGACATGAAAATTTTATTATGTGTCGAAACAGAGAGCAGGTAGTTTCTAATGTTGCACTTTCGGCCTTCTTAAAACAACCGCTTTATGCTGCTAGTTTTCTCGCCGTTCTTCGTTTGCAAGAAGTTAGAAGAGGATTTGATGCATTAGAAGGGCGGTATCATACTAACAGTTGTCTCCTGTTTCATACTTGTCTCACCATCATCTGTCAGAGTTGCTTACCGCAGTGTTAGCGAAAGTAGGGGCCGAGCTAACGGCAAGACAAAAACGAATATACTGAATTTCAATATTTTTTCTGTTATTCCTGTCATAAAAGACAAAAGCCCGCCTCACCGTACGCGTATGTTGTCACATGGTTGAACCGATAAAACCATACACAAAACTATTCCTCTCTGAATAGCGCCAATTAGTGATATGTGCAGAGAGGTCAAGTTATTTATTTTTTATTTGTTTGCTTGCTTGCTTCCTTGTTTTTTTTTTGCTTGCTTCCTTGGTTTTTGTTTGTTTGCTTGCTTGCTTGGTTTTTGTTTGAATGCTTCCTTGCTTGGTTTTTGTTTGTTAGCTTGCTTGCTTGGTTTTTGTTTGTTTGTTTGCTTGCTTGGTTTTTGTTTGTTTGTTTGTTTGTGTGTTTGTTTGTTTGTTTGTTTGTTTTCATAGAGGATCATTGCTTGCACTGCAGTTATATTCTTCGTGAAGAACGGAAGGAAAATACATCGGCTACAATACAATTTACCAAACGTGAAACAATTAAGTCGATACCAACACCAAGCTGTTATCTTAATGAAGACCGTTCAGCGTTTATTCAAGCATCGCTAATTCGGGATATACCCTATTTTTAGGCAGCCTCGCTGTCTGACAGCGAATGGGCCGCCATGTGCCCGCCAGTATAGGAATCAGTTTATTCCTTTATTCGTTTCTCCAAGAAAATCCTCTGAATAAAGATCTTTAACTTTATCTAGTGCACACTAAATACGTTAGCCACCGGTACTTTTCGGGAAAGCTACCTTTGCGCTTGTAAAAACGAAATCACCATCGTCAATGCCATCATCATCACTTTTTTAAGGTGATCGTTCTATCCCGGTGTTGAATAACGACAAGAAATTTGAAGTCTATGTGCTGTATGTTTTCGCTAGTATTGCTGTGATGTGGGACGGCCTTGCGAAAAGTGAATGCATCACCCATGTGCATCAATAATGAAGTTGATTCTTATGCGCTCATCAGCCTTCGGGAATTGCAATCCGCGTTCAGATAATACAGACATTTATTTGGGCGTACGCAACAAGCTTAGGGGCAGTGGCGGTAACGAATACGCATGCGCAGTACACAGCGTGTGTGACCATGTTTTGCACTGCAGGAAGCTACGGGCTGCGTTGACAACATGGAGGAGGCCCTGTTCTCATGCATCGAACCGAGAACAGCGCCGCAGCGACATTCTTCAACAAGCAGCAGCTTCGTTTCAGCGCTTACATTTTTCTGTGTGTGCATAATTTTAATTTTCTTTTATGCTAGCCTGTTCGAGAAAAAAGGAGTGACAGCTGGTAAGAAAACAGTTATTATATTTCACTTCCGCTGCGCCTCGCGTCATCCCAAGAGTACTTGACGTCACAGCAACCATGCAGCCGCTGAACCCGAGACCGAAACTGCACTGCACAAATGTTTGTGATAGGAACTCGTTACTACGTTCCAGTGAAGAATCGTATGTGGCGATTCATGTTCACTGATGTTGTACGAATCATACCAAAGCAAATAAAAAGGCAAAGACAGATCTGGTGCTTCCACCTGGTTAAAGCTGCGGTAAAAGGGCAAGAAGCGCGAGAACAGGCAGAGACTGCTTCACCTTCCGCGCTTGTCGCGCCCTCCGACGGCGAAGAGTGTCCCGTCGATGGCGGCGCACCCGTGGTATGCCCTGGGCAACTGCAAGTCCGGGAGCTGCGCCCATTGGCGCTGCCCCAGCTGGTAGCAGAGGCACGAGGCCAGTGGCCGTAGCCGGCCTCTCAGGGTGCGTCGACTGTTCAGGCCGCCTGCGCAGTGCCATCGGGGAGAATGCATCTGGCACTCGCGGCTGTTACCCACACCCTCTTTGTGTGACAGCTAAAATAAGAGAATCGATATAATCAAATTCGATATCTGAACCAGCAACAAATAATATTGTACGTAAACCCAGCAATACAAAAAAACTGCCATTTTCATTATTTTTTCTAGGCAAAGGAACAGCAAGCATCAACAAAAAAAGAACATGAGGGGTCGGAAGTAATTTTCTTCTTAGATCCTGTTCCCGAAATTTTTATCCAGTCCACCTCAACCAGGTGCAATTATCAACAAATCAATCGGCAAGGGTCAAGTGCACAAAATCAATAAATCAATCAATCCGTGCACGTCCATTTGAAACTTCTCAAACGTCAAAGGCCGCATTTCGTGGAGATTTTTTATTGATCCGTTCCTTTCGATCTTTATCTATGGTGCATTCGCGGCTTATAACGCAAGAAAGCAAGCCACGTCCTTCCCTGCACATGGCATGAACGTAGTCCTGACGAAAATAAAAGCAGGAAGCTCTGCAATACACCATGGCCCAGAAAACGCCAAGCTAGATCCCCCCCTTACCGAAGATGAGGTATATGTGGTGGCTCGTGCAGCAACCAAGAGGACTACGCTGGACTATCACAAGATTGACAACCAATCAGACACTCTCTGGGATCTGTCCCGATCAAACAATTGACCACCTAGATGAACGAGCTGTAGGAAGCTGGAACGGCGCCTCAAGAGTGGAAACACGCAGAGATCGTAGGCATCCTCAAGATTGGGAAGAAACAGGACCTCGAGAATCTGCGACCGATATCACTAACATCATGCCTCGGCAAGCTCTACGAGCGAGTGCTGCTCACCAGACTCGAGAGCTCTCTCGAAGGCGATGACCTGCTATCTAAGACGATGTTCCACTTCCGCCCCTATCTACGGATTGAAGACGGCCTCCTTCTCCTCAAAGAGGAAGTCTTAACGATAACACCATTGTACGGGAAAACATTGCCGTGGCTTTTAATCCAAAGGGGGCTTTTGACAACTTGAGTCACGACGCAGTGCTCTAGGGACCCATGACTATGACTGCGGTCAGAATATCCATGACTATGTCAAGACCATTCTGAAGCGCACAACAGCCACAAATGGCATAGGTGACATGAGGTCCGACATCCCCAAGACGCCAAATAAGAGCACACCTCAGGGCGCGGCGATCGCCCCGATACTCATTATATCACCATGTCCAGACTTTCGTAACGGCTTCATAGAATCTCAGGCACTCTACACGCCGTGTATGCTGACGGCATCACAGTGTGGGCCAGTGAGGATTCGCAGGGGGGGCAAGGATAATAAGCACCAGGAAGCGGCGGATGCATAAACCAGTACGCCAATGAGTGTGATCTTGCCTGCTGACTTAATCAGAATGAACGCCAAAAGATAAGACAAATCCTTTAAGCTGGAGTTCACGCTTGACGGGCAAACCATTCCATAAGTCCGGACCTTATGAATACTGGGCATGTGGCTACAGTCTAACCACATAGTTAACCACGCGCTCAGACTCCTGCCCAGGGCTACGTCTCAGGTGATTCACATAATCACCTCAGCACCAAACAACAGAAGAAGTTCTATAGAAAAAAAAATACGGTGAGACTTCTACGAGGTCTGGTCGTCTGCAGGGCCACGTACAGTCTGCCGTATCAGAACCTAAATCAGAAACCAAGCAGGTAGAGGCCCTACTTCGCAAAGCCTATAAAGTGGCCCTGAGCACCCTCGCCCACAAGCGCACCTACACGAGAAACCTGGCGGACCTCAGCTTAGCCAACAGTACCTAGAACGTAACGAAGCGAAACTGAGCTTCCAAGTTGAAAGGCTTCTACTAACGAAGACCAGCAGCTCACTACTGAAGATAATCGGCTACCGAGATTACCTCAAGAACAATAAAGAGGTCGTAAATGTCCCGGCAGAAATTAGGACTTCCTACACGGTCTATCATATTTCACGGCACATGCAGACGCAACTATACAGATGCAGGTGAGAACCTACAGCCAAGAGTCCCGAAAAGCAATTAGATCGGACGTGGTCTAAGCGAACTCTGCTTGCTATGCTGACAGATCAGAGGCTGTTGCTACGACAATGGACTCTGCACATAGAGAAATCGACAGCGTCACATCAGAGACTGCAAACCTACCGAGGCCAAAGAGGTCGCTGTGGCTTTAGCGGTAGCCTTCGGCAGCGTGTAGGGAGAGTCTGACCATAATCGCCGACTCGCAGCAAGCCTTCAGGAATCACCTCATGGGAAGTCTAGGTAAGACGGCCATGCGACTCATTCATCGACATGGGGGTGCAAGCTTCCAAAATAGGACACGTGGGGCTCTTTGGGAACCACGCGGCTGACGCCATCGCTCAAGGCCACACTTACCGAGCGGCGGCTAAAGCATGGCTGCCGGAGCCTGTACCCCAACGAGACGGCATAATACTTGATCACATAAGGAGCATTGCGAGACGATACCCGCCGCCGCACCCAAAGCTTAACAAAGAGGAGACGGCACGCTATCGCCAGCTTAAGACAAGCACCTTTCCGTAACTATTCATACTGAGCAAAATTTATCCCACTGCGTGTGAGGATAGATGCCCATATTGCCGGGATAAGGCTAGACTATTCTGCACTACGTGGGCCTGCCAATGTAACCCGGCATTGCGTTCGCACAGAAATTTCACATTAGAGCAGTGAGAGGCGACCTAGACCAGCACGGTCCTGGTGGACCATCTGTGATGCCTGCTTTCTTTTCAGAATATATAACAGATGTGATTGTCTACCTTAATTTTATCGCTTCATTCATCTATGAAAAAAATTCGTTACAGTTTCCTGATAACATTAGCATGTTGTGCAATTTCACATCGTTATGTGTACCTGTGTAGCTTTTAGGTGCCTTTCTGCAATATTCCCGGATGGAACTGGCAACGTATGTAAATAAGAAGTCATATGAAGTAGCCTGTCTCTCTGACTACGCGCGCGTGAATCAACGCCAGCGCTCACCGATAACGTAGACGTTGTCGCCTACGATGGCGCCTGCATGGTGATGGCGCGGTTCAGGCAACATGGCGACTCGGTGCCACCGGTCGTCCGTCTCTTCGTAGGCCAGAACGGCACAGCCTGAAACGAAGACAGGCTGCAGAGTATAACGAGTGGGCCTTAGCTCGGAAATAAGTGGTCGGCTAAGAAAACCGGTTGCCCAGTGTTGTACCTCTGAAGCAGATATTTGATTTTTTTTTCCTACAAATTCAGCATAGCCCTAAAACAACCACACCCCCTCCTCCCCGATTTTTTCTTATCCTTGATTTTTCCACAAAACGAATGTCAAGATAAGCTGTAAGAACTCCGCATGAACGGCACTACCGCCAGAGCTTTTGCGGTAATACTAACTTGTACAGTTTCACAGCGAAAGCTTTTATGATACTACTTCCGCCGACGTTCACGCGTAGCTCCTTTCCGCGATCAGGTGACCATCCCATGCACACAGTCCATGCCTCGCGCCTCATACAGCCTTTGTTGTCACCGGAGTTGAGCGCGTTGTCCTAATCCGCCACCAAACACTTCGAAAACAATTAAAAGAAAAGAGCAGGAGCATTCGTCCCGTGGGTAGACACCTAAAGCGTACCGAAAGGATAGAGGATTAGACAGGAAGGGAAGAGAATAAATTAAAACAACATACAGACAACGTTTACGCTCGCTCTTGTTGAGTTTCGCGCCTTACGCAGCATAGCATTCGTGCAGCAATTCTTTTTTCTCTTAAGCGATTATCATGATTATCCCTACACATCTTGATGCACCGCAGGCAAGTATAGTTTCTGCAATACGTTTTTCAATTATGATATTATATTTGTATTATACCTCACATTTTAATGATAAGCTTCCCGATAAATTATATTTCAGGCCGGCAGGTTTATTTTTCTGTTTGATACATAAAGTGGAGTATGCCTCTCAGATCTTTAACACTACGAGCGCGTTTTTGTTCATTTATTTTTGCTTCCTTCGCACTCAAATTTTCTCATCAAGGTAAAGAAAAAATCAAAATACGCCTTAATATAACAGCCTTTCTTTACCCATTCAAGCATCCTATCCTTGCCCTCAATAAACTGTTTTGCTGAAAAGCCCGAAGTCTATTACCCCAACTGCAAACCTGTTGCCGAATGACGGACGAATACGTAAGCTACCCTTAGTGCCACTCCGGCGACCATGGTGCTGCCATCTTGAATCGATTACACCGATCAATCGACGATCATGAGAAACAGTCTTTTATAATTTAACTGCAGTGTTTTTCACGTGCGCCCACATTTTGATCTTGAAGAATATCGCAGTACGCACTCCTGGACAAATTTTCATGAAATACAGGCTCCCGAATATGGATTTAAGCTGAGCGCTTAAGGTCCTTATGTGCTGTGAAAGCGAAAACATTCTCCAACATAAAGGCTTTTACACTCCCATAAATGCCTTTGATCTAAAAGCATTTGACATAAAGGTTTTATCGCAAAAGGCCTTCAACCTAAAGGCGTTTACCCTGAAGGCTTTCACCGTTAAGGACTTTTCCATACAGGTTTTCAGCCTAATGATCTTTATCGTTGCCATTGTTATTAATGACTCTAAAGATTATTTAGTGACGTCCTTTATCATTCCAAAACTATGACTATCTCTACCTACCACTGTCTCGCCCAATGTCTTTACATCAATGCCTATGATCACCCATTACTGTCTTATGGTCTACTGCTGACGTCATGCGAGACCATGGTGACGTCGTTGGGGTTTTCGGACCGCTGCTGCTGGACAACAACGCCGGGTTTCGCTGCAGATGAGCCGTACAGTGCTTTCCCATTAATATTTTCGCTGGTGCAGGCAAACTTAACGAATAAAAACTGTAGCCTTTCACGTCGTCGAGCCATAAAATGCATTGCAGGAAAGACCTAGCACATTCTAGGATGGCGGGTAGGAATTTATCGTGTTTCCGGCGCCTACCAGTGAGGACCTGGTGGGGCAGGTGCGGGTCGATGCCGCCCACCAGGAGCACTCCGGGACTGCCTCGCCGAATGCGCGAGTCCTCGGGCAGCACCTTGGCGGCGTACTCGTCCCACTCGACGACCCGGGTGCGCTCGTTCAGTGCGCGGCTGTGGAGCATCTCGTGGAGTAGGGGGTCGCCCAGCCACTGCTCCGCCGCCTCCTCACCGTCCGCCGTCGGGATCTGCGCACCAGGAAGCGTAGCAGTCACATCTCCCTTGTCCGCTTCTGGCTAGGCTTCGCAAGTGGCGTCAGTTCGAATGAATCCTCGTCAAACGTTAAAAGATCCCGAAAGATCCTTCGTCCCTGACTGACCAACAGTTGCCCAAATTTTTATTTTCTATTGAGCCTCATCGAAAAACGCGAAAAATCGCCGTGTCTCCAGTCGGAAGTGCAGTGAAATTACACACTGAAATCAGGAGCTTCCGGGTAATTTACATTCCAGGATTTCAAAGGCATTGACTTACCTTCTGTCCCGTTGCTCAACAACGCCGTATTACTACTTTTATGCATCTCCATTCCGACCACTGCACGCGAATAAGTGTTCGAGAAATAAATGTTCACCAGATTTGGCGAATAATAATTGGTTTTTTTGGGGGAAAGGAAATGGCGCAGTATCTGTCTCATATATCGTTGGACACCTGAACCGCGCCGTATGGGAAGGGATAAAGGAGGGAGTGAAAGAAGAGAGGAAGAATGAGGTCCCGTAGTGGAGGGCTCCGGAATAATTTCGACCACCTGGGGATCTTTAACGTGCACTGACATCGCACAGCACACGGGCGCCTTAGCGTTTTTATTTGGCAAAAAGTTTTATTTTTGGGCACTAATTCGGCAAAGTGGAAGGGGCTAGGTTGGTGCAATGACTTTTTCCGCATAGAGATAACCAATTATGAGGAAGCACCGAGAGAGAGACAGTTTCTGCGCGGGCGCAGTTGCTCTCGGACACTAGAGCAGCAGGTACGTGGTTCTGATTTACGTTATGCCCCACTAGCGTGGCACCAATCGTAGTAGGAACTCTGCAGTAGATAAACAGAAAATGCACTAGTGTACGTTGTTGCTAGAACACGAGGTTTGTTGAAATAATTGGTACCAGGATGCTTGAAACGTCCAGCCAACCTACACGGCCACTACCTCGGAGCTCATGAACACTCTAAAACGCGAACGCGACCTTTCAGGCTTAGTATAAGCTATCCGAAGCTCAAGAAGTCTTCAGTTTCGCCTTTAAGAGTAGAACGTAGAAGGCGATAGTGTTATCGGACCGTCCCTTCTAATCATCAGTCGCTATCTGCAGTCGCGCGGGGTGCACGTCGCTTTCTCCGCAGAAGAACGGGACAACAGCGCCCCTCGAAGGACTCCGCGAAGGATGGAAACTTCCCGCCGGACAGACGAACCTAATGTCGAAGTAGTAACGCATAAACACGTGGCGACACCCGCGGCGAGTTTATACCTCTCTCTTTCTACGATTAGCGATGCCCGAATCACACCTTACATTTCTGTACATAGGCAAGCATCATATATAGACACGCGTCAAACCGTTCAAGTGCAATGACCATTGTCATCGGGGTACTGCCTGAGAGTACAGCGAAGGCGTGTTAATTTAGCAAGCTCGTTAACTAAAATTTAGTAGTCAAATTCTTAAACCTTTATTCTTAGCCTCTTTAATTAATGAAAGGCGTGCAGCCTACGCTAAGCAATATCCACATCAATCTCTTTAGAACTTCCGAAACGCAGTTACCCTCGGCGCTGTGGCTGAGAAAATTATGGCGATATCACGCCAAAATACATGCGCTTTCGAGAAGCTTGCAGGCAAAGCAACCTCTCCAGTCCACGGAACTCATCGAAATAGCCAGAATGTGTTGGGCCGCAGAGCCAAGTAACAGTTTTCGAAATTCTAAAAACTAGCATAGATATTACTTACGGTGGGCTACACGCCTGTCATAATTAAGGAGCCTAACAATAATAGTTAACAATTTAACTACTGAATATTAGTTAACCAGCCTTGCTAATTAGCACGTCTTAGCTGTTCTCTGGTGCATTACCCCGATGACAGTACTATGCTTAAAAAAGCGCTGTTCTAATTCAAGAAGCCTATTTCCAACAACTGCAGAAAGTCTTAGGTGAAACAACCTCTATATACGGGAAGCAAGAGTGTGATCGCACTAGGGTGTTTGAATTACCCGCGCGAGATCATATGGTTGTGACATCGCAACCCTGTCAATTAGGCTTTTTTTTTTTTTTCGTCACGCCGACGGCAACACAAACATCGGTTTTTCTTGGACACAGGGCCTTTGAAGCTGTCGCGTTAAAAAGACCAAGCAACTGCACAAACAACTATGACATGCGGTTCGTTTCATGAGTAAACGAAAGCATATAATCCGTCTTCTTGAGCTGTGGGAAGCAGTAAATTGGTAAGACGGCCAGATGCCTAACCGCCATTTCCGTGAAAACCTGAACAATGTGCAAAATGCTATCAAAGCATACTTGATAACCTCTTGCAGAATCTTTCGAGACTGCAAGCTAGATTCTGGGCAGTGCGGCGTCAACTAAACCATTTCAGTGAAATGCAGCGAAGACACGACTGTTAATGCTTTATTGATAGTTTTATCGCAGAAAAAAGTAACATTATAATTCTTTCCAGTAAAAGAGAGGGCCTTAACTCCTATTAAGTTTTTGGAGATTTTTAGGCCGTGTCTATTTTTAATTCGCGTATTATGTTGTGTTCTGACTTTATGCTCTACGTTCAGATTTAGGTAGCACTGTTCGCGGCATGAAACTGCAGTTGTGTTCAGTGCTAGTGCGTATGTCTCCTGTTGCAACATCACGTGTGTTTTCGAAGTGCGCGCACCTTTTATCGCCTTATCTGGCGATCCTTCAGAGCTTCGGACTATCATTACTAACACGTGCTCCATCATTTCTCCCTCCAACTCGGCTACTTATAAATACGCTCTGCACCTGTGAATAAATGTTCATTTTTGGTTCTACTTACTATGCTGCTGCTTCATTGGTCGGGCGTCACTGCGAGCACGCCATGGCTATGCTACATCTCTTAAGAACCCCGACTCTTAAGAACCCCGCCAAGCTACCCAGAACCTTGATCTCTTGGTTATACGTAGATGCCAGCACTCATCGGCAGGTGCCGCCACCGACAACCGCTGTAACGGAGAGAGGTTCTTGCTACTTGATCGCATCCCTATTGCTCTCTGCGCATGCGCAGCGTTGCTATAGCGACGGAGACCCGGATTAGGAGCGTTGTCGTTTTCCCACGGGGGTCTTCCAATGGCACTCACCTCCATGGCGCGTGGAGGCGCTCCGTCGCCGGCAGGCGGCGACACAGACGAGGCGTCCTCTTCTTCGTTGGCCGTGTACGCAGATGGAGAGTTTGCCCGCTGCTTTCCCGCCCGACGCCGCACCGACGCCCTGGGCGGCGACATCGATGATGCCCGGCTGCTGCTTGCTACAGTGGTAGCGTCGCCCATGCCCATTTCGGGCTGCGTTAGCGTGCGAAACAAAAGAGGCGACACTCAGGCTCCGCCTTAGGGCTATGACGCGATAGCGTAATGGGTTAATTTGCAGAATGTCATTCTCTTCTTCACATTCATAGATCTCAGGCAGTCCTCATACCCCTCCTTGTGCAGTGGTGCAGTGGTTAAGCGATGCGCCACTGCCATGCGATGGCAGGTGCTGCTACCGTTGGGGCTTGTGCGACCCAGGTTGATCATCCCGAGCGACGAATCTTTAACTGCGAAGTGCCACAGTCTCTCACAGTTTCTCACAGTCTCTCACAGTGCCACAGTTTCTCACTAACCGGTGGCCAGGTTCAGACTACGCAGCAAGGCCACGTGACCTAGGTGTCCCACCTGCCTCCTTGCTTGATGGTACCGTATGTTTTCCAGAACTTCTAAATAATCTGACCTTTTCATGCGCACTGATCACTGGAAGCGTTCTTGCTGTGGGCTTACCTTCCCCTGCAATGGCGCTTATAGTAGTATACAAGGCAGTACTTAGAGAATGAACATGCGTTGAAAAGACGCTTTCCAATTTACTGGAATTTTTGTCTATCGCATTTTGCTCACAGATTCCTTCTCATTAGAAAAGGGGGCCCCTACTGCACAGATCCTGGATAGCCACGGGTGAATATTCAACACTTTCACCGAGGGAATCGAATAACCTCCAAATGGATTCAGGGGCAGAATGCAACACAGGAGGTTCAAAGGCATCTGGTATTTATGACAAACCTATTATGATACCTTCTGGATATTTCGTCCGGCGCGATATCAAGGCTGGACAACAGTAAAAACCATAGCACGTTACCAACCATCCTAACTCTGATCGCGCCCGTCGCACATTAAAGCTGATGGTAGGGCTAGTTTGTTGTGCACAGTTGTGAGAGTAGACGGCAATGAAAGTAAGAACAGCATGCAGTTCACGTGTGCACAGGTCACTCGTTCACACAGGTCACTGGCCGGACTTAAAGCTTAGAGCAAAGCTTTGAATCTTTCCCTGCCTCGCAAGAAATGCATAGGTCCAGAGCCACGCAAGTTTAAGTGACCCATTCATTTTCACTCTTTTTTGCACACACCCGAGCCTAGTGAGTGTCGAAAAACAGTGGAGCAACTGAACTGTAGAGTTGGTTCCGTTAACTCTAGTTTGCTGCTTATAGTGTCTCTTCTGCGCATATAGATCGGTACAACAGCGAAAATATGCGATGTCAGTGCACGTTAAAAAACTGCAGTCGGTTGAAATTTACCCGACGCCCTTCACTACGGCATCCATCACAGTCCACGGGCAGGTTCAAAACGTAAACCCTACATAAGATAACATAGCATAAAATAAAACAACATACCATAACATAAGATAGCACATCATAGTATAACTTAACATATAACAAAAACGTAGCACACTCATTATGTGCTTGATCGCTCTGCCGGCTTCCCATCCGTTTCTTCCGTTTTGTTCCGAACATGTAAGTAATGAAACCTCGACCAGCGAATTGAACAAAGAGTGAATCGACTTAGTTAATTATTTAAAGACAAATGTCCCCCTCCCCCCATACTCACAGCCTGTTCCGGCTTTTCTTTCAGCAGAAAGCGGCGCTGTGGATGTGTGTACTGCTTGAACTTGCTTTCTTGGCCGACCTGCTTCGCTGATATGTAGCTGCGGAAGATGAGTGCAAGAGAGCAGGTTGCCACGACGCATCCGAAGAATCTAAACACTGAGGTAATCCTTTGATATAAACGCAAGCGGACGCTGCGTCCACGCGTTGAGCCATCGGTAGGGAGTGCGTAACAAACACTGACTTTTTTTTGTCTACCTTTGAATAGCTGTTACCGTAGTTTTCGAACCATAATGCAAAGGTGTTGATCACCTAAATATTCACTACAGTAAGAAAGTAGACTCGTGGACCTGAAGCCCCGTACGTCTGCACCAACGCGCCCTCTTTCGCAGCTATTTGCGACGATTCTCAATAGTCGCCACTGAGCTGTTTTTTTTCTTAACAAGTTTATCCAAACTATTATTTTGTTCCTCACGGCATGTACGTGCTTCCTAGCGAAGTGCCGCCGCTGCTACGAACCGTCTTTGACCAAAACTAGCCAGGATGCATGGTTTGCTTCTTATTCGTATTGTGGAGTCCTTACGGCTTCTAAAAATAAAAAGGCCTTAAAGGTGAGGACAAGAGTTCTCCTTCCCTTAACAATTTAACGCTTGAGGGTAGGGAGGGGGCATAACTGCTTCACGATGCGACTGAAAAGCAGATCATGCAACCAGATAACTTCTTGCGAGGACGTTAACAACGTGCCCCCGATCAAACCTTGCGATTGTACTAAAATAGGTACTGAAATTACGCTGCAACATTGATTCGTCGAAAATGCCAGGCACAGCGCATTATCAACGCCGACTTTGCAGTTAATTGAGCGGTTCGCGCCTTCCCGGTGGCTACCGCTCTGCATTGTGCAGTTGGTTCGTTCAGAAAGCGACAGGAATTCCGCTGCTGGTGCCGCCCATTGATATAATCAATATTTAACGCCAAAACTGACCGTAGGTGGGAAGCCTTGACAAAATCTCACTCGTCAGATCACTAGTAAACTGCCACAGTGTCGCACTCTGCAAGAAGGGAAGCGGGAGGCAGCCGGCTCACCAGACGGCGTTGTTGAGCATCTCCCGCACTTCCGGTTTGGCGGTCACTTCCGGCAGCAGCGGCGGGTGGAAGCAGGCCACGGCTTCCTCCATGGGCATGCCGGAGAAGCGGATGCACCTGAGCAGCTCGACGACGTGCTGTTCGCGCATCGGCCACTTGGCGCCCAGCCACTTCAGCGCCACCTCAAACAGTTCTGTCTCGCTGCGCAATGCAAGAGAAGCGGTGCGGAGGGCCCCGAATGTCAAATTAGTTCAGTCTGAATATAACAATACCCGTTATCCAGGATAAGCCTGCTGAACAAAAACCGCCTATTTCCATGACAGCCCTGACACATCTTAAAGTAACTTAATCTAATCTCGCCTCCAAACGTGACAGAAATTCACTTTGTTACCTTAACAGAAACCCGCCGCAGTGACTCAGTGGTTAGGGCGCTCGACTACTGATCCGGAGTTCCCTGGTTCGAACCCGACCGCGGCGGCTGCGTTTTTATGGAGGAAAAACGCTAAGGCACCCGTGCGCTGTGCGATGTCAGTGCATGTTCAAGAACCCTAGGTGGTCGAAATTATTCCGGAGCCCTCCACTACGGCACCTCTTCTTCCTTTCTTCTTTCACTCCCTCCTTTATCCCTACCCTTACGGCGCGGTTCAGGTGTCCAACGATATATGAGACAGATACTGCGCCATTTCCTTTCCCAAAAAACCAATTATTATTATTATTATTATTATTAATATTATTTTTATTTTTATTATTATTATTATTATTATTATTATTATTATTATTATTATTATTATTATTATTATTATTATTATTATTATTATTATTATTATTATTATTATTATTATTATTATTATTATTATTATTATTATTATTATTATTATTATTATTATTATTATTATTATTATTATTTTAACAGAACATCAGGTGGCTCTTCTGGGCATTTTACGCCGCGCTCAAGACTATTTCTTTTATGATTTAAGCTCGGATATCATAAACCGGAGCTCGTCCCCTGTCCCGCATTCATCACGTTCCGTTCTTAGAGTTACGTACGCAGAAACAGAGGCAGTGGTTTCACAGGCACAGAACCACGACCTCTGCAGTGATATAGGAAGAAAGAAGTGGCATATGGCATATAAATCATATTCACGCTGTCAATGTTCACCATATCGCGCAATATGAAGAATAATGTCAATGGTTATGAATAAGCAAGGATTACAAGCTCGGCCGGTTGATTTTCATTAAGAACAACAGCTCGAACACGGACAGAGGACAAGAAAACGACCACAGAGAACACAGAATCAGAATCAGTTTATTTTAAGCGATCAATCAGTGCATCCAATATTTGATTTAAAAAAACTTCAAATAAGCCAGCGTTGTGTGTCGTCGCTTTCTGTCGGTGCTCGCTTCCTCTGCGTACCACAAATGTTCACAGTACTGCCCATATTTCCTTAGTAGCAAAAGCTACCCTGCGTGCATAACAGCCTATATGTTTAATAGGATAATCAACGATTTTAATCATGTATTGCCCCTGCCTGAGTATGTGTTTAGAGGTTCTTGTTTGTTAACCATTCAGAGATTAACCAAATTTTCTGATTCGTTTAACAAATCAACATATTCATTACATTTGCTGGCTGTTTGAATCCTTCGAAAGCAGCCGCCAATAACCAAAAAAAAACGATGGAAACGCGAGACTTCTGATGGGCATTTTTAATGGCGCAACAGTACACAGTCCAGGTGCAGTAAATGTACGCAAACGTTTTCGCATTTCGCTTTCATTTAAATGTGGCCGCCGCACCAAGAATCGCACCTATGACTTCCCGCTCAATAGCTGGGAAACACATAACAGGCCACCCGGGAGGGTGCACATTACGATATTGTTCATTCCATGCAGACGCCGCATCAGCATTCGTGTTCGCTTGCCCGTCGGCGTACTTTGCCTGCCCTCATGTCACCCTCTCCTGTTTTCCTCTCATCACGGGAGCTCCGCCCTACTGGCACAGCATCGCGGGATTTATTACTGCTGCTTTAAAACAACGCATAGGTGCAGCAAATGCGCTTAGGCGGACGGTGCGGACGGTGCGGATGGTGTGCGGACGGTGCGGACGTATGCTCACCTGCGTGCGGCTATGGAGTCGGCAGCGAGGATCTCGCACACCTGTTCGGCGCTGAGCGCGAGGAACTCGGGGCAAGCGGCCACCAGGTGGAACTTGCCGAGGATGGTCTTGTACGCGCGCTGCCAGGCCGGCTTGGTGCCCAGTTTCTTGGCCGACACGTACACAAACAGGGCGTGCAGGGGGTCGTCGGGGGAGCTAGTCAGCACCTGCGACCACATTTGGTCCCGCAGTCTGTCTACCAACGTTATCGCAAAGAAGTAGAAGCGACGAGCACGAGGCGATGGTTCCCACGCGGGTGCTGTTCTTTAACCCTCGCGAGCCAAACGGACGCGTTCGGAAGCTGTCGCCTCGGGCCCATAAGTTCCACTCCACAGCCGCCAGATAGAGTGGAACCCATTCTTCTGCACCGTTTTCACTTTTATATGCCGCCAGGTGGTACCTTTGGCACCTGACAGGATATAACAGCGAAAACCTTGCATCGGAGTTGACGCTCTGAATACTGTCTCTTATACATACCTGCACCTGTAGAGAAGGGTTTACCATTACAGATTACCGCGCTTCAAAACACCGTAGCCAACCAATTTTTTCTAGTCGAGGCGTGGAGTGGACACTCGTGAATTACTGGAAGGAGGCGCTCCAAAAATATCGCCGTAAGTTTCCGGGCGCTGGACGAGGGCGAAAAGTATCTCACGTTTCTGCTGGGGGCGAAACGAAAAGGAGTCCGTATGCTGTGCGATGCCGGTGCACGTTAATGATCCCCAGGTGCTCGAAATTATTTCGGAGCCCTTCACGATGGCATCTTTTTATCCCGTCTTTCACTCCCTCCTTCCTCCCTTCCTTCACGGCGTGTTTAAGTGTCCCATTACTATCTCGAGTCTATCTTTGTCTTTCTAGGCCAAATAGCGGGCGCAGATCCTGGGCGCGATAAATCAGCACGATAGTCAAGCTTTAATCGGGCATGAAACAGTGGCTACCAGAATACGTACCTGAGCGCAGCGTTCCTTGATACGCTTCATGTCCAGGTGCTTGGACGCCTGGAAGACGTCCACTATATTTTGGCAGGTCAGCTGCAGCCGACCCGTGTACATGTATTCAAGGAGCACGCTGAAGGACTCGTGCGTGATGCCGTTCAGCTGCACCTGCGAAAGTTTCCCACGTACGGCGGCTTGCACGGGGACGCGACGACGACTACGCGAATCTTTGTTCCCAGTAAAGAAATCAACACTATGGCAATTAATGGCTATGTTGATATTTGTACAGCACTAGAAAAAGCACATGAAACTTTTATTTAAAAATATAACATTTCTCGCGCTGTTCGTTTCAAACAAGTGATTACAAGACCAGAAACCAAACCGTGATCACAGCACATTCGGCTCAAAGATCCGTGAGGAAAAGCTTGTTGTTCACAGTTCCCGGGTTCGAACCCGACCGCGGCGGCTGCGTTTTTATGGAGGAAAAACGCTAAGGCGCCCGTGTGTTGTGCGATGTCAGTGCACGTTAAAGATCCCCAGGTGGTCGAAATTATTTCGGAGCCCTCCACTACGGCACCACTTTCTTCTTTCTTTCCCTCCTTTATCCCTTCCCTTACGGCGCGGTTCAGGTGTCCAACGATATATGAGACAGATACTGCGCCATTTCCGTTCCCCAAAAAAACAATTATTATTATTATTCGCTTCTGAAAACTGGAATAGTATCAATAAACGTTGCAACAGTCAAATGAGGCATCAGAACAGAGCAGTCGGCGTGTCCAAAACCATCCACGACTGATTTCAGAAAATGACCTCTGAATAATAATAATAATAATTGGTTTTTGGGGGAAAGGAAATGGTGCAGTATCTGTCTCATATATCGCTGGACACCTTAACCGCGCCGTAAGGGAAGGGATAAAGGAGGGAGCGAAAGAAGAAAGGAAGAAGAGGTGCCGTAGTGGAGGGCTCCGGAATAATTTCGACCACCTGGGGATCTTTAACGTGCACTGACATCGCACAGCACACATGACCTCTGAAAGAAATTGTTTTTGAATCGACTAAGATGGAATGAGAAATACGAACAGAAGTTTTTTTTTTTAATACCTACTTACAAAGTCGTTTTGCGTAAGACTTTCTCCGATTGTACATAGTATCAGTGTATGCACCACAATCTTCTGAATATTCGAAATCGTGAATGTTTTCACCTGGGGTTGGGAACCTTTTTCTGCAAAGGTGCTCATGATAGGTTTTAAATTGTTAACAAAAAGCCGAATTTCTTTAATGCGACCGATATTCACATATCTTCTGTGTTGTTGAAGTAACTGAAACTGGGGCCTCTTCCTTGCTTAGTGTCGCTGAAGAGGCTGAGTATCTTGGCGAGAATTTGTACCCATTGGGAGACCGAAGAATTCTGGGGAGTCCTGGATTCGAACCGGGTACCTCCTGGGGAGGAAGTAACGGTCACCTCTTCCCTATCTCTGCAGCTTCCATAATGCATCACCAGTTATAGAAATTTCTCGCAACTTTATGAGGAGAGTATGCTGTTTCAGTAAGATGTGCAAATGCTGAAAACGTATCCCGAGCATCCGGAGTTCCCGGGTTCGAACCCGACCGCGGCGGCTGCGTTTTTATGAAGGAAAAACGCTAAGGCGCCCGTGTGCTGTGCGATGTCAGTGCACGTTAAAGATCCCCAGGTGGTCGAAATTATTCCGGAGCCCTCCACTACGGCACCTATTCTTCCTTTCTTCTTTCACTCCCTCCTTTATCCCTTCCCTTACGGCGCGGTTCAGGTGTCCAACAATATATGAGACAGATACTGCGCCATTTCCTTTCCCCCCAAAACCAATTAAATAAAATAAAAAAGAAGTTGGAACAAAGATCCCCAGGTGGTCGAAATTATTCCGGTGCCCTCCACTACAGTACCTCTTCCTTCCTTTCTTCTTTCATTCCCTCCTTTATCCCTTCCCTTACGGCGCGGTTCAGGTGTCCGCCGATATACGAGACAGATACTGCGCCATTTCCTCTCCCCAAAAACCAATTATTATTATTATTATTATGCGCGGTTCACATCTCTTACCTTGAGCATTTCGGGCTTGGTGTTGATGAGCAGCTTGTGGAAGTAGGGCGAGTGGCAGGTGAGCACCAGCTTGTGCGCCGGAAACACCTCGGTCTCCACCTGCACCTCGACGTCCGTCAGCTGGTGCTTCAGCCACAGGGCCTCGCAGAACAGCGACAGCTGCATCGCTTGTTGCTCGCGGCTCTTACCCTGCGGCCGCCAAGAAGACGATCATCACAGGACTCGACTATTGCACTCTTCCCACAACGTGCGTTATTTCGATCAAGTGGACGAGGTGCGGTTGGCCGTCGGTGATTATTTATTTTACTTTCAGCACTATCAATGCTAAAAGGTATCACAGAAGGAGCTGCTAGACCGCATAAATGAATGGTACCAAGATATTTCTGGACAACCTGATAGGGATACACAATGTGGAGGTAGACAGGGGTGATATGTGTGTCACATGTACCGCGATGGGAGAATTGCTGGCGACGATGCAGTGTCGTCCTATCTGCATGAAGCGCACTCTGAGAAATGCCAAGCGTTCTGTAATGAATAGTAAGTAACATGGTAAGGTCTTGTGGATAAGTGGATTATCTAAAACCGTTTTAGGGGGAACCGAAGGCAGTTGGCGTTGGGTCAGTGACTGTCACAAGGCTGGGTGCACTCAAAAGGCGTCCAAAGTATCTCTTGCTTGATGGACGCGGCTGTTCGCGCGGTCAAGGACTTCCGGCAAATCTCAATCGAATCACAGTCGCTCGTTCAGATCACACGTGGGGCCAAGCCGATTGAATAGGATCACGTTCGCTAAGTTCTCATCGGTTGCTACATAAAATGGCGCTGGGTAACTCTGTTCTTCCGCAGCACGGCATCGTCGGTGCTCTTGGCTCGAAACCTCCCTGTGCTACAGGCTTCAAAGTCACCAATGGACGTTATGGCGCTCCGAATGGTGGCGATGGCGATCACGTGTAGCTCTTCTTTGTGACCCTGCCTCGCGCCTAGTGCAAAAAGAGAAAGAAGAGGAAATCACTTTATTAAAGAGCGACAAATTCATCGCTCAGAAAATCCTAGGAATCTTGCCTCTGTGACGCGCGGCTTGTTAGGCACAACCAAATGCTTCGAAGCACCTGGACGCTCTGTGCGCGTCTGCGCACGGGTTAAGAGTAATTGATTATTGCGTTCACCTCTCAATAAACACACACTAACGGCTCCACACATTTCATGTCAAATCTGGAGAAAACTGTTCAACGTGCGGATGTAACTGTTATTATTTGGCTAGAGGACTCTTCCTGCTTTGACTCGTTTCCACGACTGCCCAAGAGTACTCGTCTCGCAGACCCAGGACGCGTGCCAACGCCCATGTCATCTGGCGACGGCTTTACTCACATCGTCAAACAGGGGATCCATGTCTCCAGCCGAAGTCGGTCTTGGTTACGAGGTTGACAGGGAGCTGCTTCGGGTCAGCGGAAGCCACTGGCAATATGGCGGATAGTGACGGTGGCCTATTCGGGGTCCGATGTTTTTCTTCTTTGTCCACGCGTGCACATTCTTCTTCTTCCTCTCCTCCTTAGTAAGCATGGCATTTACCCACGCAGGGGGATTGGCCACGGTTCAGTAGATAATCCCAATGAGGTATTTGCGCGGGGAAAAATAGGCGTGAGAAGACTGAATCAAGATAAAAATTGGAACAGTCAAATGAATTAAAGAAATATGAATTACCAGGAATAGAATCGAGCATTTTTAGACATGCGACAAAATTTTGTATACAGCTAAGAAGGTAATCGATCAGTTGCACTTATGTAATCATGAAGGTAGCCGCAGACACTGCTTAACAGAAATTCCTTTGCGCTCGCATCGAACGAAAGAATAACTGGAAGAGACAGTGGGAGTCCTAACCACGAAAGAGGGACCTCCAAATACTGTTTTCTTTGAACTGCGAACTACCGGCAAGAGAGGAGAAAATGATCTATTGTTTCAACTTGCCCACATGATACACAGAGGTTTGTCGCGGCGAACCCACATCTGCATAAGTACAAATTTAAGTGAGGAATTCTGCATCGCAGAAGCGTCATTGACACCTCACAAAGCCTTGATTTACACCACCGGATATTCCATGGGAACTTTAAGTGGTTAAAATCCACGGTATTGAGCAATGGATCACTCAGGTTGGCTGAAATATGTTGGAGTGCACATGTGGACCAGCCTTCTTCTTCTTCTTCTTCTTTTTCTTCTTCTTCTTCTTCTTCTTCCTCCTCCTCTTAAGGCAAGGCACATACCCACATGAAGGGATTGGCCAAGGTGTAGTGGCATAAACAAGGAAATTTCCACTGGAGATTACCAAGCGTCAATTTTGAAAAATGTATCAATAAAAACGACTGAAGAACATTTAAAGTAAAATAACAGACAGCATTTTGGTGAAAAAAAGAAGAGCTCACGTATCAGCTCATGTTCATGGAGCTCATGGGCCAGTAACCTCATGTATCTTCCTCTTTTTCCGCGGACACTGCTGCGCTGCCACCACTCAAGAGCACTTCATCGTCGTCTTGAGACATTTCCGGCCGTCAAAATTATTCAAGAAAGATTTTTGTAGCCACAACGTAACTAGCATGGGGACCGATTAAGTTAATAAATAGTCACACAATCTTAAAAAAAAAGCTGCCATGCAAAACGCAACATGAAAAAAATGGCAAGATATAAGGCTGAAATCCGTCGAAATTTATCCACGCCTGCTAGTAATCACGTGTCGTTCATGGTATATATTTTATGTACATTACCCCAAATAACCGCTGCCTTCGGTATTGGATTATACCCCGGAACGCTTCTTGGGCCGAAGAAAAATTGGTTTTTCAGGAAAGAAAATGCCGCAGTACCTGTCAAAGATCTCGGTGGACACGTGAACCGCTCCATAAGGAAGGAATAAAGGGGGGAGTGAAAGAAGAAAGGAAAAAAATGCGCCGTAGCGGAGGTCTCTGGAGTAATTTCTACCAGTTGGAGATCTTTAACCTGCACTGACGTTAAATCGAGCCCGACTTACCAGTATTAAAGCCCAAGGCTTGAACTTGAAAACATAAGCACCGTGAGTAAGACAAGGACAAGCGTACTTTATTTCCACTTGATAGCAATTCATTGGGTCCAATGCCTGCCACCAATATGTTCATCAATCAGTTATTGTGACATGCATCTTTATCATAGCGACTTTTAAAATGCTCCTGCCTCAACCGCTGGCTCGTTTTCGGTGAAACTCGCATACTTGCATATTGCGGTAACTTTTGTGTCGTAGTAAGTTTGACAATGGTGCTTAACTGGGCTGGTCCCGCGTGATGCAAATTCTGAGTCGTCTGCGCCGAGATCAAGGGACTGAAGCAGCTAACGCCGTGTTTTCCCAGAAGGGCTACGGCGGCTCTATACGCCGTCTGCGCAGGCGCAGACGATTCTTGGCTTGAATCATTCGCAGCCGAACCAAGTACTGTTGTCAAACTTATTACTACAAGACAAATGTTGCCGCAATATGCAAGTTCCATGCGCAGTTTGACTGCAAACGAGCCAGCGGCTGAGGCGGGAGCATTTTTAAAAGCCTCAAAGAAAAGAATGCACTTCACTGTAGAGTGAAAGTATTGTCTCACACTACGCACAGATGGCTCCTGTAGAAGGCATACCCCCGTGCGGGAATTTCAAAGCATGCGTGCTCGCTGCAGCACTGTGGCCTGCACGCTGTGGTTCTTCTTTCATTCGTGTGATATTTCACCTTAGATCTTAACGTGAACACTGGGCTTTTTGAGACGCCAGAAAATGTTGGTTTTCTCTGTGTCTCGACAAGAAAAACAATCTGAACAACCAGCAGTTTGTTATAAGATCGATGTGACTCGATATGCTGTGTTGCCCCGTACCATTTTCGCTAGTATCGATCTAAAAGATATATCTCGAAAAAAAATGATCGTCGCTCACAAATGTTTAGTGTTATTTGTTCATTTCTGAAAAGGAATTATACAATAGAGTCAGAAATGTTTTTCTTCTTCTCCGAGTGACCAAACTAGAAAAAAAAATACTAGATATGTGAGGCAACCTTGCTTTCTTTATGAACGAGTTCTAGCTAAACATATGCCTTTCTGCCACGCCTCGGCTCGCTTTATAATCTACCACCGCAAAGTAAGGAACCTCGACATCCTACTGCGTTAGAGCTCTTTGTTCGTGACCTCCCTTTCAATTTTTTTTTCTTTCGTCTTTGTAACCTACAAAAACGCTCAAAAATTAAACGTGAACTTGAAAGAAAAATTTTTTGCTGGCATTTATAGCGATAAGTTTTGTTCACTTACCAGATTTCTTGCTGACTGACGGCAGGCGTCTTTTGGAATGCGTGTTACTCAATACTTCACTCCGGCACTGCGGTCGGTAAGAAATGCTTTTGCTCTAATGGATGCCGCCCTTTGTGTGCCCCTGTGGTTGGTTCCACGCGCCCATTACACTGGCGTCCACTGTAAGACTTTAGACAGACTCTCGGTCTAGTCACGGTACAGGCGATCGGAAGGTGGCCTTTAATGCTTGTTTTCTTTTCAAAAGTGGGCTCGACGCAAAAATGAATTCCATTGTCATAGCCAGTGATGCAGACATTACCTGATCTATAACAATAAGCAAACAGTAGGGCGAAGTACGCCGGTATCGCGGCCCCGCATCGAAGAGAACAATCGTTCGCTGCTAACTCGTAGGGTCACCTTGGCATCGTGGGATGCTCAAAACAAGCTGTGTGGATCGTTTCTGACTCAGTTTCCGTCTGCAGCGCTGCCAGAACGTTATCCGAAGATGTGAGTAATAGGGGACATGTACTCTTAGAAGGATAACCTATATGTTTGCTGTTCACTTTCCAGAAGTAGGACAGACGATTCGATTTGTCTAAGCCTTCTTCTAACTGCATTGAAAAACATGAGCACATCCCATCTGATGAGAAATAACGTGCATCGGCTTTGTGTGGCACAATCCTTTTGTCAGGTGCGGCAGCCTTGACTAATGCGTATAGAACAATAGTCGTTTGAGCTAACGACATTAATACCGCTTCACTAAATAGAAAAAAGCTGTGGAATTCCCATTCATTACGGAGCGCCGATAAAGTCATTATATATAAGGATTACTTGCTTTCTTGGTATATCAGGAGCCGTATCTGTTAGCGATTCTTTTGTCCCACTAAAGGGCTGTTCGCTATAGCATGTGGCTTCTAGGCTGCTAAGTAATGCCAAGCAGTGTGCGCTGTCAGCTTGTTGGGAAAAGAGGCACTGACGAATATCGGTGAAAATATCAGTGAAACGTTAAGCTGCTCATTATACCGCATCACCATCAACTCAAACACACTTTCTGTCAGTTCAGGACACAGCAGTCAACTATAATACGGAACGACACTTCTGTCTGACCACTTCTGCTAAAACCCATTACCGTCCCCTCCCGAACCCAAATATGGTATAACATGACAGTAATATACCAATTACATTTTACAAAAGGATCCACGCTTTATCTAACCCCGATTAATGCTAAAGATAACTGCCTTTCTTTCTCGCTATCTCTCTTTCCTCTCAAGTTAGAATAAACTGTCACGCATAATGTGTTGCAATCATTTTGCTTAGGTATCGTTTCGGCTCTTCTCTTTTTCTTCGTTTCGATCTTTGCTGCTCCGAGGACAATCGGCAGATTGCGCGACTTCGTCGCCGTCTCCGGGGTGCCGGGCTGCGATGTGCTGTGCGGACTCCGGGGAGGAGGCTTCCGCAAGACGGTGTGGGCGGTAGTCCTGGTCACGCTGTTTTCCCTCACTCTTCATGAGTGCATCCAGGTATGTGCCCGCAAGTATGCCGCGAAAAAAAACAGCGTGTACCTGCATACCATTCGCACAAGCCCAAAATAAATAGCTTTATTCTTACAAACAATCAGAAAAAGTTTATCACCCCCCCCCCCCCCCCATGTCATCGGCGCGTAGATTCGCGAGTTCTTTTTACAACCCTCCAGGAGACCTCCACACACCAGAAGAGTCCCCCACCCAGCTTTCACTCCCCCATAACGCGTACTCCCACCAAAATCTCATGAGGGGAGCCCACCTACACCTCCCGCGGTGGCTCAGTGGTTAGGGCGCTCGGCTACTGATCCGGAGTACCCGGGTTCGAACCCGACCGCGGCGGCCGCGATTCAATGGAGGCGAAACGCAAAGGCGCCCGTGTGCTGTTCGATGTCAGTGCACGTTAAAGATCCCCAGGTGGTCGAAATTGTCCTGAAGCCCTCCACTACGATACATCTTTCTTCCGTTCTTCTCTCAGTCCCTCCTTTATTCCTTCCCTTACAGCGCGGTTCAGATGTTTGCCGAGATGTGAGACAGATACTGCGCCATTTCCTCTCTCCAAACACCAACCAGGTCACCTACACTAGGCGCCACCTCTACCCTCAAGATAATTCTAGCATCGGCGCCGACGTGGGAGGGCAAAGGTGTGAAGCCACCCTTCAGAATCCCTTGGAAATAACCCACTCAGGCGTCCATCCCTACCCTTCAGATGATCTCCACCGATGATCTCTGCTCTCCGGAAGGCCTCCATGCATTAGAAGCCCGCAAAAAAGAAAACGGAAAAGCGACGCCGAAATAAAATTCAAAGACTCAATGAGAAGAAGAGAAATGTAAATCGAAAGGCAAAAAACCCCTGCTGTTGCTGCTTCACTGCATCAGCTCGTATGATCTTCCGTCAATTTTATTTTTTAATGCTCAGACTCGTACAGCGTGACAAAGGTCCATCTTTAAACGCATGAACGTGTCTCTACTTGTGGTGCACTCGGAAAACAACAGCAGCAAACTATTGCAGGGAGTCAGGGATCGATTTTTTGTATACAGGTGGTTGCCTTGTCTTTCATTATTACGCCGGTTATTGTTGTACCTCCCAACCGGCACCTGCTTTTGCATAAAACTGACAATTCGCCGCTACCCGAGATGACGAAGTAACGGAAGCTCATCGTTACGTTGGGTGTACCGAACAAGTTGCGTTATCTGTGCAGGTCTTCCTGGAGTACGGACGGTTTCCCGTAGCGATCAACTACAACTTTGAGGAAGAAACAGATATGCACTTCCCTGGCGTCACATTATGTAACGTGAACCCGATGAAGAGGTCAGCGCTCTGCCGCGCCCACTTCTCCGCTTCGCATGACATGCCGACGCAGCTTCGAGAAAAGCTGTGTGCAGAAAGGCCAGTTTTCTACGAGGTAGGTGCACATGACCAAATTCGCTGCGTGGGCCAAGAGTGTTTATACCAAGTGAAAGTGTCATGCACTGACCCTGCAAAGGCAAAGTTTCAGTGCGAACGCTGTCAGAGCAAGAAATGCGATTAGCTGGCATAACCCAAAAATTATTTTCAGATAGATTCGAAAACGTTCGAGCTCATGTAGAGAACAAGTATTTTCGTGACCAAGCAGTGTCATTATATACGACAATTTCTATTCTAGATGGAAAATTACATTCTTGGAAACAGTTCCGGTTTTAGTGACGCTCATTTACCCACAAAGTGAGCCCTGTCTCTGAGTTCACTTGTTCATTTTCTTCCATGGAAATAGAGGCTCTGGCATTCTCCTGTCAAAACAAAAATAACCGGGACCCCCGTCAGGTTGTTTCTGCTCTCCATCAAAAGGTAATAAAGATAATGATGCTGATGATGAGACGTTCTACAATAATCAATGTCAATAAATGCTCTAGGAGCGTCACTCTTGCATTTCGAACTTTTTAAAAACCTTTTTGGGAAGGTTGAATATCAGCTTCTGATCCCATTCCCCGAGTGAGCATCGAGATGTAATGTCGAGTAGGATGCCATGATACTAGCTAACCACTAGCTAGAACACTAGCTAAGCTGAAAGCAAAGCTGAAATGGTCGCAAGAACGCACGAGCTACTGGGATTACGCATTTCTAAACCATCAGATAAGCGATAAGAAGGTGGCGATGATTACCTTAACAACTGAACTCACGGGTGAAAACTCTGCACTGTATTTTTGAACAATAGAATGATGAATACAGAAAAAGATGCAGAATTAAAAAACAGATATTTACCTTAGAACACTCATTCGCAGCCTAATGTGGAAGACAAAAGTTTTCAAGAGAGCCTGGTCACGTGGATGGCGCAGCTCAACAGTGTGAGGCACGAGCAAATTGACACGCTCTCTACCAGTTTTTAGTGACATGATTGTGAGTTGCTCATACGGGCACAAGAACTGCAACAATCGAAGGTAAGCCCCTCACAGCTCTTCGCCGCTCTATGAATCAACAAGCGCCTGTCTGCGCTTTGCTTGATCCAGATTCTGAAACACCGCATTTAAATTTTTCCTTTTCGTCTGCTTAACCGTGCTACATTTTTCCTCGCCAGCCTCTTGTGTCTTTCCGACTGCTGATTGATCGCCTCTTGAGTTCACGTGCTCTGGTTCTAAATTGTTTAGTGCAGGTTTCTACTAAAAACCTCCAGAATGAAACAGCTACGTGTCTCGTGGACTCTAACTGAGCTTTTCCCTTCTCTTAAAACTCTGAACGCCAAACTTAAGTCGTGTCTTCAAAAGCCTGCGGTCTGCGTAGAAATTAACGGCGAAACAAAAAGTGGAATCAATGGTAACAAGCATTGTTAGAAATTCTGAATCTAGTAGTTTAGTTCCCGTTCTGAAAGTAACAGCAGATCGACAATCAAAAGTTGTTGTGAAATAACGTAAAGGTCTCTCAGGAGAACCCTGTACCGTTACTGTTCTCAGTAAAAATTGATTTTCGGATTCTTTTCCTGGATACGTGAACGCTTTTTTTTCGGCAGCAAAAGACGGATTTATGGCTGAGAAATTTTATGTTAAAAAGCTTACGCTTGTCTACTCAAACTCGAGAAGTCTACAGTCTACACCGAGAACTGGTTACCGCTGTTTCGAAGTGAATGGCGCTTCAGTAAAGCCTCCGGGATCCGCGACTAAATTGACTGTCGACGCCACGAAGTTTATTTGCGAAATCGGCTGATGATGACGACTCCTGTAGTTCGTTTTTTTAATTTTTGTTTGCTCTCTTCCAGCTTATAAAAGCTATGTTTTCGGAGAGAGTGGTATGATGGTAAAAAAGAAAGAGCCTTCATAAATTTCTACTTTTTTAACGCGCGCACATCATACGCGGTTATGCACCAAAGTCGACACAGCCAGATACTACAGAAACAGCCGAAAGCCTGTGCGTGTGTTGCAGACGTGATTAAGCTTTACAAAATGCACCTTGCCAATGGGCGCTGTGGAAGTGGGGTGGGGTCTCTCTCATTTACCTGGTCACGTACAGGGTCGTCCACTCAGTTGGAATGTCGCTCCGTGCTGCCGGCGCTCCGCGGGGCGCCTCTCGCGGGCGCCGGAGAGACTATTGCGCAGGAGCAGTGAGAGCTGTAGGCGGGGCTTCACGCGTCGTCTGCTACAGTGCGTTCTGTATTGCGGTGAAGTGGGCTTCAATTTTGAACTGCGTCCACATAACGCCCATCGGAGAAACGTGAGAAACAAAACACTGCTGAGAAGCCTATCAGCCGCTTATATCCTGTTGCAGCAACAGTAGCAAAGCTTTAACTATTACGTGGCGCGCACTTTCTTCTAAGTGTCATTATTTGTAGGTTTTCAAATTAACCGTGCAAGCAGAACACATTGGTACTGTTTCTCCAACAAAATAAAAGCAGCTGATAGGCTTCTTAGCAGTCTTTTGTTTAGTCACGAACATTTCTCCGATCTGCGTTATGCGCACGCAGTGCAAAATTGAAGCCCACTTCACCGCTATACAGAGCGCACTGTAGCAGACGACGCATGAAGCCCCGCCTGCAGCTCTCACTGCGCCTGCGCAATAGTTTCTACGGCGCCCACCAGAAGCGCCCCGTGGAGCGCCGGCAGCACGGAACGACATTCTAAGAGTGGACGACCCTGTACAACTGCTTTGGACAAGCAAATATTCTGCGTTTTACAGCGACAGCGGCTAAAGAGACCGCAGCTGGGGTTTGCACCATCGACGCACCAAAGCTCGACTATCAAGTGGACCAATATGGTTATATTTTAAATAAATATGTATCACACCACGTGATTAAGCTTCGCCAGTAAGACCGCTTTTTGACATGGCTACATAAAAACGTTTCTCTAATGTTAATGATAGAATGACTTCTCTACACTGAAAAACAAGCACAGACGTTTCGGCACCGCTACAGGTGCCTTGTTCACCTTCACACAAAAACTGATCGGCCGTTGCTTATGCATGAATGTCTTTCGCCAGACGGGTTTCCGTCGAGCTCATTAAACCGCGCATTGCATTAAACCATCCGGTTCTAAAACAGGCTAGCAGTGAACACTATTGCGCTATATTTCCCTAAAAAGATTTGACGGTAAGCAGTTCTCTTCTCGGTGTTTTAGATTCTAAAATTTTAGGCACAATATGCGACATACGACAGCAAACGTTTACGGGATGCAGCAAGACAACTGCCTAAAATCACTACAGATATTATGGGGAGCCTATGGTCCATCTGCTGCTATCATCAACAACAAAAATAATTTTTTTATATAGGAAATGCATCCCATAAACCTCAGCCGCCGACTTTACACACTGTGTACTACAAATTAGTACCCCGGGTGGGAGCTGCGAAGTACACCGGGGACACAAAGCTAACTTTTTCATGCCACTGTTTTTCTTTTTACGCCCTGCATCGGCACTTAGGTTCTTCAGCAAGATATTCATGAACAGATACGGAAACTGCCTCTGCTTCCACTGCAACTCGAGCAGAAATGATGACGCGTTTTACGCCTACGAGAGCACGCTGAGCCCCGAAAACGGTGAGAAACGCACGCAATAAATCGTCTCCAGACGTGGTCACTTACCTATGGCTATCTCTTGTTTGCAGTCTGCCCAAGAAACTATACGCCTCTCTTTCGGTGCACAAATGTTTTGTGTGAACTCAACATGTCTTGTTCTTTATCTCACACATCTCCTCACTTAAGCTGTAATATATAGTGCACTCCGTTAAGAAGATTTAAATCTAGCACTACAGATAAAGATGTAGCCAATTATTAATGTAACTATTTTTTTGTTTTACACTCCGATGAGTGAAAACAAGATATCTTCTTGCATTTAAGTTATCCTGCCTAAAACTATAGCTGTACAGTGCTAATGGGGATGAAGCACGCGGTCTGCGACGAAGTTATTGCACGAAAACCCCCCTGATTGTATTACATATGCCCACAAGCTGCCGCGGTGGCTCATTGGTTATGGCGCTCGGCTGCTGGCCCGAAAAACGTGGGTTCGATCCCCGGCCGTGGTGGTCGAACCTCGATGAGGCGAAATTCTAGAAGCCCGTTGTGCTGTGCGATGTCAGTGCACGTTAAGGAACCCCAGGTGGTCGAATTTCCGGAGCCCTTCACTACGGCGTCCCTCATAGCCTGAGTCGCTTTGGGACGTTAAACCCTAATAAACCAAACCACATGTGCTCATGTTTGAAGCATTGCCACAAAGGAGCTTCACGGTGCACGAGTGCTCCTTCTTGGATGAACTAGCTAGAGGTTGCTCGCGAAGAGCACCCTGGGTCTCAAAGCCCCACCAGAGGCAGCACCTGCCATCGCAGGACAGTGGCTCTACCCTTAACCGCTGCACCTTTGGGCAAGGAGTCGTATGAGGATTCCCAGTGATCCATGAATGTAAAGTAGAGAACGACCAATTAAGCATATATGTGCATTAACTCACTAACGCTATCGCTATCGCCTGAAGGGTATAACGCGATATCGTTAATGAATTAATGCCCATATATGCGGAATTGGCAACTCGTGACTTTATATTCCTAGATCCCTGGGAGTCCTCATACGACTCCTTGCGCAAAGGTGCAGCGGTTAAGGGATGAGCCACAGCCCTGCGGTGGCAGGTGCTGCCACCGGTGGGGCTTGTGAGACCCAGGGTGCTCTTCCCGAGCGACCTCTCGCGATCAATCATTAATTTAACTGCCACCTGCCATGGCGGTCAGTTTGCTCACAACCCGGTGGGCCGGTTGTGATGATGCCACAAGGTCACGTGACCTTAGTGGCCCACCTAGGTTGCTTCTCCAGGGGGTGGCCACCATACGCCACCCTATTTTCCGCTCAAAACGGCGGCGAAGATGCTGGCGGCGCCAGATTTTCTGCACAATGGCAGCCTTAAGCCTATCGCGTTAATACGACAGTATGTGTAGCACCTAGCTATGCTACATCCATTTAAAGCGTCTTTATCAGCAAGTGCCGCATATTTTAGTGAACTGGTCTGACAGTCCTTTGACGCTCGACGTAAAAGGCACGCTAAACTGGGAGTGGCCTATAGCGTGATAGCCTCAGGCAAGGCAACCATGTCCACTATTCTTGCGCAGGCCTAGTATTGGTGCTTGACGTGCAAGCCAGCGAGTACTTGCCGACGTCTGCCGAGATGGGCTTCTTCGTCATGGTGCATGGACACGAGTACCAGGCAGACCCCTGCGACGACGGGGACTTTGTCGAGCCCGGCTACGCCACGTACATTGGCATACATCTGGTGAGTCGGCATATTAGAAGCATTGCACTCAAGGGACGAGTTTGATATTCGTTTTCGTCTCATTTAAGATGCGTAGGGAACTTAAGAGAATGACGTCGGTGTCGCTGTCGTATGTAGTAAATGAAAACTGTAGTGCTCACATGCTAGGCAGAGATAATGTTATCCAAATTGACCTAGGCCAAAAGAAGGGAATATCTCCTTGCGTAGGGCAATGCTGAGAATGCGCCATCTGTTGTCCCATGGTCCATGCGGCTTTGGGAGTGCACACACATATGATGAAAAGGGGTAGGCACTATACAACTCTCGTTAGTCACTTCTTCAGCCTCAGCGGTACTTCCTTAAAGAAGGAAGCTTCTATGACTTATGTCTCGCAATATATTGCGTTAACTATCAACGCGATCTTGGTCGTGGTGATTTTACACTGATCTGTGCAGATATGACATGGGCAAACACATACGAGGACACAACAGAATGTTTTGTTTTAACCTTCATAGATTTTTTTTAATTTAAAAGCTATTAGAGATACGTCGATGGAGTCTGTTGAGCTAAATATTAAAGCAAGGTGGACGTTATGTATCCAATATCTATCAAAAATTACACGATGTATTTATTTATTTACCTATTAAAGATATTTTTTCTATAGGTGGGAAGGTTATATTGCGACATTGATGGCCATCAACATCGAAGGTGAACCCTGTTTTTAAATTTTCTTAATCGGCAATGGGGTTTGAAATATCAATCGTCAAAAATACGCATTTGAAAGTTTGTTGAATTGGTTTTCCCGCATTCCCTAACTATAAAATTCCGTCGCTGCGCGTGGTATCGCCGCCGAAACAAAGTTAACTGCTTCAACATCATTAAATACGGCCACTGCGCTTGTATTTGATGCATGAATGTGCTTTAGACGCCAATTTATAAATATACCATGCGGGAAAGCCAACTCAACGCACTTTTTAATGCGTATTTTTAACGTCCGATATTTCGAAACACGTTGCCTATTAAGAAAATTTAAAAGCACAGCTCACCTTCGATATCGGCGGTCCTCAATTTCGAAATATAACTATGCCCCTGGAAATCAAAAATAAATGATTTTGCAGATAATTTCAGTTAATTAATCATTTATATATTGGTCCATACGACGTGCACAATGTCCACCTTGCTGTACAGTCCAGCTCAACAGAGCGCGCCGCCTTATCTCCTATAGTTTGGACATAAATATCTGTAAAAATAATCCTGTATACTATACACATTGCGACGCACTATAAACACTGGTCAAGTTGTTAGTGCTGCTAATCTCACAAGGCAGCGGGAGAAAAGTTCCATGGCGCAGTGCGTGCTCGTTCTTCTTCTTTCTCCTGCAAGTTATGAGAACGGTGGACAAAATGCCTTGAATATGGCAAGATCGGTATACATTTGAAAATTGAAGACGCTTTGCCGGCAATTTACTTTAGTCACCCCGACGATACAGTCTTTCATTTCGTTGCTATCGATATTGCGTAGTACAGGTAGCGGACGAATAAAAGCAGAGTACGCTAAATTTTAGCATGGGGCTTATTACTAATATTTCCATAAAAATATAACGTCAGTGCATATTTTTTTGTTTTTTTTGGCACCTGAGAGCGTTTCATCGAACACGAAAGGCTCTCTGAATCACTTGTTTGCAGAGAGTGGATATCCTGGGTACTTGGCTACATTAAAAAGTTTCACTGTCGTAATGTATGTGTCCTTTCGTTTTTTATGTACCAAATATTTCGGCGACCGAATGTATGCACTCTCCTTGTTCACCTTTCTACAAAAATACTGTAGCAAAACACAGAAGTGAATTTCATCTCAAGCAGGACGCAAAGAATAACTAAATTTATCGTTCATTCTTTCTCTGTTGTAATCTGTTCTACAGTATTCCTTCCGTTGTTAGCACTTCAGCAAAGTGAAATAACACACGTATCGCTATCCCGCTGGTAAGATGTGTGGTGACGCTAGTTGATATATACTTTGGGTGGACGAAAACTTTTCACGAATTAAATATACACAAGGGCAGAGACAAAGGACGAGTGAAACTGACAAGTGGCATGCCGAGTCATAATATTCAAAAACCGGGCTAGCTTTCGATGTTGACGGCCTTCAATTTCGCAGCATAACCTTGCGTCCTAACACTAGAAACTAAAAGTTAATTATTATTTTAGTTTTTAAATCGTCAATTGAGCTTTATTCCGTAAATGGTGACGTAAGGTGTCCGAAAGTGGCACAGCCGGGATATGGGAGCCGGGATATTGTCGGGATATGGGAGAGGCCTTTGTCCTGCAGTAGGCGTAGTTAGGCCGATGATGATAATGAGTACTCAGTGTCCGCCTTTCTGCACCACCCACCTGCACAGGCCGCACCGACGTTTCCCTCACTGTTTTTAAAATAGAAATTTGCAAATAATGAAAAGAATACTTGTGTATTCGCCTCTCTTCAGACTAAGCGCATGGGCCTTCCGGAGCCGTACGAACACCCATGCCGTAGCGAATGGCCGCCACATCTGGAGAACTTCGTTGCCAATGGGACCACCTACACAAAGGAGGTAAACCATGCCATCATCGGCATATCGCGTTCTTGTTCAGTGTCAAGCAGTGCGATGTTCACCACGGGGACAGCGGAACTTGAGCGAGTGCACATAGATGCGAATGCGCGAGAATAGCAGGAGGAGGGAGGACCTTTATTAAAAAAACGCGTAGTACAAGTAAAAATTGATCCTATGACTCTCTCTGGATATATTGACTAAAATCCTACATCAAAAGAGGAATTTATGGTGAGAAAATGTATTCAATTTTTTTCTTGCCACTCTATTCAAAATTTTGACGGGAGACCATAAATGCGGAGTTCCCGAATTCGAACCCGATCGCGGCGGCCGCATTTCGATGGAGGAGAAAGACAAAGGCGCCCGTGTGCTGCGCGATGTCAGTGCACGTTAAAGATCCCCAGGTAGTCGAAATTATTCCGGAGCCCTCCACTACGGCACCTCTTTCTTCATTTCTTCTGTCACTCCCTCCTTTATCCCTTCCCTTACGGCGCGGTTCAGGTGTCCGCCGATATGTGAGACAGATACTGCGCCATTTCCTTTCCCCCCCAAAAAAAAACTATTTTCTAATTTTCCAATTTCCAGAAAGGACTCAATGATTCCCATCGGGATGTGAAAGGCAGCGTTACTACAGCCTCTTGAAGCCGCGCCCAAAAACCTATGCTGACGTCGTACCCCAGTCTACTTGCGAAATTTTCCGCTGGTGGCGACACCTGTACTTTGTTTTAATTTAGCCTTTCCCAGCTTACGAAACCTTCCTTCTCAGTCAAAGTAGCATAGTTGTCGTTTGAATGCGCAAATCAATTGATACAGTCAAATCCCAATCTTGATCTTTGAAAAGTGATTTTGAAAAGTGATAAGTTAAAAGGGCACTGAGGACAAATTGAAATTGGCCTGTATCGATATACGACGGAATTCTAACGAAAAAGAGACCACTGTCACCTAACACGGAGCTTTTTGCGCACGAAAAGACAGACAGTACACGCGTCGCTATCACACGCTGATTTCGCCATAATCTGTGTGATTCGGCACCGAATGTGTTAACGTGTATCACAGAGGATACGCTGCATCGCCATTCAACTCAAAGCGGCGGCAACCAGTCATTCTCGATGTAGCCTTCCCGAGGATGTATCGAGTGGCTGGAATTTTTTTTATTCATTTTTCTCAGCCGTAAATTTTGATGCCGGAGATATGTTAGCGTACACAGAATGAGGCAGAGCATCAAATTTTACTGAGGACAATTTTTCGATGAAATTGTCATCAGTATTCATTTAGGAAAGGCAATTAGCCCATGGACATCATTTTTCTGATGTGCGATACGAGCGCGAACCAGTACTCTTCAAGGGGAACTTCCAGTCATTTCACAAAGCAGAACTGAACTGGTGACTGGAGCAGTGAGTGATTCTGTTGGTTGGTGAGGGAGTCAGTGATGGAGTTGGCTGGTTGCTGAGTGATGAGTCAGTGATCGAGCATATAAGCCTGTTTTGAATGTTACTATGCAGGACTGAGATAAAATAAATTCAGCCCTAGCCTCCTGAGCAGTAGTGAGGTTGAACATACCTTAAGGACATAGTTCACTAAGCTATTTTAATTACAGTGCAAAGTAACAAAACGGGTTAAACAAGCCTCACTAATGAATATGGAACAGCATGATTATTTGTTATTTGTAAGCAAAGGTAAGCTAAGGTTAGCTGAGATTCAGGTATAGCTCGCGTAAACATCAGCAGAATTTAATAATTGTAGACAATTAAGTAACGCGTGGCAACTCTTTTTGAAGCGGCAATATAAAAGTGCCGGTTCACGCAATTATGCGTCCGATTGTATGTTTGCTCTTATTTACAGGACTGCCTTAGGGTATGCTTGCAAAGCATGATTCGGGAACGTTGCAAGTGCGAGTCCAGTGCGATTACCAGCGCTTACCAGTTGCCTGCGGACTACACATATCCCATTTGTGAATGTAAGCATTACTTCATTTATTTTACAAAAGCCATATTTGAATGCCTCCCTACCTACTAACAATACAGATTGTATTGCAGCACGATCGAATGAAGAAGTTCATTTCCCATTGTTTTCCTGAAAACATCTAACTGTCCAGACAAACCGCCTCCCCATCGCAACTTCTCAAAGTATTTCAAGATAGCTTTCACACTTTTCACTCTAATTTTTACTTCTGCGCAGCCATTCACTGCCGAAAATTTCTGATCCTACACCAAACCCTCACTGCACCAAAAGATCTGAGAACTGTTGGACTATCTTTCTATTCCTTTTTGTATAGTGCATTTTTCGAGCCTTCTTCGCCTGAAGGAAATGGTATTCAGTCTGGTTTTCTCGTCAAAAATTCCTTCCCTATGAGATGGCTTCCCTCCGTCCCTTCCATGAGTGCCCCCCGCTCATGACACTTTTTTCTAGCATCTCCAACATTTGCTCCTGAATGATTTGCTTTCCGTTAGAGAGTTGCAATACAGGTTTTTTTTTTTGCTCAGCTGTTGCGTCACTAGTGTGGGTGACACGCTTGATTACTCTGAGTAGCCATGGTTCGAGCAGTAATCTAATCTCCGTACTAATTATGTGCATACCAGAGTTATTCAATAGGTGTTTCAGACTCCGTCATCACGATATCCTATCTAAATTTCATATTCCCACACAGATCCAGTCAACACAACAGGTCGCGGTAAAATGCTTTCAGTTCAATACAGTATTCTTGCAAAAGCCTGTTGCGGTTTAGTACTGGGGCCATAGACAGTACAGCAAATGACTCTCGGAGCCCTACTAGGTGGCTACGCAGGTTCAGCTTTACTTCGCCCATTGCACCTACAACCTTACAATTCAGACTGGCTATGGTCGTAGCTGTATGACTATTTGCCCATATATGCGCCTGTTTAGGGTATGAGCCTTCGCGAGGCGATGCTAACATATGCACCTGAGGCAATTATCATCATCGGCTCCAGGTGCCTTACTAGCAACAGTGCAGCAATGATGACTGGGCAATCAGGAGGGGATTTACGGTCGATTTCACAAGTACGCACAGTTCTTCAGCGTGGGTTCCAGAGCCTAGAAGCTACACCCAAGGAGGATGAAAAACCTATGAGGTAACGTAACATGCCAGTAACATGTCGTAACATGTCGACCACCAAAGAAGAAAATGGAACACAGTGTTATTCAGCTGGGTCTCGATTACATTAAAAGGAAGTACTGTACATCAGTAGTTGCAATCGGTGGGAGTACATTACTGTAGAAGTTGCACGCAGTGTTTCTCGGAGGAAACGGTCGCTGCAGTAGATCCATGCGGTAGCCAAACGATGTCCAAAATCCACCCTCCTCACTCGGCCATTCTGACAAAGCCGCCCATAGAGGAACCTGCACGGCTCCCTTCCCAGCCCAGCAGCTGTTCTGTGCTGCCACATTATGCGCCCCGAGCAGGAGACATAAGATCTCTGGACGAGCACCTGAATAATGTGATCGACCCTCAAAGGCGGCATCTAATCCCCACTGCGCCCCCGATACTATCAGAACAGCCACCACTCTCCGACGCAGGTTTCGATTTGTTTCCAATGGTGGGGAACACGTTTCGACACTTCTTGTGGACGCAGTAGCCGCTGCCGACTCCGTGGCCAAGAGACTAAGACGCCGCATGCGTGACAGGCATAAAGAGCTAATATGCGTCACTGCATGAATCTGCACTTGAACGAAGCTTGACGAGCACCAAAGTTTTAAGACCTTCGTATATGGTCTGCTGCATGGTCTGATGTACCGGCCAGATCTTGCGTACGGAATGTTATGTTATAGTGCAGTGGTGGAAACTCACCAGGACTGGTTCTGGGCATGAAGCAACCGAGCCAGACCTAGATGGAAAGGTCCGGTGTACTATTGAAACGTAGCTGACTACAGTGGAAAAGCGGAAAAGGATGGCGCACAGGATATGTGTGGTCATCTGGCAATCGGGCGGGAGTACCCACGGCTCTATGCATTGAATACGTCGCTGTTGGGAGGTATAACTTGAAAACGAACACCTTGCAGCAAGTGTTATCAAAGTAGCTCTTCCCTTGGTCGTCAGCAGGAAGCTCATCAATGGTGGAGAACAACGCCCGCAATTCAGAACCGGACGGGTTCTGAACTGCTGTGAATGGAGGCTACGTCTTGCGAACTGCAGACATGTAATGGGTCACCATTACAGTAGTAACCCTCGCCCATCATATGATGGGATATGCACATGCATCGTTAGAGAAGAGAGGGGCGATTTTTAGTCAGGCATTTATTTGCCTTTTGGTCTGCCCCTTACGCAAGTTTAACGTGGTGTCTGAATAAATACTTTGACATGGCGCGCATGGGGCAACTCAACATCAAGAATCTACTCCCTAGTGTCCTCACATAGTGTAACCTAAGAACTTAGGCGAATGGAGTTTATCGAGGATGGGATACAGAGTCTCGGAAGTCGCCTGTTTCTGGAATTAGCAGCACGTCTCGTGGGAAGAAGTCAAGGCTGCGAAAGATGCGAGCTTTCTCACCGTTACTACGGGAAAAGGCGGTAGTCGCCACACAATTTGAAGAGAGCCACAAGCGTGGAGACTCCGCTACGTACAAAGACTGTGTGGCAGCCTTGCGCTTTGCCATGTGCAGGCATATGTCTCCAACATGAGCCAAGGACATGCTAGCAAAGATCTGCGGCCAGAGAGGCAGGTGGCACAGATATGACAAGCGCGCACCGCGATGCAGACTGCGTATATTGCATAGCGTGAGAAATAAGGCTCCTGTGGCAATGACTGGCTTCGTCACTGTACCTATAAGGGAAGTAGGAGGCACAAAGAATGCTGCGGTCAAAGTCTGCCGAAGCAGTTTTGCACAGAATAAAATACGGAGAGTCGGGGGCCTATGTATTTTGGCGGAATGTCAGGTCGATAGGCAGGAATACTGACGCACCAATCCAATCTAACAGCGATCTTTCTATCGCATTTACACACCTTTCATGTAAAGCACATGTAAGTGCTGCCCACCTTTTTCCGCGTATAAATTTTGTGAAGTTCCGAATTATTAATACTCGAACATTTACATCTCGAAAACAAAGTCGCGAAATAATTACAGAATGCATAAATAAAAAAGGCTATAAACTTACGAATAATGCTAATTTTTCTCCTTCCAATTAATTTCGCGTAAAATTTGGGGCTCCCCCCGCCTTCTCTTCCTTCTCAAAAGCCTTGTCCTCCTATTCGCCAGCTGACTATGACAATGAGGACTGTGTGGCCAACACACGAGCCATCATGGACCTTTCCTCGACAGAACTGTCGTGCAAATGCCACCCCACGTGCACGTAAGTATCCCATTCCTGTGTTTCATTCCTTTTTCATTGTTGGCCTTGCGATTGAATTTTCCTGTTTTTCCGAATGCACGCAGAAAAACTGCCCTGAGTTCCAAACTCACTACAGCGCCTGAAGCAACAGCTATAGTTAGCAATTAGTAATTATAATTATATTGCAAAGAACACAAACTTTTTACGGAATGCATTTCTTCACATGAAGTGGTGTCGTACCTCAGAACTGTAGAGCGGCATGAAGTTTTTTCGCTATTTTGAACTCTTCGCTAATAGGAGGCAGTCGGAAGCATTGTGTTTGTATTCGACAGCAGAGGGAGCCCACAAAGGAGCACAGCCATTTCATAAATTTAACGAATTCTAGAACCAATCAAGAACAAGCCCACAGAGTTTCATTCTGGTCTGTAAAGAATAAAACGAACAGTTTCGCTTTATTGAAGTGCTGTGGCACGTGATCAGCGCGCGTCTCGAACTGTGCGTTAACGGCTCTCGACAGGAATTGAACGGGGGTGGTGGTGGTGGTGAAAACGTTAGGAAGGGGCAGGAGGTATGTTTGGATCAGCCCGTAAGAGACCGATCCTTACAAGCACTAGGTGGAGGTTCCTAGTTTGGGACCCAGGTGGCGGTGGCCGCTGCCAGGGCGCGCCCGACTAAAGCTTGTTGGGCCTGTGAGTCGTGGCAGCCGAGCAGGGTCGCCTCATAGTCCTCCCGATTTTGGTTGGGGATGGGGGGGGGGGGGGAATAGCCAGGTTGGAGGGGCAGGCCGGCACTATGTGGAAGGTGTCAGAAGACACCGCTCTACAGGGCAGGCAGCTGCCGTTAAAGGAGGTGTCCAAATGTTTTAGTGTTGCCGAGCAAAGCAATTTATTGGTGAGAAGGCGGAGAAGGAGCCGCTCATCCACCTTCTTGAGTGTTTTACAGGGGCGAGGGTAAAGGCTATGACTGTCTTGATAGTAGGTTGTAACATCTTTGAAGGTATAGACCGGATTAAAATTGGGTTCCTGATCGGATGGGGAGGAGAAAACAGCACGGTGAGAGAGCGCGCGGGCGGCTGCGTCTGCTGCCTCGTTTCCTGCCAACCCCTGATGAGCAGGGGCCCATATGAGGTAACGGTGTGCGGGGTCCGTATCCCGTATGCAATTTTGGTATATTTGATAGGCTAGGAAGGGAGTGCAGCCTTGTTCGACGTTCCGACAGGCCCCTCGCGAGTCGGTGATTATGTATTTTGAATCGAAATGTGAGGCCGCGAGAGCAATCGCGACCTCTTCTGCTTGTGTTGCACTGCGGGCTCTGAAGGTAAGGCCATTAACTGTGTTGTTGTTGTGAACTACCGTGACTGTGTACCATCCCCCGTGGTGAGGTCCGGAGGCTTCCACGTAGTTTACACCTGTTTTGTTGCTATAATGTCGGGCTAGGGCTTCCGCTCGTGCCAGGCGCCGACCATTATGGTCTTCGTGTGACATGTTTGCTGGAAGAGGTCGCACGTAGAATGCGCGTCTCCACAGTTCTGGGATGTGAAACCTGTCTTCCATTGGAGGGGTGTGTTGGATATGAAGTTGAGCAAGAAGGCAGCGACCCGACTCCGTTTGCGACAAGCGCGTGTACTGATTTGTAAGGTGCGCCTCTCGGAGCTCCCGCAAAGTATTCACCACCCCAAGGGCCATAAGCTGGCTGTTTGAAGCAGTGATGGGGAGGTCAAGGGCACGTTTAATAATTTTGCGAAGAATGACCTCAGGGCATCCTCCTCTTGTTTCCGCAAGTGGATATAAGGAGTCGAATAGAGAATTCGACTGGTTACGAAGACGTTTGCCAGCCGCAAGGCATCCTTACTTCGTAACCCCCCGCGTTTGTTCGAAACACGGTTGACCATGCAGCCCACCTGGTCCCCCACTTTACAGAGGTTGGCTAATGTAGTGTCTGGCCGTCTGTGTTTGTGGATGTTGAGTCCGGGTACCCGTATCTCATCAGTTTCGCGTATGGGACCACTCTCCAGAGAAAGAGAGTCACCATTACATAGGAATACTCGAGCTGGAGGTCGAGATGCACTAAGTTGGCTGAGTAGACTTTGTGAACGAGAATGCAAGACGCAGGATCATGTTGTAACGGGAAGTGTATTCTCTCCTTGGAAACTCCTTCTTGCGTAATTTCACTTGCGTGGCAGAACTGCTGCAGAAAATAGGAAGTCATGGTGTTCTACAATTTACGTAATAATTGCAAGCAGAAAAATCATGCAATGTTAAGCTGGTCGTCATCAGTAACTCCTCGATAGGCGTGAACATGTCCCCCTGGCAAGATTTCCGAACCTTATAAGAGGCACTCTTTGGGTTTCACGTCACTCTAATGAAAACTGCCTTTAATTTAGAATGAAACAAAATGCCGTACGCGTGCAAAAACGAACACTGAGCACATGAAATACTGAAGCTTTCGGACTCAACTGATATCTGAAATTGATGCTGAAGCTGATTTTGTACCTCATCCTGAATTGCTAATTCTTAAATCTAAGTTACTGGTCCTTAAAATAATTTAGTCATTCTCAATTTCCACTTATTCACTAAATTTTACCCATCTATCTAAGAAAACAGCTATTCTGGTTCACTACGGACGTGTTGGACCCGTTCTGTCCATTTTCTGGACGAAAATTTTGTGAGGAAGTGAAGTCGGCGTCTTTTTTAAACAATTTCGACCGGTTTCTTGATGTACAAAGAAAGTATTCAAAAAAAAGAGAGAGACATAATCAAGTTGGCTACGACGCAGAAATGTGTAGAAACAGAACAAAAGCAAAGTATGTTTTTTAAATGACTCTTTCATTTAATTCAACTGCCGTGAGTACGCGAATTCTTTTTATAATAGAGTGGTCTTATTGTCTGATCTTCAAACTAGAAATAAAATTTGTGGTATTTTCGATTAAAGTTCCTGTAGGAACTTACGCTTTTTTCCAGCCTTTCTAACTTCCTTTAACAATGTGCTACAAAAACGAAACTTTTCAGAAGTGCATATTGTACAAATATAAATTAATGTCTACAAAACGCGCAGTGTTCGTGCTTAAGCTCTATTACTCGAACATTATTTGCCACAAGTGCGCAAACAATAAATAATCGAGTATTAAAGACGGAAGTGCTTAGACAGCAGGGCTTATTAACTTGAACACACGAAATCGGAATACGCCAAGCCACAGCGACCAAGAACCGCTAGACGTCACACCACAGCAGTAGGAAAGACTGCGGTGACGGCATCTCATGGCATCTATTTTAAAATGGGCCGCTTGCACGTAGTCCTTCTGATTACTACACACATGGTTCGCTACACACGTCGGGGGTTCTTAAACGTATATTGACACCGCGCGATACGCACGGGCGTTTTGGCATTGAGCTTTCATCGAGATGCGGCCGCCGTGGCCAGAAATGCGGCCACTGGACCGAACGGCGGATCTCCGATGTACGGACACACGATTTCTAAAAAATGCAGTGAACGGCGCTCATTGCTCCACCTAGATATAGATACACATGTGCTAAATTCTGCCGTGTCTGCTTAATTTCTCAAAAATCTTCGAAGGCCAAAAATTTTCTTAAAGCCAATTCTATGGATCACATATGTTTTTTTTAATTGTGGCAGCGGCAAAAGCGTTGCCATTGGAAACATTTACAAAATACCGACCCATAAAACAAAGATCTGACAACACTTTGTTTAGCTTCTCCAGCTACTTTATTTTTTTTTTGCCCTACAGAGACAGAGATTACTACAAAGAGATATCAAGGAACACCCTGGCAAACGTAAGTTTTTCTGTTTTCCTGTATTCCTGTGGACAGAAAATGAAGCACTGGCGATGGTCAACTTGCAAAAGATCTTTTCCCTATTTAATCTGTCATTTATATGCGTCTTTCTTTTTAGCTTTATAATGAACAGGATGATGCGGCTATTGGATAAAAACTAGTATCAGTAAAAAACAGCGAGTTCGCCGACAGAATGACTATCATTCTCTTTTCACGCATAACGCAATGAGTAGTTTATTGTGGTTAGTTTTCACGACCAAATCAAAGCTTACGACATGCCCAACTATTCTGGAAATTCAGCATCGAATGCCAGAAGAGAACTCTGAGCATCTGAATGGGATATTTTGAACTTGCAGATTTGAGAGAACTGGAGAGTCTCGAGAGATTCTGCTAGAAAATGGTGATTATCGTGACCGACAATTCCTCCTCGCTGCAAAATCTACCCACTAAAATGCCTCCTGAGTTACCACCACCTATTTCCAACACCTATAGAAATTCAATAAAATTACCCAACATTCGAAATTCCCGCATTGATTTTTTTATCATATTGAGTGTTCAGTGCGACACTGCTGGTTGTGGCAGCTGTGAAAACTAAAACCGTTTGTTCATAATTCCGTGGCTTGTAAACCTCATTCATTTTTTTCAATTCAGTTTTAAAGACCTTAAGGCCACATTAAGCTAAGAGATAAAAACTGTCAAGTGATCATAGCATTCACAAGGGCGAATCAACAGGGAAATGAAAGAATTTCACATTTTTAATAATGCGTAACTTTTTACGAAAACCCTTTGCTCTCAGAATTGTTTCTAAAATTTCATTCCGCACTGAGCACTGAGCTACGTTGGGTTGGATTTTGCAATTTGCTACCAACTACATACCATATTACTGGCGGCACTTGTAGCCACGTTAACGTATTTGCATTAGAACGAGTGGCGCTTTTTTAATAGCGTGTTATTCCTGGGGCATTGACTCACGACGCAGCTCACTTTATACCTCAGTTCTTCTTCGCACATAAAACATTGCGCACACTCACATTCAAGGGATCATTGGCCCTTGAATGTCTCCTGTTTTTCTCAGCAAGCTAACCATACTTAATCGACAAAGAAAGGACAAAGATTTTCTGTTATCGTTGGAGTAACGAATTATTTCCAGTGGTAATGAAGTTTCCTAACGATGGAAAATTAAAGCTCTCGGACTCAATCTTTATAAATGCTACTGTTCAACGCCTATACACCCATGAAGATTCAGACTGAACACGTCGTTAGATTTAGTCTAAGTATGTCAGGGAATGAACATTCTGTCATGGTTAAGTAGCGAGATCAGTTGCTTTTAAATTAGGCTTGTAAAAGAAATATGTTTGCGGCTGTTTCAAACAGTACTGACTGTCTAACAAACTGTTGCGCTTTTTGGTTGATAAAGAAGTCTCCGTAACTCTTGAAACAAATATTAAAAATTGTAGGATCAGTGAGCGAGGTTGTGCGTGAGTTTGTCTCCCTTTTTTTTAGGGTCTGGCCTCGACCTGAGCTCGAGCTGTTACGTCATGCTCACTGAACATTTCGCTCTGCTCTTCATTCTCAGAAAGCCACGGTGAAACACATTATTGTTGCACACAGAACTTAACTTCTATATTTCATAATTAAGAAAATTTCTTTTTACAGGCACCAAATTTGCAACTTCCAAACGGGACACTGAGGACAACTGCATGCAACTTTTGCTCGTGGCAGAAATTGTTTCTATGGCACCTTCTAGCTATTTTGACGTTTTTCCAGTACCAAACACGCATTCATTGCTGTGAAAATGGCATTTAAAATTAACCAGCCACACGGTTCCAGCTCGTGACGTCTACAGCAAGAGAGACTATGCTGCCACCATCATGAAGTCAATTATGGTTAACCTAGCCTCTGAGATCCGCGATCGCTTAACCGCTGCGCCAATGCGTCAGTAGCGGTATCAGGACTTCCCGCGATGATTTCATTTTATTTTTTACGGGGGTTTAACGTCCCAAGGCAACTCACGCTACGAGAGACGCCGTAGTGCAGGTCTCCGGAAGTTCCGACCGCCCGGGGTTCTTTAACGTGCACTGGCATCGCACAGTACACGGGCCTCTAAAATTTCGCCTCCACTGAATTTCAACCGCCGCGGCCGGGATCGAATCCACGTCTTTCGGGTCAGCAGCCGAGCGCCACAACCACTGAGCCACCGCAGCGGCCACATCCCGCGATGTATAAATGCTATTGAGAGGAACGTGACGTCATCAATGCCACGTGGGCGCCGCGAAATTTGAAAATCTGAGAATTTCAAAATTCGGAAGTTGGCCCATATTTAAGCACCCCAATACTTTGGAAATAGGCCCACCCTGAAAAATGAATTAAGTCGATTAGTAAGCCGCATTAATATAATCCCATCTGATAATCCAATGAACGGTACTCGAACATTGTAGAAGGGGATGACTGATGCATGCCATTTAAGGGCAATGAAACCGATTGTAACCGGAGTTTTGGCAGGAAAATCGCAAGAGGAACATTAGACACCTACTGTAGACACTATAGCAGGTAACCTAAATGAAATCGCATTTTCTTCTATAAGAACTTGGTTAAGAAATCCACCCAGCTTTTTGGGTTTTTTGTTTTTTTTTCTTTCTAGCTTATAAAAGCTCCGTTTTAAGTGAAGGTAGCCTCCTTGTCATTAGAATGCCGCAATCTCTCCATACAGTCCAACATCAGTTTGTCTTCAATGTCCCTTTAAGTTTCTGCAATATAGAGGCTGCGCAAGCCCACTTCCAAACCCCCCGCTGCGCAGTATGCAGCAGCTATGGTCCATTCACAACTTTCACAGTACATAAACGTTTGGGGGTGTTCTTAAGGCGGTCCACAAATGAAATGCGAAAATCTAAGCGCTAGCCTAAGTGAGCTATTCTAAGTATAATGGTGTGTCGGAAAACACTTTGCAATTGCAGCCCGAGGTGAAATGTACGTACGCAAACACGCATACCCAGCGACATGTTTTGCAAGTTTTGCTTAAAACGCTTACGCGTCGCTACTCTGCTAACTGTGCCAAGGGCAGCGAATTCGCATTAGTGCGTTTGATTCGTTCGTGACCGAAGTTTAAATGTGGTGCAGCCGCAGGGCTGTACTGGATGAAAACTACTGAACAATATAGAAGCTGGAGGGACCACTCGGATTGCCTCAAAATTGCTGTTTTCAGGCGGCAGACTACTGTACTGCAGGCGACAAGTGAACTGATTCTATAAGATGAAGAGCAGCTCCATCTAATTAACCTCCGTCCTGAGGTCAGGGTGTGAATAAGGAGTAAGAAGAGGAGAGCTACCGTTCATTGAGTTGTATGAATGCTACGGAAGGACTACGGTGGGACGCCAGCCTTCTTGGTTAATTGCTACTATACCTCCCATCTGTTTTTTTATCTTTTTTTTAAGTTCTATCTGTTCTTTCGTGTTGGTGCCGCTCCATAAACTTGCCATAGTTGCTTCCAGAGTATCTTTATTGTGATGTGTCGTGCCTTCGTTAATTTGAGAGCCCGAATTCCGAATGGAGTCGGCGCATTGCACCAAAGTTGACGTCGATGTGCTCAGCATTTGAAATTTGATGAACGTGAATCAGTGCACAAGTCTGAAAGGTCGTAGTCGTCGCTTTTAGTTGGATTTTCAACCGACTGCCTCGAAGGCACTCAAAATGCACAACAACAATGGAGGATTTCGTAACATTCTTTCCTCTCTCTCTTATCCAGTTCATGGGCAATCACTCTGACCTGCGCACGAGGTAAGAAGGCAGTTTTGTTTTGTTTCTCGAGGGAGCGGGCGCACACGTTTGCAGAGCTCACGCAAATACCCCGTTTGGACCGTCGGAGTTACCCTCCTCCCCACCCCTCTCTTACGCACTCCCAACAGATCCTCTTCAGACGCCTCCAGACCTGCTCTCTGTCATCCCCGCAGCTTTTATCCCACTATTGCTGCACATCCCCTGCATGCTCCCTATGCGGTGACCCCCACGCCACACTCTCCCATATCATTTTCGGCTGCCCTGCTTACCCTCTCCCGCGGGGACAGCACGCCATCTCGAGCTGGGAGGACTGGGAGGTCCTGCTTATGTCTGTAGACCCGACATCGCAGCTTGCTGCGGTGACTCGGACTGCCGACGTCATGTCCCGGCATGACCTACTTGATGCAGTGCGGGACCGCGCAGTGGCCCAGGGACCCAGCTGGGTCTAAAACTCACTTGCTCAATAAAGTTTTTCTGTCTGTCTGTTTCTGGCACTCACCTTCGACAACTTCCTTCAATTTAAGTACTCCTACACTGCTCACCTAGTAGTTATTGCAACATGCGAGTGTGGACAAAAGCAATAGAAAGAGAACGCTGTTGGCGCATGCCCTCTCGTCTTGCCCCTCATTTCCGCGTCATCGCCTTGTGCTTAAGCAGTTTTTTTTGTTTGTTCTTTGTTGTTGTTTCCATCCTTGCTACTTTGTTATATGATCTGGTGATTCTCATTGCAGGCTTCTGAGCAAAGTAACCGTGTACTTTCACACCTTTACCTCCGAGAACGCCTTCTCCATTCCTGTGTACGACGTAGGTACCTTTACGTGTCATTTATGCCTCGATCCTCGCCCATTAACAGAGCAAAAGATCCTCTGTCCGTGGCCACAGCAGTCGACTGCCCTCAAGGCATACAAGGCACTCTTTGCCTACTTGAGAGCGACTGGATTGAGTGACAAATTGTGACAGCGTTGTGCGTGTGTGTGTGTTATGCCTTTTTCCTCTTCTCTCTTCCTCCTTTTAGTCCCCTAATTCTTCTTCCCCAGTGCAGGGTAGCCAACCGGAACCCCTTTCTGGTTAACATCCCTGCCTTTCTTTCCCTCCTCCTTTTTATCTATCTATGATATCGCACTGTCAACGGAATTCGAATAACCATTGATAATGCAGCTAGCAAAGCCGTTGAAGTCGTTTCAGGTTTTGTACTGCCTTGAAGGGGAGAGCATCTCGCTGGTCTCACGCGAAGGCGTTTTTTCTGGCGCTTCTTTGAGAGAACGTGCATCCGACACACCGGTGGCGGTTCCCGCCGCTAATAACCTACCTGATTTCGCAGGGAAACAGCGTGCTGAACAACTTCGGTCGCATAAACGGCATCTACCTTGGTGTTTCGTTCATCGTGCTGCTGCGCCTTCTAGACACCGTGGTTAGGGGAATTCACCTCCACAGAGACGGAACCTTCACTTGCTGCGACGAGCCCATTGAAGACCCGTAAAGTAAAGAGAAAATGAAAAGGTGATGCCAGAGGTCGGCCGGACAGTGAGTGCATGAGCTGGAGCGAAATTTTACGACGACGAAAAGACGGTGCTACCTTAAACCATGCCTTCAGCGTCCAGCTGGAGGGCGTACGCTCCGCGCCTACAACTTTCCAGCAAAAGGTGTATGCGGTAAATGGGGAAATACTCGTTAATAAAAAATGACCACTTACTTAACACAAACAAGAACGATCGTTTCATTGTCTCCTCCTCCTTTTGTTTTGAGCATTAAACCTTAATTTGGAAATCAAGAAATCTTGCCACGCATTGTTAAAAGCTATATTATGACGTAGTAGCAGAAGGACTGCAACATGAAAGCATTCGTTAAGAAACAGCAGACATCAAAAACACTACAACCCGGTAGAGCTGCACAGAAACAAAAGAACGCGAGATAAAGTGGCACCAAAATATATCACTGAGAGGAAACATCAAAACGCTGCGTGATGAATGCGTAAGCGCAAACAAGAATGTACCAGTGAAAGAGAAGCACCGATGTTTAACCCTGAAATGCAAAGTGTCAAGGATTCGCGACATAGTAATTGCGCACCGTGCTACACATTACTGCATAAAGCTTGCATGAAATGTTTGATGTCAGTATGCTCTCAGTGGCCCCAATTTCCGATCACTATGTTTGGAGTCATTGTGAGCAGGCCGCGGGAAGACACAGGGGATGCGAATGTGTAACTTTCAGCCAGCGTTCAATAACACGTCGTCTCTCATTTTTTGTCGATTTCTGCGCGAACAATACGAATACATTTGTTGCAGAAACACTGCCTGCTTTCCTTGGGCCTTCGAGTTGGTTCTAGACCTCCGAGGTGGTCTTTCACACATAACAGAACCATGTGCACAAATGAACGAAATGCTGATTGTCGCTTATTGCCGACATGCTGATTTCGAAACTAAGCGCAACTAAAAAAATTTGATCGCTTTTAATATGGGCAAATTAGGCAGCATAATGTGTATGTAATGAGTATTTTATTTTATTCCGCCATTATTTCGGCATATAAGGGTTAATAAGCGCAACCAGCGAACGCATATTTACCTCACGTTACTTACCCGAAGGCTGCTGCTGCTGTTGCCCTCGTGGGAATGAATGACGCATACCCACTCTGAGGGTTGGCCAAGACACAGGTGCCGACTGACATATGCTCGAATGCGTTTTCCACAAAAATATTTTAATGAAAACTGGTAGAATAAAATTAAGAACAAATCGGTTTCTGCGAGATTGATGACATTAAATGGTAAGAGCGCTTTATGTGCAATGTATTACGTGCTTTGATTACGGATGAATTTTGTGCATGAGGAAAAATAAGTACGAATTCAGAAAGATTTCAAGATATGTCAAGTTTGAATCCTAAAAAAAGTTTTGAATGAACGAGTGCACATTCCTGTAGCTGTACCCAAGGGTGGAAACACCAAGGAAAATAGCAACCTCAGTACACAAATCCAGGCCGAGCTGTTGAAAAGGATTTTCTGGCGGGCACCTCCGTTAGGAGGGGCATGGCAGCAGGACAACAAAAGCGATGGACTGTTTCGGGTTCCGCAAAGAATGGACACAAGGAGAGACCGCCAAGCCGTGGAGGTAGAAGTTCAGTTGAGGTATGCGACAATTTATTCGCGTGAAATAAATCTCAAAGCTTTCCAGCTACACGGGAACAGAAGATGCTGACAGTCAGTAGCGGGAATAAGCGCAGAGGTTGTCAATTCTTGTATTAGAATATGAGCGCGAAATTTAGTCGCTGGCACGTACGCAGGGTGGGAGGAGAATGATGACTGGGCCATGAAGAGAGGCCTTGGCCAAGGTATCTGCAACCTTATTGAAGAGGATTTCTCAGGGCCCAGAAACCCAAATTAAACGTATTAAACACGTGTGTGGTGGTAGGCAGAACTTCATCATGCGCAGTGTGTCGGATACTGTAGGCGTGGTTGAAAATGAACGCAGAGATAATGTGTCGGCCATAATTATAGCAGAATAAAAACAGCTGTCCAACTAACATAAGGCCAAGGGAAATGCTGAAAATTCGGCCAAATAAATTAGTGCGAAGTTGAGGACGCGGAGTGAGAATGACCATTCGAGAGACAGATAGCGAATACCAATGCCTGCTTTTTTTTTGACATGTGAACCGTCCATCGCGATGACGACATGAGAGATAAAGGACATGAGGTAATCATGCAATTTTCATCGCGAAATTTCTAGCCATGTTTCTGGCGACCAAAAAGCTATGTACTCAGCAATGTAACTTTTTTTGTATATGAGGCCCTTTCAGTTCGTACGGTCATGACGTATCCCAATCGGAAAGGTTTTCTTCCTCTCTTTTTTGGTCTTGTGCTTTGTCGTGTTCGTGAGGATAGGTCTGTGTGGGTTCCCGACTACAGCGGAACTCACACGAATGAGCTAGCCTGATCTGCGCTTACTTCCTTATTTTTCCTTGTGGGCGGGTGACCGTTTCAAACAGTTTTTTTTATTTCTAAAGCACTTTATGTTACTATTCTCGTCCGATGACTTCCAGAATTTGAAGTTCAGGTGGCATTCGTGTCAATGCCTTTCTTGTCAATGTGAGGTGAATCTGAGCAGTTTTTGATGCAGAATTCCTCCCTTAAATTTCTGCCGTAATGTAGCTGGGTGTTCTCCCTCAGCCATGTGTTCTTTCTACAGGCAGCCTTTGAAATTGCTTTCCGAAATTTAAGATTGTCGCCAACAATTCCAATTTTACTCTCGTTTAAGGCTACACATCTGGGCTGCAACCATGGTACAATTCGCTCCGCTGTCCACAACTTGATTTCTTACTCTGGAAGTAGTTCCTGCTAGAGACACTGATCACACTGTTTTTTTTATTTTTGTTTATATTTCTCCACGCGTCCTTTTCTACGCCATTCTAGTCCCGGGCTATGTTCTTTTTTTTTGCATTGAAATCGCTGTTGTTGTTGTTGTTAGCCTATCAAAAGATGGCACATACCCACACTGGGGGATCGGCCAAGAATCGGGTGGCTATTCACCTGAACGCAGTTAATAAAAAGGAAAAGCACGTGGGAGCGCAACACCGGTGAATTCTTCGTCATGAACAGAAAAGGGATGAGAGTTTTGATTTTAAAATTTCAAGAATAATAATAATGAGAGGGATTAAATATTAATGATTAAGTGAAAATGTAATAATTGATAGAAAAGAAAATTTTGGAACACTTAGCAAGGCAGTCGGTGAGATTCTATCAGGAAATTTAGAACAGCGGTGCAAACGGATCTGTGGCTGAACCCAAACGTGATGGCGCCAAATGATAGAAAGAGCGGGCTGCTCAAACTAAGGCCAAGATGCTGCAAGGGCTCCTCCAGCAACCTTTTTCTCAGAGAGTTGAATCGGCGACAATACAGCCAAAAATGTTTTATAGATTAAGGCTCACGGCAAAATGCACAAAGGGGAGAGAGCGCCAAACCCGACTTGTGTAAATAGAAATTTAGAGGGGGATGCGGCTCCTTTGTATTTGCCTCTTCTTTTTCTTTGCTTAAATTGTGCCTGGTAATGCCAGCCTTTTATTTCTGTATTGTGCGGCCAATAACACTTGTGGTCATGTGCCATTCACCAAAACCACCAGCAGCAATAACCACATTCAAAAAGTTCCCAAAGAAAGTAATTTATTTTCCAGTAATGAAGAATCCACCAATCCAATTTACTTAGCAACTTCCATAAAATGCTACTCTGCTGACAGCTGGCTTTCATTATTGGTATTCAAAGCTCGAAAACATTCTACTCACAAAAATCAGACCATAGCACAACTCTATGATGCTCCGTTGCTACCTGGCAACGGCAAGGACTACGACTAACACAACTGCGCTAGCCCATATGGACAGCTACTGCTCAGGCTACAGGGTAGTTGTGTAGACAGTCTACAGAAGCCAAACACGTCTTTCCAGCGCAGGAAGGCGCTGGTGACCAGCTATAACGTGGAGGACTAACGGGCTCTCATACAACAGCTCCACAGGGCAGCTCAAGCCAGTGGAGCCCTGGAATGAGGACCCCGCCCATCAGCTCGAACAACGTTTTTCCTCCTCCTCCACTTCCACCTCAATGTCATCTTAAAGTGGATATGGCATCTAGCAGTTTCACAAACCAAAGTACAGTGTTGTGGAGGTTCGCAGGTGGCTCAGTGCACGCAGTGTGGTGTACGAAAAATGCTGCATGTTTGGCGAAATTATGCATTAGCAGTACTATATGCTTTTCAAACAGTTCGTTGAACGGGAAGTCGCATCATGCTGACATTCGTTCGACTAAAACTAATTTTCACACAATACATGGCCGTTTCAGCGAGGAATTTCGCAATAGTTTATTTATCTGGAAAGCTCGTCAAGTGACGTTTCTTCAAGCGACATTTCACTCTTCACAAGTTTGCAGGTAATCTCTCTGTTCCAAGTAATAAACGTATGGAGAAAGAATTGCAGCTGCACCTCATCTTCCTTTTCTTGTTAGCGCACTGCCATCGCCTTTTTTGGGCATAAATTCCCTGCACAAGCGCGCTCACGTGAAGTCGGATGGGCAGAAGAAGAAGAGCACGCGCTGCTAGGTGCGTGCTGCACGAGCTCCGCTGGTTCCATACCGAGCAGCAGCGCAGTGTCCGCGATAAGCGAGCTCTCCTTGTTCATCGCCCTTTTCCCAAGCGTTCGTCTGGCATCCAGGGTCTTCGGGAACCGAAACTCAGCGGCTGCGAGCTGATGAGTAGCAAGTCGAGTGGAGGCGATGGAGCCAAGGCGGGCGCGACCGACGACCAGCCCAGGCCCGACAAGGCTTCGAAGGGCCGCCGTACTGCACCCGGTACGACGCAGAGCAAGGTCTCTGTAGCCTCTTCCAAGGGCAGCGGAGGGTCTCAGCAGAGCAAGGCCTCTTCCACGTCTTCCAAGTCCAGCGGGCGGTCCCAGCTAAGCAAGGCCTCGCGCAGCGTTACCGTCAGCGAATCCAAGGCAACGTCGTCCACCACAGCTAAGGCCAAAGCCGGCGCCCGAAAGGCGAACGCGGCGAAAGTCTTGGGCTCATCGACGCCAGAGCGGGCATCGAAAGCGCGGGGCACGGGCCTCCGCTCGGACGTGGACAAGACGGCGGGAGCAGACGCCGAGACCAAGGATCTGGCCAACTCGAAAATGAAGCGGCCGTCCGGCACAAAAGCGGTGAATCCCGACGACAAGGCTGCTTCGGACGTCGAGGCAGGGGTGCAGTCCAAGAGCTCTCGCAAAAGTATCCCCGGCAGATCTGCGAGCGGGAATCCAGACGCACCTGATGAGGCCGCTGCGAATATGCCGAGCAAACCTGCAGCCCTTGTGGACGGCGGGCCCAACAAGAGCGACGGAAAGTCTTCAATGAAGGGCGGGGCTGTCCGGAGCCGGTTTTCAGCTCTGAGAAGTCTGCTGAAGCGCAAGTCGCTGGCGGTCCTGAGAGTCGCGAATGTGGCTAAGTTCGCGACCCGCCGAGCTTCTATGCCTCCCCCCCGCGAAAGGCGAAACTCGGTCACACAGCCGGTGGCTGATAACCAGCCTGTGGCTGCACCGGACGCCAGGGAAGCTATTTCCAAGCTTATTCCGCACGGTAAGAAGCCGGTAGTGGCGACGACTTTTACAGCAGCCAAGCGTGGAGGGCCTAGGAAAATGTCTGCCTCCAGCTGGTCGCAGGAAAGGGCTACCTTTTCAACATTAATACCAGATTTTCAGAAAGCTGGCTGCTATGCACGCAGTGCAGAAGAAGCAGTGTTCTATGTATACAAGCAGCCATGTGCGCCAATACTTGCAAAGTGAACCGTATACGTTAAGGCAAGCCGGTATTCAACTTCTATCATGCGGTCCCATCGAGTTTCTAGGCACACCTTCCAGATGAGCAGCTCGCTCAAAGAATACAAGAGGCCTGCTTCATACTAGCCTCACTTCACAAGATATCGAATAACGTCGCCGCTAGTTCTTCATAGCTAGCTCTCAGTTCTCCGGTTAGGAAGCTAGTCGTTAGTTACATCTTTGTAAAACCTAATCAAAGTAAAAATACAGTAATCTGTGAACCAACGTTGATACTTTTTACGCGTGTGACCCAACGTCGATACTTTTTATAGTCACGGTTTGGTTTAACTTTGCATGTTATGGTTTGGGTTGTCATGGATGAATTTCATAGAGGTGAAACAAATTCGTTCCAAACATTCAAGCGCTTGCCATTAGTTTCTAGATATTTTATAGGGCGTTAGGTAAAGCCTTTGTCGAAAAATTCTCGTTGCCGTAAATGCTCGATAAAGCTGGTTGACCACAAGGAACAGGATAACCAGTGTAGGCCGGAAGATCAATGTTAACATAAGACCTGATTTTATCAAAGTTGTCACGAACAAACAGATTTCCTTAAAATCTTCTGCATCCTTTTGCCACAGCCGACGAAAGACTAAAAATCTCTTTTGTCCTGATGTAGAGGCGAGCGGCCACAGTGACCTGGACTCCCAGCAACAGCGCTGGCTGGCCCTGTGCGGCGCGCTGTCGCTCACAGTGCTGATGCTGATCTTCTTCAGCGTCGCCACCTACTTCCTCACCAAGGGTACGACTACCGTCATCGTAGCGTGCGAGACGCCCGAGTGCATCGCCGCCAAGGCTTACGTCGAAGGCCTGCTCGGCGACCCCAAAGACAGGTGCGCTTGTCTGAAGATGCTTATGACGACCTTGATTCACGGCCTCCAGGATAAGCATGCTCAGTGCACAAGAACCTGTGTGCGCTCCCAGTTTCGACTATGAAAAATTCGGACGACACTTAAACTCCGCCTGAAGCTCCGCACTAACGTGATAGCGTTAATTCTTTCCTTCAGAGGCCTGCGGTCCTCTTAGCGTATCCCTTCGCAGACACGGACACTGCCGTGACACGCCGAAGAGACAACGATGGTTTCCGTCGTCTCTCTACCCATACCTTATGAAAGCGCTATCTCATTCTAAGGCCCATACAGGTTGATACACTCAGCCGACCTAAAAATCCATTTTCCCTAGAAAATCTCCCCCAGGGTAGCACTGTTAACTATTGCTATCTCGCAGCCAGATGCAAAAGTCGTGCAACTTGTATCTCTTGCCAAGGCCGGGCCTTGACACCGCTTGACGGCAAAGCCTTTGACCCTCCACTCTCAACTCACGTGCAGGTGCACAGACTTCTACAGCTACGTCTGCGCACGGTTGATCCAGGACCAGTCGAGCGCGAGCGAGGTTGTCTTTGCGAGGCTGCACGACGGACTGCTCCGCGAGAGGGGCATCAGCGGAGACAAGCTGGGCGGCCACGTGGCGGCGACTGTCTACTCCGGCTGCTACGACTTCCTCGACTGGGAGGAGTCGCTGGCCGACGAGATGCGGGAGACTGGCCAGTCTATCATGACCGCACCTCTGCGCAGTGCCGCCAACTTCTCAGAGATTGTCCAGGTTAGTGTCTGCGCGTAGCATTAATGGGAATTTGTGGGCCCCGAAGAGTTTGGCTGAAAGCTGCGTTTATTTTTAGTTCGCTAGCACTGCTGCCCGTAATAATGGATTTCGCGGGGTCTGTCCGAAGCCGCGCCGTGACCATGAAGCGCGAGAGGTCAATAGGTGGCGACGCACGCGTCACGCGGCTTAACCAATAAGGAGGCGGCGCGATCGCTCAGCGCGCTTTCCGCAGATGGTGCGGGATTCCTTGAGGGCTCTGGACGTGGCGGACGTATGTCGCTCGCGCTCCCTTGAGCAATGCTAGAGCATCTATTTTTTCGTTTGAATTAACTATGCAAATCGACTGTCATTTTTTTTTGCCGATAATCGGAAGCAAAAATCGTTTCGGGGCCTCACAGCTACACAACTCCATGTAGCAGCCATTCATGACCTTTTCTCAGCTTATCCTGGCCGTCAGAGTGCAGGCAGTTATATTCTGTGGGAATGACAGAACAAGTAACTATCGCGGTAACTACCGTGGTAGGAGCTGTATTCTCGAGGCGCAAACACAGCAAGGCTTTGAAGTTTATGAATCGGGCCGTCGATCCAACGAACGAAGTACACAATGTTTGTGAAAGTTGGGTGGTCTCTGTGTAGACGCGCTTATCTCTTGTAAAGAGGAAACCTGAGTTTGGTCACTCCGGATACTTTGTAAGTCATACTGAGTTCGACAGTAGGCACATTTCAGCGCAACGAATCAGCTGGGAATGTTGCTGCAAAGTCACGTCTTAATGTAAAGTTCTCGGTGAAACAGAAGCGCTCGTTCTGTGTAAGAAAGTCGGCTGCTGACACGTAAAGGCATCGGAAAAAAATGTTAATTGCTTAGATTTCTTTTCATTGACTTTACTAGCACGGCGACTGCATTTGCTTTGAGAGAACAGTACTGGGCAAATCGGCTTCAAAATCCTTGGGCTAAAGGGGAGATGCGGGTTTTTAAATGAATATTTTTATTAATAAAGATATCCTAATGAGGTAAATATGTGTTTCCTCTGCTTCCAAGAATATATTTAGTTTCAGTACGTCTCAAAATAACTGAACCCTAATAGTTAAATTCTTACGGGTTGTTTAAACGCTTTGTTTTTTTTTTGGTTTCTATTGAACTGGGGCTGCAGCCAAATACCTGTCATCTGGAGCTATGCTAATTATATTGTTGTTAAAGTATATCATCATATTAAAATGTTAAATTTTGTCTAAGCAGCATAATTATGCGAATTTGAAAACTCAGCCAAACAAGAACAGCGCAGCTCCACAGTTTTATTTCTGAATTCAGCGATATAAGATTAATTGAAATTACATCATAAAAGCCTAATAAAAACATTCGTAAGGCTAGTCATGTCAACAAAAAGAAGATCGCATTTGAAGTGCGCGCGCAGGCCATTCAGAGGCAGTTGTAAAGGCCTCAAAAGAGCGGAATGCGGATGTTCCAAAAATATTTCACAGTAGTGAGCAATACCAGGTAGTGGTAAGGGGCCCAGCTTTCAAACAAAACCAAGATGGTGGCTATCGGGGCCTCGTTCGTGGGAAGCGATGGGTGCGAAGTCCTGCCGCATTTCGTTCCGAAATCGCCATTTCTGAGTTTCGTAGGGGCGAAATATATGGTGATAATAATAATAATTGGTTTTGGGGGAAAGGAAATGGCGCAGTATCTGTCTCATATATCGTTGGACACCTGAACCGCGCCGTAAGGGAAGGGATAAGGGAGGGAGTGAAAGAGGAAAGGAAGAAATAGGTGCCGTAGTGGAGGGCTCCGGAATAATTTCTACCACCTGGGGATCTTTAACGTGCACCGACATCGCACAGCACACGGGCGCCTTAGCGTTTTTCCTCCATAAAAACGCAGCCGCCGCGGTCGGGTTCGAACCCGGGAACTCCGGATCAGTATTCGAGCGCCCTAACCACTGAGCCACCGCGGCGGGTCGAAATATAACATCGAAATATATAGATGTTTGTTTTTTGGAGTTCGAATTTAGACTTCAAATCTTTTTAGACAGGAACATTGGAGTGTATTGATCCCGAATATGGTACTCTTGCAAAATCTAAATTTTCGCTTTTTTTATCATTTCAAGACCCGCGTCTCCCCTTAAGTGGTATGAGCGAGTTCGGGTCGGCAGTTCAAGATGTCAGGGCCATGTGAATGTTGCACTCATTGCGACATATAGAGGACCTTCAATGAACAAACTACAGTTTGGACTGCGCAGCAATCGTGATACAAAGCACCAAGCACGTCGGAGTGATGCAGTAAACCGTACTCAGTATGTTATTTTTTTTAATCTTCAGCGCCATCAGGTCCACGCCGCTCAGTGAAACGAGCTCCGATTGCTTACTGTGTGTTCAGGGTCATAGTTTGCATGATATTGCAGCACAGAAGGATCACCTTATTGATTGTGTCAAAATGTTTTTCACAGTAAATGCGTTTTAGCATACGTAGGCTAAGAGGCTGAAGTTACCGCAAATGCAATCACTCATAAGCAGCTCTCTAAAAACAGCAAGTCTGTACGAGCCTATTTTTCTTAATTTAGCTTCAAAAGCATTTTTTAGCGCTTACACAGAACTAATAGCTAAATTTTGGCATTAACTGATTACTTGAATCTCTATCGTGTTAAGGAGCTTAACAAATGAATACATTTCACGTTATACACCTACCAAGCTTACGCCATCATATTAAACTGCGTGCTTAAAAACCTAAACATTTCTCAAGGCTTCCATTATTCATCCTCGAAGGCGCAAAATCCACCTCTAAACGGTACAATGGATGTATTGCTTTATTACCCCGGCTTGCATGTTCCCATAGCCGTGAAACTTACGCGATACCTCCGGCGATATCTCGCTTCTTAGACCTCACAATACAACCTAGCTACCTGCGTATAACCGTGATGTCCGTAACTCGTTCAGCCTTGACAAATTCGCATACAGGAAGCAAGGTCACAATTGGCCTCGTTGTTGTTGTTTGTTTCTTCCAGCTCCTGGTGCGGATCTCGTTCCAGAGGGGTCTGCATACCGTGCTCGTGATCGGACTCGTACGCATTGCGGATGGCTTGGATGTCTCGTTGAGCCTGTCCCCGGGCAACTCCGTGCTGCGCAAGTTCCGCATGGCAAGCTACGACCAACTGGAGCGGAACTTGAAAGCCGCTTTCTCGTGGGCGCCCCAGGTGAGCCCCCTGTTACTGGCTGGGTTCATAGGATGGCGCCTACAAGAGTAATATAACGTTACCTGTGCCGGACTTTTTAAAAATTAAACGCGCGGCCGCAACGTCACGCTGGATTAAACACTATCCGCTCTGAACTGCTTACTTAGAGAATACCGCACAAGAACGGCCACTGAGTCTAATTTGCGAAACTAGTGCAAGTTCATTCTTGTAGAAAAGTTCTCAAATGACTTCTGTTCTTATTTTGATAAACATGTGTATTGAATTTTGGGGACGATTACCTTTTTTTTCTGTTCCATGCAGTGTTGTCGCTTGAGCTTTTTTTTTTTTACAATAGAAATGCGACTTTGTCGGGCAGCGTATAATTCGGTACGAAAACGTAAACGCTGTTCATTGTACCCGTTCTTATGGCAGGTCAACACGAGCGCAGCCTTGAAGGAACTGGTCATTGTCGACAAACGCGTTGAACAGGCTCTCGCCGCCAGTGATGAGGAGGCCGATGAAGCAAGTGGACCACTGCGCCGCTTCGTCGGCGGCCTCGTCAGAGGCGTCGACGCCAGCGTGTGGGTGACCGCCGTCAAAGACGCCAACCCCGGCGGCGTCACCATCAGCGCTGAGAGCGAATGCTTCGCCAAGGCCTTCACCGCCATCCGAAACGCATTCCGCGAGCTGACCGCGGTCGGCGTTCGCAGAGCGGCCTCGTACTTGGCGGCGAACCTCGAGGCCGAAGTCGCCTTCCTCGAAGACGCCAGGCAAAACCTTAAAGAAGACGCGGCGGCGAAGCGCCGCTTTTGCCTCGAGCTGACGCGACGAAGCGTGGCCCTTACGTGGCATCCGCTGGCCGCCAGGATCCTGCACAGCGCTGCTCACGAGGCCTCGGTGAGGGGCATGTTCGGCGCCCTCCGGGACGTCCTCGGCAGAAACAGCGTCGCGTTCACCTTTCTCGACCCGGAGGTGCGCGCGGCGGCGCTAAACAGACTCAACGGCACGGCGCTGATCTTGATCGACGAGGAGATGGCACAGCAGGTCAACGCGAGCTACGAAAAGTTCATGCCTGTGATAGCCGAGGCCAAGGACTTCGTCAGTGGCTACGTCAGCGCCTTGAAGGAGACCCAGTGGCTGCAAACGGTGTCGCCACCATCACGTTTGCAAGCCCTCTGCGCGAGCATGGAGCTGGCCGCTTCCATCGAGTACAAGCCTTGGCTGCGTTCCATCGTGGTACCTCCGATGCTGCTGGCGGAGCCGTATTTTTACGGCAAAGCGCTACCGCTGCACTTCAACTACGGCACCGTCGGCTCCCTGCTTGCTTCCAGGGTCGCTGAGGTCCTTGGCGCGGATAACCCGCAGACTGGTGGCACCAACGGAACAGGTGCTGCCATCTGTAGTTTGAGATATTGGCTTTCGTGTTTTTTCGTTTTTCGTAACACATATATATTGGACTAGGTATTCAGAGAAATTCAATTTATATTTGCGTTATGAGTGGAGCCAGCCTTCCCGCGTGAGGCTCCGCAGACTTGTGGGGGCGTCAACGGACAGACACATGACCTGGACCCTACAATACCAGGAACGACCCAAGAAACAAAAGTGCGAGATCCCCACTACTTCCATGCCACTATGTGTTTTCTCAGTGAGCGGCCCTTCATTTCTTAAGCACATTTATAATAAGTTTTGGACCCAATTACTATGTTATCGAGGTCCCTAGAGCGCTAACATCACACGTCGCTCTCACGAGAAAAAAAAAAAGCCGAGATGTCAGTCCTCGTGTGCTGATTATCGCCCGAAGCTCCATAGTTTTGTTGAGTCATGCGAGAATTTGGTCAATTGCGCTGAATCTTGGAAGCGTCGTCACTCGGTTTATGGTGTTCAAATCTCGTTAATGCAGGTCGCGAAGGGGATCCACGGGCCAACGGATCTCGCTGGAGCGAGCAGTCGGTGAAAAGATACAGGAAAAGTGTGGAGTGCCTGCGGGACCTTCATGCAAGGCTTGGCTCTGCTGCCGGCGCCTCGGGGCCACAGCGCAAACACATCAACGTCCTGCTCGCCTGGGCGCAGGCAGGTGTGCTCTGTTCTAACGAATCGCAAGTCACTGCGTTGGTGGCAGATCCGGGCGACATTATGCCCCTTATAAGTTGGCATAGTACTTTGTTATCTTCGGTTTTTCACTGCTGGCCTTCGTAAATCCGCTCATCAGGAGAGCGTCCTTTCAAGCCAAAGCAGGTAATTGTTGATGGCGGTGGTTAATAAGCCATGTTTTTAATTGATGTGCACGTTGTGAAAGCTTTAGTGTTTCTTTTCTTATATTGCAGAATTTTTTTAATAAAAGCATTCTTATTAGTGAATGATCATGGACCAAAAATTAAGATCACCGTTGAGGCGCCGAATGGTAAAAAGACTGTCAATAATAATCGCCCATGTGGGCTTCTTTGACATAATCGATCTTCGCAGGGTACCAGCGTTTCGAATTTCACCTCCGTCAATATACGGTCCTCCATTGTGTTCGGTAGTAAACCACCGTAGCCACTGACAATTTTCCTATCTCGCGAGATCCACAAAATGAAAATAAAATTTTCCTGTACCGCGAGGCAGCTTACTGGCCATGCGTGGCACAGTTCATTTAATGTGCATGTGCTCAAAACAGAAACATCTTCAGAACTGAAACCCGCCGCGGTGGCTCAGTGTTTAGCGCGCTCGGCTACTGATCCGGAGTTCCCGGGTTCGAACCCGACCGCGGCGGCAGCGTTTTTATGGAGGAAAAACGCCAAGGCGCCCGTGTGCTGTGCGATGTCAGTGCACGTTAAAGATCCCAAGGTGGTCTAAATTATTCCGGAGTCCTCCACTACGGCACCTCCTTCTTCCTTTCTTCTTTCACTCCCTCCTTTATCCCTTCCCTTACGGCGTGGTTCAGGTGTCCAACGATATATGAGACAGATACTGCGCCATTTCCTTTCCCCAAAAACCAATTATTTAGAACTGAACATCTGCTGTGCGCCACCGCGCAGCCAGCGATAAGGTAGCGAATTATGTTTTGCTGCTCGAAGCACTGTAGATTTTTTTATCATTATTGCGACAGTGTGCCTGCCTGCATAATGTATTATTTACACAGAGTTGCACGCCGGACTATCGTAGTCCAGTAACGCCCGCTAGGGCGGCCCAGAGATCCACTCTACATCGTGCTGTCGACCTGGGGCCGGTCCCCACCGGAGCACATCTTCTGCCGGGTAGAGCACAAAGAGAGGCAGGTCCAGAGCAAGTGTCTAGTATCCACATCGCAGACAGGAGCGGTTGGTTCTGATGATGATAATGTCAGATCTGATGACAAGTTAATATGCGCAGCCTACAGAAAGAAATTCCGAGCATCGCTGGTCTTCGTCATGCGAGCGCTTACGTCTGTCTTTGGCAGTCTTCGATTTGCACTGTGATACCAACTTGCTTTATTCGACGTGTTAAAACCATTTACTAGATCCGATATATATTCTCATCGTGTTTCAGGCGGCTTCGGCTTGGTCATCCACAATAGGTATATGCCTAGTTTTGTTTACTGACTCTAGCTTCTGCCCCACTTTGCAGGGCCTGCGCGTGGCGTACGAGGCGCTCCTGACCTGGTTCACCACGGTCGCTGGCGACTCGGATCGGTTCCAGCACCACTGGCACGCTGCGCAGGTCCTGTTTTTCGCCCGCTTCTGCCTGCTCTCGTGCAGCGCCGACCGTCGGCCAACAGCGGCAGTGCCTGGGCGCGACCGCTGCCTCGTTCCGCTGCACAACATGCGGCAGTTCGCCGAGACATTCGAGTGCGGAGGTGCAAAGGGCTTCGTCACCGCCAGCTGCCCACTGTGAGGCGCCGTCAACCACGGCGGCGCCATTGATCTGTAGGATACTTTAGTAGTTCTACTTTTGTTCAATGGTGCCGTCCAGCACGACGACACCATTGATCTGTAGGATACTTTAGTAGTTCTACTTTTTTTCAATGGTGCCGTCCAGCACGACGACACCATTGATCTGTAGGATACTTTAGTAGTTCTACTTGTTTTCAATGGTGCCGTCCAGCACGACGACACCATTGATCTGTAGGATACTTTAGTAGTCTACTTTTTTTTCAATGGTGCCGTCCAGCACGACGACACCATTGATCTGTAGGATACTTTAGTAGATCTACTTTTTTTTCAATGGTGCCGTTCATCATGAAGACACCATTGATCTGTAGGATACTTAAGCGTTTTTGTTTTTTTTCAATGGTGCCGTTCACCACGACGACACCATTGATCTGTAGGATACTTCTATGTTTACACGTTGTTGCTTTGCTTCCATCTACCAGGACGACACCATTGATCTGGAAAATTGTTTTGTGTTTGTATGTGATTGCGGTGTTTTCCGTCGACCAGGACGACACCATTGATCTGGAAGATTGTTTTGTGTTTGTGTGTGGTTGTGGCGTTTCCGTCGACCGGGACGACACCATAGATTTGGAAGATTGTTCTGTGTCTGTTTGTTAATCGTGCCAACAAACGCTCGTAACTGACTGAGCCTTCAAAGGTCACTTGTGCCAACGCGCTGTGGTAGCAGTGACGATTGTTCATTCACCATGGTCTTAAGCGCATTAATCTCAGCGCCTGGGAGCCGAAGGCGTTGCGCTGCCTCAGCATGCTTAGGCCATTAATAGAATACTGGAGTCTTCTTCCGGTTACTGTAACCGTATTACTGACTATATACCCAGGAACGCCACGCTTGCAACTGAGAATAGTGCCGTGAGGAACACTTATAACGTCACAATGTATAGCACTTTGCTCCATTTTTGCTGCTTTCGTATATTGGCTGTGTGTAGATAGGTTGGCTGTGCGAGCCCTTTTAGGTCGCGTCTGGGGTGCGTGTGCCCATGACTGGGGTGGTGCTTCCAGCAAAAACACGCAGCCGCTTCCATATATATGCTGCTGATTGTTCCGCAGCAGTCATTGAATGCTTTACGAACATGCTTTACAAGGACGTGAGTGCTTCCTCTAGTTACTCTGTATGTAGAACTATGTTGCCTTAGCGTTCTCAGGCACATTTACTTTAAAGCGTGGAAGGCGCCCAGTGGAACAAGTCTGCCTACAAAGTACCGGCGATTGAAAACTGTCGGAACTGGTGGTGAGGTTAGACTGAGCTGGACTGTTGTTCGCATGCCATACACAACTTTTACACAATAACCACAAGTGACAATTACTGTGTCGGACTTAATTCCAATGTAGTATGTCTGCCTCAGCACGTGGCCCATCTCAGCTGTAGCCGAGATGTCTTAGGCAGATGGAACAAAAGCTGGCAATGGTCGTAGAGCTCACTTTTTATTGCCTGTGGTGTCTAACGGCGCTCATGGTGAGCCACTTCACCAGCCTAATAGTTGCATTCAGAAATAAAGCACTTCCAAGCCACAAACCTAAATGGGGGTATTTTGTTGTTGTTGTTGCCGCCGCCGTCGTCGTGGTTGTTGTTGTCGTCGTCGTCGTCGTGGTTGTTGTTGTTGTTGTTGTCGTCGTCGTTGTGGTTGTCGTTGTTGTTGTAGTGGTTGTCGTTGTTGTTGTCGTTGTCGTTGGAACGCAGTACTTCACTAGAGGCTTCACGCTTACGACCACGACTTGATTGTCGCTGGCCTGCGCCATGGCGCCTTAGGGATATGCTGCTGCTCTTGCACTTCGCCGATTACTTCGCTCAAGCCAATGATTTTGTCTAAGCCGTCAATATAACGCTCATTGCAAAAACTTGCACTGGTACTGCGACGTTAAAGGAAAATGACGCTGTTTGGAAGAATGAAGCTGGCTTGCTCATAACTGGCGCATCAGTTACTTTGGGGGAAGTGCAGTGAATGGGACAGTGGAAGGGCAGGACAGAGAATGAATAGGTTTTTTTCGTAGCGTGGTTCAAACCACATGTGCTCAGGTGCGCGGCGTCACAGCACGCCAAAAGCCTGCAAGTCGCAAACTGTCCTGCTAGGCTGGGAATGATGACCGTGAAGACGAATATTACGCATGAAATGCTAATAGCTCCCAGTCTCGACAAGCCGAGTCTGACATCATGCTGAAATAGGGAAGTTATCTACGGCCTAAGCAGCAGCCAGAACCAACGATTTCCCGAGGCCAAATTTTCCGCCCCAATGCTATCCAGCAGAAGAAAAAAAACCGAGCACCGAGAACCGTTCGACCTAAAGCCGAAGCCCATCCAACAGTTTCGTTTCGCGACACCTCGGGTGTGCCAGCCATGGCTACTGCTGCTCGCCATGTGTGTTGCACATAACTCAGGCTGCACGGCTTGCTAGCGATTGAACCTGCGTACGTGTAACAGATGGCGCCACTTCCAGTGTGCTGACATTTGCTGCTTGACAGCAAAGGTGTACCCACTACACTGAGACGCATCGTCCTCGTCATCATCATCCTGACTAAGCCCACTGCAGTGCAAAGGCCTCTCCCATGTCTCTCCAAATAACCCGGTCCTGTGCCAATTGGGGCCACCCTTTCCCCAGAAAGTTCTTAATCTCATCCGCCTACCTAACTTTGTGGCGCTCCCTGCTACGCTTGCCTTTTCTTAGAATCCAGTCTGTTACCCTTAAAAACCATCGGTTATCTTGCCTTCGTTATTATGCCCTGCCCAATCCCATTTTTTTCACTTGATTTCGACTAGAATGACATTAACCCGTGTTTGATCCCCAACCCGCTCTGCCCTCTTCCTGTCTGTTAACGTTACACCCATCATTTTTTCTTTACATAGCTCGCTGCGCAGTACGAGGCGGCAAACGAAGCCTCGTCATCGACAGTTCACAAGCAGTTGCGCCACGCGAGCGTGGACGCGATGCACTCTGGCAGCTGCAGTATGCCAACCGGCGGTCACTAAAAGACCGGGTTCACTTTCCGAATGGTTACTCGGCAATTAATAATCAATCAGGTGATAGAAAAATGCGCAGAATACGCATAATCAACCCCCATATATGGACTTCTTTGATTATGAGAAAGCATCTGACTCATGGTTCATGGTTTATGGGAGTTTAACGTCCCAAAGCAACTCAGGCTATGAAGGACCCCGTAGTGAAGGGCTCCGGAAATTTCTACCACCTGGGGTTCCATGTGACTGGATTAGAAAATATATACCAAGTGTTTTTGTAGCGAGAGCTACACTGGCCTGCCAGTCGAGCATTTCGCGGTGGCTGGTAGAGGCCACTTGTGCGCATGCGCCGTTACCATAGCAACCGGAGAGGAGCAGCAGATGCTGCGGGTGCTTCGCCATCGCCGCGGCCGCGCCCCCGCTCCACCGTCGTCACTAGGATGAGCGATTGTGCGCATGCGCCGATAGCATGGTAACCAGAGAGAGCCCACAGGTGCGCCGCGCGCTTCGTCGCCGCCTCGCCGCTCTATCACCCGAACCGCGCGTCGCGTCGCGTGCGCAGTTTGCATATAAAAGGCGGAGAAGTAATGGGCGGCTGTATCACGTTTTACATGGATGCGGAAAGGAGAGTCCAGCCGCTGCTAAACGGCGGTATATACAAGAGAAGATAAACTCTTCCGATCCTGAGGTTGTCACCTGGCACTTGGCTATTCAACAAAGAGAGAATGAGCGTAAGGCGAAGAGAGCAGCGGAGACGCCCGAATAGAGAGAGGAACGGCTTGCCAAACGTAGATGCCAGACTGCCGAGCGTATTAGACGGCGCATGGCCGCTGGGATGGAGCCCAATGTCTCTCATTGCTAAACATACAGTGGCGACAACAAGCTCAGCAAGGGAAACGTACTTACCTCTCGCTACGTATATCCTGGCATAGCCGAGCTTAGCCACTGCCAATTTTTTTAACTGTTTACAGATCGTTATTTCAAGCTGTGCGAGAGATGCGTCGGTATGGCCTGTGCAGATGGATCGAACAGCAAGGCGGACATTATGTATGTGATAGAGCTCAGTCATTAAAGTGACCCAGAAATGGTCTCAATAAAGCTGCGATATGTCTGGGATGTTAAAAGACGCCGCCTCATAATTATCCTCCAGCAAGAATTATTTTAACGCGTTTTGTGGAAGCTGGGTTACAAGCAAACAAAATTTGAACTTCCGCGTCTTCGCGCCTCTCCCTCTCCTCTCGCGCGCCAAAACAGCGGCGCTCCTCCGCTGGCCCAATCTAGTCGGCCCCTCCCCTACCTCCGCCGGCGGCGACGCGCGCGGAGTGGCCGCGGCCGCGGTAGCGCGTGACGTCTGAAAGAATTTGGCGCTGTGAACCAATGATAACTCCAGGCTGGTGACGTCACGTGCACGACGTGACGTCTTGTGCCAGGTTTTAGCGCGAAAGCCCGGCACCGTGCGTCGCCGCGAGGAGCGAAAGCCGGATTTTTAAAAATGTGTTGTAAACTTCCCGCTCGCTTTTGAGGTCTCGTACGCGGCATGGACTCTCGGTGGCCTGTACTCTACACATTGCAAGCATTTTACAGCCAAGCTCAAACACCCCTTTATGTGGCACTTTAAACGATTAATTAACTAAAATTAACAAGTCGACTTTTTTACTGTTTATATTAAGGACCAACATTATATTAAGGAACTGAAGGCCGTCAATGTAATAGCTAAGTCGTTTTTAAATTTCCTTTATCGGCAATGCAGTTCGAGATATTCAGTCAAAAATACGCGTTTTTTAACTTATGGTGATTAATACTTATGGTGACTAATACGGCTCGAGAGGCGATAAGCCGGTGATATGATTAACTCTCCTAAAGCTGAATGATAAAACATATGAAAGAGACGCAATCAAGAAATTTTTCGTCGCGTTTTAAGGCTGGGTAAGTTGGCTCTAGATTTTAAAGCACACACACTAGTGTAGTGTGAATAATCAGAATAAATAAAGCGGATAGCACCATTTTATATATTTTCTAAGGTGAAAGAAAAAATAGGGCTGGTGAGGATCCCATATTGCTGAAGTGTATTCTTGTTTAAGACGGACAAAAGTTAGGTATGCTAATGATTTGATGGATGGGGTGGCAAATCGTAGATTGCGCCGTATGAAACAAAGGGTACGATTAGCCTCGTTAGCGGTATTCATGATATGAGATGACTATGTTAGGTTTTGCGTTAGAGTAATACCCAAATACTTACAGGAAGAGGCGGGCGACACTTCTGAACCAAAAATAATAATAATAATAATAATAATAATAATAATAATAATAATAATAATAATAATAATAATAATAATAATAATAATAATAATAATTGGTTTTGGGGGAAAGGAAATGGCGCAGTATCTGTCCCATACATCGGCGGACACCTGAACCGCGCCAAAAAGAGCGTATTGAGAACAAGTATGCATCTGCCGACGATGGAACAAAATGAAACATGTTTTGGAAATACTAAGACATTAACCAACGTTTGCACCAAGTTCCGATTCGGTTAAGATCTTGTTGAAGAATGCCAACGTCAGTACTATTAGTGATTGGGCGGTAAATTACACAATCGTCAGCAAATAAGCGGATAGTAGAGGAAATATTGGACGGAAGATCGTTAATGTATATGAGGAAAAGGAAGAGTCCTGACACTGTACCTTGGGGAACACCTGAAATCACCGGGCTACGCGGAGAAGAATAAGTGTTAGCATAGACAAATCGCTCTCTGTTAGTCAGAAAGTTACAAAGCCATTTCTATACTAACGGATTAAGATTTAGGCACGTAACTTTAGTAGCAGTCTTTTATGCGGTACTTTATCGAAAGATTTTTCAAAATCAAGGACTGAGAGAGTGTCAGTAGGAACGTTTCGGTCAAGATTGGAGCTTAGGTCATTAATAAAGGGAGCCAATTGGGAGTCACATGAACGTCCTTTCAAAAAGCCATGTTGGTTAGTATGGAAAAATTTTACGGAGACAAGGCATATGACTTTGTGCTAATAAATAATATGTTCCATTAGTTTCGAACAAACGCTTGTGAGTTCATGGCTGCGTGTCTACGCTACGGAGTAATTAGGCTTCGTGGTAATTTTCTTGTTCCGAAAACTTTTGTAGACGCCTGTACAATCCAGCTGCGCAGACCACACAGATATATTTCGCAGAGTTTAAGAAAGGATCGGTAAACAGTTAAAAAAAAAAACACCAGGTGTAACAGCTGCACAGCCGCCATAGTCGTCCACGGGTAATTTGAAAAAATACCAATCAGGAAGACTCTCAGGCAGCGTGGCACTACATTCAAAAGCGTCGTTTACAGGCCGTTTAGTACTAGTGAAGGCACCTGAATTGTAGCAAGGGCATGGCCGGTTTCTTGTTCACGCTGCTTTGTAAAGCCTTTTTATAGGCATGTCTACCTGGTGCAAGGCAGTGGGTAAAGGAGTGGGAGAAGTCTCAGTGCCATATTTAGGACTCCACGAGGCCTAAGCTCTCAAAGTGCGTATTCGCTCCTCATACATCATGCCGTCACAGTCTTGAAAGTTTTTTTTTCTTCTTCAAATGGAGCAGAAGCAGGTGTGTCAACTGCTGATATTTTGGTGCACGTCGATGTTTCACTATACGTCATATTGGTTTTTTAGCAACGCGGCATGTCGCAATATCGTCTATATCAATTAAACAATATTTTGCCCGAAAACAAAAGCAGGGCCATAGCACCTGTGTTTGGGATTGCACTGATGCTAACCCGTCAGTCAACAAGTTTAGTATGGCACAGAAAAAGTTGTAAGTTGTGGTGTAAGCGTTCCGACCGCTACAATAATATTATCCCAAAACTGAAAAGAAAAACAGTGTTGCAACAGCGGGCTCAAAAATGAGTATAAAAGTCGCCAAACTTAAGATCATTCAGCAGAGAAGGCGCGCTCAAAACCTGCAGTTTGCTCCTCCTTTCAAGTTTCACACAAAGCACACTGTTTGTTCTCTAAATATAGCATAGCTCGCTCGTGCTTCCAAATTTTCCTTCCGGTAAACAGGGAAATGGTAATGCTGACGTCTGAATTTTTTTTTTTAATATAGCGCGTCTTCAGCAGACACATGCATCAGAATTTTAACCTCGTAGAGCATGAAACCGTCGCGTCTCATCACCAAAAACGGAGCCGAAATGCTTCACGTTGCGTGCTGCGCGTCCAATTTGTCGCAAAAAGTGGAAGCAGATTAGTCAGGTATTGATATTGATGCGAAACAGAATGAAAGAGGCTAGACGCTTTCCGTGCTTCATAGGAGTTGTGAAAGAATACGGCCACAATTGTGTATAATTATATCGTTACAGCGCTTATAAAGCCACGCAAATAAAAACGTGCGAAACATATATCTGCGTGCTTACTTTAGTAAAAAAGAGGGAAAAAAATATTCGTGACATTTTTTTTCCATAAAAGACCAGGGATAAATAAAGACAACAAACGTTTTATGACATGAACGACTGCCTCAATTTTTACGCCTTCCTGCTGTTGTTCGTACCCATTCACTACTAAAGTTAATTATGCCTGAATTGACACTAAGCAAATCAGCAGGGAACATATAGGGGCAAGGAATGACATGGGGATGTAAAAATGTGCCTATCGGTTTGAGTACGAACGTTTTTATCTTGCAGAGAGAGAGAGAAAAACATTTATTGAAATCTCAATGAGATTAGCGGTGGGCCATCATCTTCATCGTTGACGTCTGGCCTCTTCGCAAGGTTGGGCCCCTATTCCAGGGCTCCGCTGAGTCTTGCTGCTTCGCATGCGGGCTGCACAAATGCCCTTTGGGCTGTGAGCTCGCTGCTGGTGAGCAGACCCTCCCATTGCTCCGCACTCGGGGTTTTGAGTTTGTGGGATGCATAATTGCGTTTGCACTCCCATGTAATGTGGTATAGCGTGGGGGTTGCCCCGCACCACGGGCATGTGTCCCTCAATTGTGTAGGGTACATTTTGTGTAGAATGTATAGGTTGAAGAATGTTCCTGTTTGCAGTCTCCGCCAGTTCACTGATTCTTGTTGTGTTAATGAGTAGTGTGGCGGAGGGTACTTGAGCCTCTGTCCTCTGTAGCAATTTAGCAGCTCCGCATATACTAGCTCCACTATGGTAGGGTTCTCTAGGGTCTCCAACAAATGGCTAGAAACTGTGGAGCAAGCGCGTGCTCATCGCTACCTGCAACATCATACGAGTATACACATCAGGCTCTAGTGATAAGCCCATTGTAGCCTCCGCGGTTATCCCTTCCCTCTGGATCTGCAGCTGCACCTCTTCACAGTGCTGCACCTCGTGCAGACTGCACTCCCCCTTAACTCCGTAGTCAATATGTGAATATTATGATTACCGCGTGATTATAAAAAGGTTCAGCATAAGTTAAGGACAATGCAGCGAGCCATGGAAAGAAAAATTATAGGTGTAACGTCAAGAGACCGAAAGCGGGCACAGAGTGGGTGAGGGAACAAACGCGGGTTAACGGCATCCTGCTCGAAATCAAGAGGAAGAAATGCGCTTGGGCTGGGCATGTAATGAGAAGGCTAGATAACCGTTGGTCCTTAAGGGTAAAGGAATGAATTCCAAGGGAAGGCAAATGTAGCAGGGAGCGGTAGAAAGTTAGGTGGGCGGATGAGATTAAGGAGTTTACGGGGATACGGTGGCCGCAGCTGGCACAGGACAGGGTTAACTGGAGAGACATGGGCGCGGCCTTTGCCCTGCATTGGGCGTAGTCAGGCTCGTTTTGATAACGATAATCAGCGCGACGTAAAGCTACTGCGAGCGGATCTAGTACCGTTCGAAGCATCAAGTAAGGCAAGCTGTCGCATAGACAACGCCGCGTTGTATGCACTATTAAAGCGCCGATAAGCACTGGATGTTTTTGAAGTCTTTGCTGATATTGCAGAATTTGATAAGTACAAGGAGCTACCTCAAAAATGCTTCAGTTTTACTCCGTCCTCGTATCTCGAGTTGACGAATACTGCCTGCAAGCGCGAAATCTCAAAACCTGTCGAGTTTGTCGGCTTGGACCAGTTCATATTTCATTAGGAAATACAACACCTTGCAGCAGTGGGCGCTTAATTTTTTTTTTTTTTTTTGGCTGCTAGTCAGTTGCACTGATGGCTTGACATGTGTCTATTACTGTGGCATATGCTATTCAGTAAATTGAGTTGGGCGCGCGTCACCGGCGCGCACCCTTTCGTTTCTTTGCGGCAGCCGCTATCGCCGCTCTCTCTGCCCCTCTTCCCCCTTCCCCTCACGTTAAGCATGCCTATAAAAGGCACCCTGCTTTTGCAATAAATCGAGGTTCCTTGCTCACCAGCGTCGTTTCTGCGCTTGGCGCGCCCCAAGGTGACCGTGGCGATGCAACAATTACATGTGAGCTCGATGAAGCACTAGGACCCAATGTGCAAGCCCAATGATATTTTCTCAATCCCTTCGGCTCCTTGAAGGAGGAACATCCTTTAGACTATACCCGTCAAAGAAACGCTGACTGAGACCATGTTTGGTGGAACAATTTTTTTATTATTACTAATAATCTCCGTTCATCATCACAACGGAAGGAAAAACTCGAACTGGCGTTGAGTGTCCATCAACGCGGTCAGGCGGCCAAGTGGGCGCACTCGTGGTTGTTCACCGAGATCCGGTCTCCGTTCTTGCATACGGGGAAGCTCTTGCCCAGAAGATTGAGTGCGGAGCAGTGGCCACGAACACGCTCCGTCTACAGGTGGGGTAGCACGGGGAAAAAAGATGGCGGGGAAAAGAAAAACACGTAGGTTAAAGTCAACAACAAAGTCAAAGAATGAGCTTTGGCTGTTTTTCTCCCTAACGACTTGCCCGACCGACGAGCTCTGGTTGCTCCATTCCTGTTATGGAGTGTACTGCATATCGTACAAAGCGGCCTTGTCAGCAACGCCGTAAAAAAAAAACATTTCATGGATACTGTGAATACCCGCCGCGGTGGCTCAGTGGTTAAAGCGCTCGGCTACTGATCCGGAGTTCCCGGGTTTGAACCCGACCGCGGCGGCTGCGTTTCGATGAAGGCGAAACGCTAAGACGCCCATGTGCTGTGCGATGTCAGTGCACGTTAAAGATCCCCAGGTGGTCGAAATTATTCCGGAGCCCTCCACTACGGCACCCCTTTCTTCCTTTCTTCTTTCACTTCCTCCTTTATCCCTTGCCTTACGGCGCGGTTCAGGTGTCCAACGATATATGAGACAGATACTGCGCCATTTCCTTTCCCCAAAAAACCAATTAAATTAAATTACAATGCTGTGAACTGAGTGCAGGGCGGAAAGATGCCGCTGCTTCGCTCAACCTCCCTGCCCTGCCTCTCGCACTCTTCCATAAAATGCTACGCGGCAGTCAAACTACACACAAACCGCAGCTTCACGTTTATAACTGCGCTAACACCAACCACTGCAGGTATATATAGAAACCAAGAAAAGCAGAAAGGTTTGCTAGTTGCTAGTTGCTAGTTGTTTATAGTAAGAGGGCATATTCTCTGTCGTACAAAAGCAAGGACATGGAGAGACATATAAATAGCGTTTGTAGTGTCTATATCTCTTTCTGTGTTCTTGTTCTTACACGCTAGTTGTTGTGTCTTCTCAATGAAACCATGACAGCTTGTTTTGCGATTTGCCTCCATGTGTACTGGCACAAAACTGCGCCCGCTGTACGTGCGACGACCAATCAGCACTGCTCACCACTTGCACTTCGATGTGACAATCGTGTTGAGGGAGCGCGGCTGCCAAGACTGGCAGTTCGAGTTCGCTGGCAGGGGCAATGGCGCTGCCGCTGGAGGCTGGCGCCTTGAACGAGTCGGGTTTGGCCAGGACCTGCGTCTCTCCTTCGCCGTGAAGCAGCGTCTGCAGTGAGTCCGGCATCTGCGAGCGTGTGATGGCCGAACCATATATGATGTGTATCGGCTCATCTCATCACACGAATGCCACGGTAAGTTGCTGCAGGTGGAACAATAGACAATTACAAGAAAGAGAAAAAGCCACAAGCAGACATAGCAAAGGACATATATAGAGCATAAAACTCTGCCAAGTCTTCCTCAGAGTCACTATGGAGCGGCCAATAGACACTTTCAGCATAGCGCGTATTGCTATTGCTACCGCTTACTGCGTACCTCGCCCCACCACTGCGCACGCGCTGATTGGTCATGACGCAGCAGGCGTGATCGAGAGCTGTTGACTGGAACGTGGCGCCATCTGGTGCCCTCAGGGCAATCTGCGCATGCGCAGTGGCGGCTCGCCGCTTGCGGTGTCAGTGCGCGCTATGCTAAAGGTATCTCATAAGCCCGCACTAGTTCTTCCTTGTATAGCTGCCCTTACTCGGCATTTGTCCTTACGATCGTCCGCCGTTGAGGACCGTACAGGTCATTCCGATGCGGTTACTTGGTGGTTAGAGCATCCATCCCGTATGAGGGCTTCGTCTCCAGCCCAGCTGCGTACATATTGGTATCAAAATGGGTGCACGCTTTCCACTGACCATGGTGCTCGCCTTCTTTAGGGTGAGCTGTTCGGGAAAATTGACCTTTTACCTCACCTCGAGCTCACCGACACCTCAGCTGTGGAGCTTTTTGTCAAGTTGCCTTTCCGTCAATAATAATCAAATTAACATCAACAGCAACAATGGAGCAGCGACCTTGTGACGTCAACACGCCGGCTTTGCCACTGTGCCGCCCAACGCACGCTATAGCCAGTCTACGAACAGCAACAGGTTCCACTAGCGTGTCTAGTTAGAGCGGTCATACGCGGTAGAGTGTACAGCCAAGCACAACGAGAAGGTACACTCGCATAATAGTCCAAGGCTTTCAAAATTACTACGTACTCCATCCGAAACTACAATGGTCTATGCTGGAAGCAAGGCACACGTTTTGAAAGTGCAGACTTTTGACGAGCCTAGAATGAAATAGGTACACTCTAAACATAAAGGAGTAATGAGGGAATAAGCTCTCTTCTATAGCACTCCTTTTTATAACGTGGAGTGGGCTAGAGGACAGCTTACTCCTTCTTTACTCCCATACAGGCGTATTCCTGTTTAGAACGTATCGTATGCGAGCCACAGCATACCGGTCCGCGGTTCCTGAAGAAGCCATCTTGGGCGTTGCACGCCTCCAGAAACGTTCCCAGAAGCAGCGCCAGGGCGAAGGCCGTAGCTGACACAGCTGCCATTGCTTGGTCCTGCATGGTATTAGGGAGGAAAGCAGTGACGGCGGAATAGAGAAGCTCTTAAGGTTTCGTCGGAAGTTCGCTGCTTGAAGCACTCCTTCACACTGTTGAATGCACACAATTGGCTGCAGCCAATAAGCACCGGTTGCGTTGGCTCACTGGTCGCACAGATTCCGTGCCTTCTTTTACGAAGTGTGTGGTGCGACGCCCCGCCATGTCCAGCTCTGCACCTTCCGCCCGGCCATACATGATTTTAAGCTGCCGCGGTGTCTCAGTGGTTATGGAGCTCGGCTGCTGACCCGAAAGACGCGGGTTCGATCTCGGCGGTATCATTTCGATGGAGGCGAAATTCTAGAGGCCCGTGTGCTGTTCGATGTCAGTGCACGTTAAAGAACACCAGGTGGTCTAAATTTCCGGACCCCTTCACAGCGGCGTTCCTCATAGCCTGAGTCGCTTTGGTACGCTATACTCCCAAAGATCGAATCAAATGAAACACAGCATGATTTTCGTGCAGCAAGCTTTATAGGGATGCTAATAAGCGAGAGATTCGAGACAGATCGCTTACAGTTAGTTTCAAGGTGTCGTTCACTGTTTAAATGAGCGAATGAGCCATTCAACGTGATCTTGAACGTGTGCCGCTATGAGCCACCCGGTATTGCAACAATGTTTTTTTCTTCAAATTCTAGAGCATTCTTTCCATCCGCTATGTCGGATGGCTGAAAGTGATCACAGCGGGGCCTTGCCGATTTTCTAAACAAAAATAGAGTGGGGTAAACTCGTCATATTATTTTAGACCTGATATAATCGACATCAGAACTATTCTTGAAGCTTCCTAATTACAACAGCTTGTTTATCCTTGCAATATTTGCAATGTGTTCGCTAATTTGCAGTGCTCTATTAAATCGGTAAAGCTCTGCTTTCTTTCATGTTCTACCTTCCGCAACTTTTCAAGCTTGCACAGCTTGCAGTTCTGTCCATACAACGGGTGAAATTGGGCCCAGTACGGCGACCGTATTAAACTGTGAGCCAATAGCAAGCCTTTTCCAACTCCTGGCATTAACGAAAAAAAAAAAGACCTTGATCCGTGCCAGCGCCAGAAGGGAAAAAAAATTCGCACGCGATCAGTGCAATCCATGCGGCAGAGTATGCATTAGCATTAGTGTTACCCTCGGATGAAGCACTCGCTGCCGCTGGCGCCTATTCGGGTGGCATGATCCAGTATATCAATTACCATATGACACGCTGTACCTCCCTCTCCTCTCCACTCTCTGGTAGGTGACACGGGTTCCCTTTCCGCGTCCGTCCCCTCTCACCCTCTCTCTCTATCCCGCCTCTCCCCTATATATAGAGAGGGAATTTCCCATCCCTACTTTATCTCTTGTCTACCGAGGCTTCACATGCCAACCCCAACGCAGGGCACTTATTGCAATAATTGGCGTTCTAATGCTAACGCATCCAAATGTCATAATTTCAAAGTTGCAGCAACCGCAAGAGCAAACGCCGCGCCTTGCAATTTTCCTAGCGCAGGTGTTTACCTCAGTATAACCCGGGTGATCCCGCATGCCTTGTTTTCTTATAAACCGGCGACAAATTGCGCATAACTGAAGAAGCACCAAAAGAAACAAATTATTCCCAGAAATCTGGACGATTATTCACTTTGTCGCAAGTTGTAAGCCGTTATTATGCGCACTGCTTAAAACGCGTGACGCAGTACTAATGGACTTCTCAGGCCGAGTGCGACTCGCGGACAGCTTTCTGTGGCTATGCAGTACGAGAACAAGGCACAAGGCTTCCACAAGCGCCCTCTTAACACGCTCTCACTACGGAGAAAGATCCGCGTTTAAGCTGGCAGCGCGCGCCCGTAACTTCCGCTGCATAGCTACAAAAAGCTGTCCGCGAGTATAGCAGTGTTTCGCAAATTTTAGTTTGTTCCCGTTGTGGCTCATGCTCTTCCATTATGGTCTGCTGGTTCCTACCGAGTTTTCTGTCATATTCGCCCACTTGGGTACTTGCAATGTCGTCTGTATACAGTGTGCAAGCAAATGGTGAATTACGACACCACGCTATACACCTGCACTTCTTTTTCCCATCTCCTTATTACCCCATTCGCCCTCCTCTCACGGCGCGGTTAAGGTCTCCACTCGAAACGAAACCGCTACCACGCCTTTCTCTTCTTCATAACCGAACCTAACCTAACATTCCCGCGAGACTTTCTAACAATGCATGTGACGACCTGACTACAACTTCACTAGCCTTACTTGAGCGAACGCCTAAGTTTTCAGCTTCGTAGTACGAACAAGATTGCCCGGCAAACGGCTGGAATAAGGCGCAGCTAGCGAGACGAAGTTCTGAATCTATAATTTCCAGTAGCTCGGCAAGCCTATGTAACACTCACCTTAGGTTCTGTTTGTCGACACGGACCAGTGCTTGATCGAGAAATGTGCGTGTCCCGTTCGGTGTCCGAGAACAGGCAGGCTGGCTGGCTGGCTGGCTGGCTGGCTGAGAGATCTCTGATCGAGTGCCTGCCGGTCGGCGCGCTTTTATGCGGGCCGCCGCGGTAAGGCCACGCGGACAGCCTTTCTAGTTATTCCCTCATTTCCTGCGGCCGCAATCCTCGGTCGCGCCTCCCCCAGGAAGCCCAGCAAGTTACTCCCGACACGGCGATCCCACTCGCTTTTCATCTTTGTTTTTTTGTTGTTGTTGTTGTTGTTGTTATTCCTCTGGTTCGATTCTGAGCACGACGACCAACATCCTTGTGTTCTAGTGGCGTCAAAGATCCGCGTACGCACAGCACAAGTCGCGAAGATTTACCGAAGCCCTACGCAAAAGGGTCGAGCTGTAGAGGTTCTATATATATACGTTCTCGCTGGGGACTTGTTTTTCTAAGAGTGGCCGTGGTTAGCGGTTCTTCGCTTAATGCTAAGCAACATCACTTTAATCATCAGGCCTGCTCTCTCGTCTCACGCTGGGCCAGTCGCGATGTGGCTCTATGGTAAGGGTTCATATTTCTTTACATCAGGTGAATAATTCGGGTGCATCTCCACGTGTAGTGTTTCTAACGTTTAAGGTTGCTTGAGTTCATGTAGTGGAACTGGTTATTCTGGATAAGGGATCGAACTGAATACCGCCGCTAGACAATACGGCAGTAGCTCCCCCAGCAGAACTACGAACATATAGAGGAGACTGCTAACATATGCAAAGCGAGGCCAAATTGAACAGAAGCTCCTGGCAGGAACAAAGTTAGTATGGTGTGTTCGAGGGAGCCTTCTCATGGTGTATGCTGTGGGAACCGCGTAAAGAATCATCAGTACATTTCTTACTTTTTGTTCACTTACGTTTTTTTTTCAACCTTCCTTGCACATCCGAATTTTTTTTTATGATTCCAAATGTAGCAACCCTGAATGAAGTCTTTTATCACACCTACCACGCTATATCTCTTCTTCTCCTATTGTCCATGCCTCTTGAAATCCGCAAGTCACGGTTAATTTACATTTAGATAGGATTCTGAGAAGTAGGGCCTATTGTACTGCTTTATTGTAGTAACATGATTTCACGTCTCCCTGTCTTTCTCGTTAGCACCATTTACCCTCACAGCAGAGCAATCCATCATAGTAGTGGTTCTCGCCATCCTACTTATATTTCCATTTCGCCATCAGCTTAAGTTCTACCGTCTCACGAAGTACCAGAGATAATACTGTTAACTATAGCAACAAAACACTAAAGACCCTTTGCAGTTACACAAGCGTACATAGCCGCGTACAGCTGGCGTACATGGAATAAAAGAACTCTTAGGCAATCCGCGTAGGATCTCTTGAATGCGTTTGCAGCCAAACATTCATTATATCCTAGATTGACACATTAAATATCGTAATATCCGAGTTGATACACACTATGCAATTTTATGTTCTGCTATCCTGACTGAAGTGCAGTATCATCGGTTCCTGCAGTCTGTTTCTTATGTTTCTTTCTTGCGTCATTTTAATGAAAACCGATAAAGGTGTACAAACTGATGCGTAGACGTGATGTTCTCTGGTGGATTATTGCCTGATCACGGAATCGTTAGTGCTACTGTAGCAGCATACTGAAGACGATAACCGGAATTTCTTTTGTGTTTATTCTGTTATGACCTTTTTTACTCAAGGAAGTAACAGCAGGCATTGGTATAGACTGCAATCCTGCACACACAGTGCGAGTACAGGCACATTTAGATTGATGACCATAAGTACGCATATGATTATCATGCTGTAACATACAAATCAGTCTAAAGACAACTACGATACTCTTTATCGGTGCTTCCTCCTGGCGGAAGAACAACATTTTAACCACATGGTGTTTTTGTTCGCCGGATGACCACGAGGAACACCCACAAGTAGAGAAGCACGCTCAACAGTGAAGAGCAAAATGGTAGTCTCGAATATCGCACTTGAAATGAGAGAAGCGAGTTACATAAAATTATAGTACGTGGCCAGAATTATACTTTCGCTGTGAAATATCCCACTTGCATATATCGCCGAAAAAAAAAGAAGAAGAGGAAATTGCTACACCCGTCCGCCAGTTTCGTGGTGGAATGTAGAATTTCTTAGTGTCTTTATTGAGCCAGAGTGGCTGCTGGTTGCTGTGAAGATTGCTCGCACATACAAAATTTTTTCACTAGGTTTAGTGAAGAAAGTACAATAGGTGTCAACACATAGACGACATAACTGCGTGCCCTCGAGCCTGCACGAGATCCAAGAGCGAGCGCCTTTGCCTCGGGTCGTTCTTCCCCGGTGCTTTGAAGACAACGCTTCCGCAATGAATTCCCTCATTGGCGACACATACCAAGGCAAGTTCAGCCTTCAAGACAGGCAGATGAGCGTCATCATAGTACTGCTGGTAGCCGTCATAGCTGGCCTGTGCCGCGCTCTGAAGCGCATCGTTAACATACCCGTCGTAGCCGTCGTCGTGGGCATAGGCTTCGCCGCGGGCCGCCTTGTCAGCCGCTACGACCTCAAGGAGAACCTGCTGCCAGTCACAGACGCGCAGATCCGGGAGCTGCTTTTCCTGTACCTGCCGATGCTCATGTTCACGGGGGCCTTCAACATGCGCTACCACCTCTTCAAGCAATGCTTCTGGCAGTGCGTGCTCCTGGGCTTCGGCGGCCTTGTGTTCAGCACCCTGCTGTTCATGCTGTACATGTCGGGCACCCGCGACGCCGAGAAGCAGAACTTGGCGGAGACCGTGCTCATCAGCCTGCTCACCTGCTGTCCCGAGCCAATGTTCGTCTCGGACATAAATGCTCTCTCCTCGTCTCGCTCCCATATTCTGGAGACCATAATCATGGGCGAGCCGCTGGTCGGAGTCACCTTCCTGTGGATGGCCTATCGATTCAGCACTCTGCCAGAGAGGCTGTCCGTGTACTCCTTCATGAGCACGGTGGGGTGCACACTGCTGGTGGGACCGCTGCTGGGCAAGGCCTTCGGTCACATACTGGCCATGGCAACAATCGCCCTCTCTCAAGACATGCCCGTCTCCTTCATCGTGAGCGTGACCAGTGTGGTGGCCACTTGGTCCTTCGCCGAAGCGTACCTCTATGGCGCCGGCATCACCACGGTCGTCTCGATGGCGCTCACAGCCAGCGCTCACTCGGGGGCAACCGTGCACAACCCTATCGCGCTGAAGAAGTTCTGGATGCTCGTGAGGTACAGCTACAGCGTGGTCATCGTGTTCCTCTCAGCGTACCGGATTGGCCGCGATACGCGCGAATATCTCGGCTGGCACGAGGTGATGAGCCCCATAAACGCGTACGTGGCGAAGATTGGCGTCCGGTTCGTGGCGACCATCGTGCTATACCCTCTGCTGGCGTCGGCGGGGTACGACTTGAGCTGGCAGCAATGCCTGATAGTAGCCTGGGCGAACTTCAAGGGCGCCGTTATGATCGCCCTCGACCTCACGAGGGCTTTCCCCACGGTGAACCTGGAATTTGCCCTCAAGGAGCAGTTTGTTCGCATGGGCACCCTGTTCCTCGTCCAAGTCCTCAACACCACCACTCTGCCCAAGCTGATGTCTATGCTTGGCCTGCTGACGCTGTCGGATGTAGAGAGAGCGAATATGAACATGGTTATAATGGCGCTACGCAACACGGCACGTTCGTCGACCAGCTACCAGCGTAGAGACAAAAAGTTCTCGGGCGCTGACTGGAAGTGGGTGCAGATGCATACATACATCGACAATCCGTACGCCGGTGCCGAAGACGACGAGCATGCCGAACAGACGGACACGTACATTCCTGCCCGTGTCTACCGAAACGCCGCCGCAAAGAAGGCCAGCTGCTCCATCCTGAGGCTGCAGAATGTGTGCTACAACAAGCAATACGAGGATGGCATGATCCACAACAAGACCAAGACCACCATATTAGCGGCCCTGCAGTACCCTATGGAGAAGGAATGTTACCTTGACTACTCCATGATGAAGCCGTACATTACCGTTTCTGACTGGATTTACCGCTTGAAAGACCTGGTTCTGCGATTCGCGGGCAGCGAAGCCATTGAGAAGCGCCAGACGCGCTCCACCCGCTCGCGCACTGAAGACGATGAGGAGGAGGAACACGTGGGCGTACTCTCGAGCATGCTGAAGGAGGGCTGGTACCACGTGCTCGTCGGCTTCGTGGCGCTGGGCTTCGTTCTGCTACTCAGCGGACTCGCTGTGCTCCTGATCAAAAAGACCCCCGAGCCAGAACAGTATGAGGTACTGTTATCTGTCATCACCTCTGTGCAGGGCGTGTACGTGCTGTTGTACTCACTCGAGATGGTCCTGCTGGTTTACAACGTCGGTATGCTGCACGTGAGACGGGACATCTGGAAGCAGATGGACGTCATCATGTACTTCCTGGTGGTCACCGAGTTTGTGTTGATCAGTATGGCATCCGTGCAGACCGGCAAGCAGGTCATCAACAGCAGGCAAGTAGTCACGTTCCTTCAGATCAGCTTCATAACCCTCATCTCGTGCCGCATCTTCAAGACACTGCAGAGGCGCGTCGTGCTCTTTGTGTGGATATGGGACCTCCTCGACGGGATACTGAACCGCAAGCTCTTCTACGCGTACGACCTCAGCTGGGCGTACATCACCGCCGAAGACGAAGCCATGGCCAAGGTCTTCCGTTTCGTCACAACGCCACACCTGGCCGTCGCCATACGCGAGAACAGCGGATACAATAAGCTGCAAACGCTAAAGAACGTCGTCGACATACAGCAGCGCTACCCCAACATCGAAGTCGCCACTAAGACCCGGCAAGCAGCGCGCAGAATCCTCAACAAGGCGCTCGACGGCCTCAATGAGCTCCACGAAGGCGGCCTTCTGGACGAAAAGCAGTTCAGCCTGCTCTACGAAAACCTGTCCTGGATGATCCAGCGAGCCGACGGCATGCCAACCAACGTCGCCGTGGGGAACGCGGCCTTCAACACCATGCTTAGCGTTCCCTGGTTATCGCATGACGTGGTGCCACGGCTGCTCAAGTCATTCTACCAATACCTGAGGGAGGGCGAGCTGCTCGTGGAGAAGAACAATCTGCACGAGTGCGTCTTCATCATCTGCTCGGGGATTGTCCGGGTGAGCGGCTGCAACGAGGAGCCGTGGGCAAACCCGGTGCATCTGGCAAACTCGGACTCGACCCACTTTTACTTCTGCGAAGGCGCCTTCCAGGACTACCTGGTGGCACCCGACACGCTTGGTCTGCTGGGCTTCCTCACGGCTAAGCCATCGGTGTGCCGCTGCGTCTGCGAGACGGACGTCGAGATGTGCTGCATACCTATGGAGGAGATGACGCTGCTCGTCGAACAGAATCCCGAGCCGCCGAACCTGGTGTACCGCATGTGGTTCAGCGTCGCCATCCGAGTAGGCCTCGCCGTACTCGTTAACCAGCGCCGTTACCAGGTAAGCACAATGCAATGGTACGACAGCGCAGTATAGATTTTTAGTTATCCGTAGTACTTGATAAAGACAAGAATTCGTACCAGAACCGCAGGTCTTCCGTGCGTTGAAGAAGGTTCCTGTAATTTGTCCACTAAGGTCCGTTGTGTAAAAATTTTTCCGTATTTCATATCAAGCATGACAAGCATTTGGGAAAATAGGCCTATGTTGCCTGATTTCAAATTGTCAATAAATTCAAGGAGCGCGTTGCTAAATCGTAATGGCCTATCAGATTCCATATGAAACAGGACAGGGCTAAATCTAGAGGACAGGACAGGGCTAAATCACTACGTAGTTGACTTAATAGGGGCTGATGATGATTGTGGTGGTGGCGGTGATTTAAAGTACCAGGCATCACGCCGAACGTGTTTTCACCTTTGTGATATTTTATGCAGGAATGGACGCACGACAAGTTAAAACGGTTCCTAGAGAATGGGATCATGCCAAACCTATACTACGCCATCGATTTCACGCTGGACGAGGCAGTCTTGGACGTGATCTTGATCCAGGGCGTCGTCCAGTGCTCGAAGTCGCAGGAGCTCTTCACTGGCCCCGCGTATATTCCGAGCAACGTGCGAGAGATGTTCCTGCCGGGCAGACCCACGGAACGGGCGCGGCCGGTCATGCTCATCACCACGGTGATGCGCTACCATCTGCCCAGCGATCTGGACTGGTTCCACCAGCCGCTCACCCACTACGACTACAAAAGGCAACGTGCGCACACTAAGGCCCTGGTTGCGACCAAGTCTGAGTAATGCGTCGCCCCAGAAATTCTCCAGTTGCCAATCGGCCTTTCTTCACCTCACCGCCACACATCATGCATCACTTACCTTGTGCTGTCCGACCAGAACCCATCTTCCGTTACTAGAACCAAACAATCCATTTGTCATTTTCCCACATATTCGCCGCCGTATACCACTGCTAAGCTGTTACTGGATATTTGAATAGTATTGCCAGTGGCAGTATCTCAGTTTGGGGATATCTCGAGCGCTCCATTGTGCTGAACGATTTCTGCAGCCATTCGTCATTCATCGGCTCGAGCCGTAGCCATACAATTTTTATTCTCCATTGTATTTCTATTGGCCTTTCGTATGTCACTACTGCGTGCCTGCTGTGGCAGCTGCGCGCAAAATCAAATTTGCAAATCACTACCATACCGTCTCAAGATTTTCACCCACGATTAAATATTCTTGTGCAGCAAAGCACCCTACAACAGTAGACCTGCGGAAATATGCGTGAACAACTGATATCTCGCCGGCCACATGACGCTTGCGAACATTAGCAAGGCGTAGTCGGTGGCATAATGATGCCCTTCTGAAGAAAGTTCTAAATGACTCCGCACAAGCCGATCGCAGCAGCGAAGTCCCAGTCCCGCCAGTGCGCTGTCATCAACAAGCCGTCCTTCGACAAGCTTCCCATAAGTTGTCAAAGAGGATTATAAAAGTTTTCCCTGTTAACGACGATATCGACTCACCGAGCTTAGACACCCGCCGGCTGTGTAATTCTCGAGACGATGCTGCCCGCAATGCAAGCCAGAGATGGGCGTTCATGTCAACAAGACTGAAAACCAGAGGCGACAACGCTGCTAGATCCGGTTCTACAACATTGGCGTCATGAAACGGCCTGGCAAGAACGTAGTACTTTGGGCGGAAGAAACGTGCTTGTTGTATTGCTTGTTTGGCTCCGCCTCTATACGCACCCCCCGTCGCCAGGACGGCGAGCACTGAGCGTTCGGCCCCCGGAAAGCTATATACATAGAATGGAACAGGTCTGCATGCACTCGCTGAACTTAGAGCTTGGCGGTGATGGCAGGGCTGTTCGAAAGGAAAACGTAAAGCCACCCTGAATTCGCGCCGAAAACTGGACACCAAATGACTTGTGAAAACAACATGAAGCCTACTGTGACGGAAAGATAGCGACGGATGTCAAATGATTGTCAGTGGTCGGAGGGACAATTTATTATCCTGGATTCGCTGTCCGAACCAGTAGCATCGAAGTGACTGTCGAGTTTACCGCAGAGAGAACGCGGTGAGCAGGTTACCGTGACACACAAAGCAGAGTGGTTCAAAGCAGGACGTCTGGCAGCGACTGAGCGCGCACGACAGTTAGCAGGCTGCGTCCGCGGGCTATTTGAGGATTTTTAGCATTCATGTGTGAACGCTCGTGTATAGTTCGTGTTCGTGTATGACTTGCGGTTCGGTGCTGTTTGGCTGAGAGCTACCATCGCAGCTTCCACCCGGATCGCCGCCATGCTGGGGCATCGATGGAGGGACTCTTAACCGCTGAGTGAAACTACACCGTGCAAACAGGCGCATTTTGAATGGCCGGCAATAAAGGTCGTCTAGGCTATTCCAGCGTAGGGCCTTTGCTCTGATGGCCCCTGGCATCCCGTAGCAGCATTTCGCCTTGTTACTGCTGCCCGCTATCCACCTTTAGGCAACTGTTGCCGTATCGGCCAGCCTTCGCTTCTGAATCAGCAGCTCGTCAATCGCGGCTAAGGGAGCTAGGAGTGACCGCGGAAGGCGGCACAGATTCATTTGCGGATGCAAGCTGTACCGCATGTTGCACTGATTCTTCACGCAAAAACTTGTGAAACCGTTGCATGGAACCCTGTATACTCGCAAATGTAATCACACATCTTTTTGCAGCCATTTACTTTGATACCTCTTAATCGGTGCTGAGGCACCCTGTAGCAACATACGAGGGTGTGGCTCGCCGGGAAGCTCGTCGGCGGGAAAGAAATACTTGTTGCTAGAACCTTCTAGAATTCACTTGAATCAATACTCATGCTCCAAGTATGCATAACCGCCTTTTTTTTTATTTGATACTGTAAGTCCCATCAAGGACTGTAACAGGAAGGGCTCTGAATGATACAGTTGTAGTGCACATGTTGGTAGTAAACAATTTGAACAATAACATAAGCAAAAATAGTTACAAAATCGGTTAGAGAATTCAAGTTGAGGTACAAATAATAGGCGGCAAACATGATGACAAGCATACCAAGAAAGGAAATCCGCTGCAGTTAGTGTTGTATTTTCAATCTAGGCACAAACAAAACGGTAAAAATAAACAGGGCAGAAAAGTGTAGAAAATGAGAATAACTACTGGGAAACAGACAGGTGATCTATAACCAGGGCACTGAACGCATCTAATGATGAGCTGTTAGTAATATCTATGTCTAGATTGTTGCATTCTCGTGTAACTCGAGGAAAAAATGAGTATTTGAATATGTCAGTACGGAATGGAAACTCGTTTAATTTGTGTGTGAGGTTGTGGCGGGTCAATCTAGTTTTTGTGGTCGTTATGTATTTTGTAGCGGGCACCTTTAGTTGGTTGTGTATTAGCTGATACATAATTTTAAGTCTTGCGAATTTTGCTGTGTTCTCCAGGGTTAGGATTTCTGCACGTTTTAGTAATTGTGTTGGTGAGTCTGTAAGGGAGTGTTTATTATATACACATCTTAGTGCCTTTCTCTGCACCCCTTCAAGTTTTTTAATGAGCTTGTTAGTAAAGGGAAACCAAACGGTGTTGCCGTATTCTAGAATTGGTCTGACAATAGTTTTATATGCTAGTAATTTTGTTTCAGAGGGTGCTAGTTTAAGGCGTCTGTTAATGAAGAAGACTTGTTTTAGTGCATTAGATGTGATGATATTAACGTGCGAATCCCATCTGAAATCAGAGGTTAGTGTCACACCAAGGTACTTATGCTCAATGACAGATGCAAGATGAATATTATTAAGCGTGTACTGAAAAGCTGATGTGTGTTTTTTCCTAGTTATAGATAAAAGAACAGATTTATTTAAATTAATGTCCATCTGCCAGTCCTGACACCACTGGTACACTGCTGTTAAGGCGTTATTTAAAGCTATATGGTCATCAAAAGAGTTAATTTCCTTGTAAAGGACGCAGTCATCTGCGAAAAGTTTAATATTCTCTGAAACACAAGCTGGTAGGTCATTTATAAATATTAGGAACAGTACTGGGGCTAGGACACTTCCTTGAGGTACTCCCGATGTAACATTAGTTGTCGCTGATTTCTATCGTTAATTCAACAAATTGCATGCGATTACTAAGATAGTCTTTAATCCAGTTTAGAATAGCGCCAGTTCCTAAAATAAGTTGAAGTTTTGCAATAAGTTTAGTATGCGACACACGGTCAAATGCTTTCGAGAAGTCTAAAAATATAAGGTCAATTTGTTTCTGGTTATCAATGCTCATGGATATGTCATGTGATAATTCAATTAATTGAGTAATAGTAGAAAGACCCTTACGAAAGCCGTGCTACACGGGGTTGAAATGTCATTTACTTAAAGATAAGTGTTTATGTGTTTTAAAACAATATGTTCTAATAACTTGCAAACTGTGCTCGTTAGTGATATAGGTCTGAAATTCGAAGGGTCGGATTTATTTCCTGATTTGTGTATCGGTGTTATCTTGGCTGTTTTCCAATCCCTAGGGAGGGTGCAAGTGGATAATGATTTGTTAAAAAGTAGTACCAGGAATTTAGCTATCAACTCGGCATATCTATGTAGGAATATGTTAGAGATGTTATCAAGCCCTGGTGCTTTCTTAGTGTCCAGATTTAGTAAAAGGTTTAACACTCCTGGTTCTGTTACCGTTAGTGGTTCGATTGTCACGCCTGTGCTAGAGTTCATTCCTGGTAGCTCTCCGTTATCCGTTGTGAAGATGGAGCAGAAGTAGTTATTTAAAGTAGTTGCTGTATTCTGTTATCTTCCGGCGATGCCTGTCTTTCACCTTGTTTTTTAGGGTTTATATAACGCCAAAATTTTTGGGGAGAATTTTTCAGAAATTTAGGAAGTGTTTGTGTAAAATAATATGTCTTGGCCCTCTTCATTTTTGATTTCAAATCATCAACAGCGGCAATAAGGTTTAGAACTGTTCGTTGTGACGGATGGTCTTTCTGTCTCTTTCTGAGTAGTCGAACTTTTCTTTTTGCGTGGATTACGGTTCGAGTTATCCAGGGGTTATGTTTGTGGGTCCTTTTAGTTTTCAATGGTACGTAGTTAGTGACAGTATGACACAACTGTTTTAAATATATGCCATAGGGATTCGATGTTTGTGTTTGTATCGTGTGGGAGTTGATGGAAGGATGAGAGTTCGAGTGATAGTGTATCAATGATGCCTGTATCATCGGCTCTGCTGTAATCTTTATACATTATTGTTGATCGTGAAGAAAGTGGAGAACCATTATATGGGACAGCACAATAGACCAGTTTGTGGTCTGACAGGCCGGCTGACACTTCGGATTTTGCCTCATGGATAGGCAAATGATTACTAAGAAATACTAGGTCTAAAATGTTTGAGCTAGATCCTTGTACCCGCGTAGGCTCGTTTATTATCTGGGTTAGATCGAAAGAAAGCATGATATCAAAAAGAACATCGGCGCAAGGTGATCGATGATGTAGTGTGTGCCAGTTAATGTCAGGTAGATTGAAGTCGCCCAGTAATATCACCTTGTTTCCCTTCACATGCTGGTGCATATACGCGTACAAAGATTGCATTGTAATCAGATCGGAAGAAGGACAGCGATAGATGCATCCCACAGTGATGGTAGTATCTACAAGGCAAAGTTTACAAAAAAGTGCTTCAACTCCTTCAATTTCCGGCAAGGTAAAGAACGGTATTTCTTTTTTTATCAACAAAGCAACGCCTCCGCCTCGTGTTGGCCGATCTTTGCGAATAATGACGTAGTTTGGGGGAGTTATTTCAAAGTCTTTGATGTCTTTGGTTAGCCAGGTTTCTGTTATGGCGATGAATTCTGGCTCAAAATTTAATATTACCGATTCGAGGGGATCAAGCTTGTTAATTATACTTCGAGCGTTAACATTAACGAAGGTTATTTTGGACATTGGGGGCGGCGTGGACGCAGGTTGCGCGTATCGGTGTCCTGGTTTTTTGGTTTATTAGAAGTGGATACTATGGGAGACACAGCATTTTTTTCTTCATCCCAAAAATAAAGGCGACTGTTGATCTTTAGTTTGTCATAAACCAAAGCCACTTTATCACCAGAGTCCTTTTGTTTCCCATATTCCCATAGCCTCCGCCTAATGTCTCGAATACGGGGTGAAAAATCTTCGCTGATGACGTAGTCGCTCCCCTTCAGTTTGTGACAGCTTCGCAAAATTTTTGTTTTCTCTCGGAAATCTAACAGCTTTAAAATTATTGGCCTTGTTTTGCTTACCTCCGGTTTGCCTTGTCGATGGATCCGTTCGATTGAGACCTCATCTAACTTTAAAGTATCCTTAATGACCTTTTCGTTCACTGCCTGTTCCAGGGATTCGGAGTTTTCTTCTTCATCTTCTGGCATACCATACACGATGAGGTTGGATCTTCTGGGTCGATTTTCTAGGTCATCTATTCTTAACTCCAGGGATGACACTTGTTTTTGTAGGCTAGCGACTTGTTTAGTGCAGGCTGATACATTATTTTCAATGCATGTTAGACGTTCTAGCTTTTCTTCGATCAACGTCAGTCGTTCTTCTTTTATAGATTTTATGTCGGCAGCGATTTGTTTTAGCTGTTCTGAAAGTTCCGAGATCCCGGGCCCGGGATTTGTCTCGACATCACCGGCAAGCAATAGCAACTTTGCAAGGTACACTATGTCATACAAAGCATCCAGAAGTACCGCTGGGCACGGTAGCACGACAAGACCGCGCTCGCTAGAGCGAAAACATTTTCCAAAACGTCTTCTTACCTGCACGTAGAAGACAAACGGATGAACCATCTGCGTGTAAGCCCTGCTGCCGTGCCCTTTGGAATGCGGTGGCGCGTTGGCGGGTTTTATCCTCGGGAAGGGGGGTGGCGCTGCGCTGAACGGCTTGAAGAATTCACTTCCGCTGGAAGTAGACGATGATGGGGTCCCATCCGCAGGTTCCAGGATAGGATGCGGCAAAATGCTGGCGTTCTGTAGCACATGCGCGTGGTGAATCACGAAAGGCCGGTTGAACTCTTGTTGTCCCGCTGGTATCAGCAGCAGGCTGGCGACGATCTGCACGTAGAAGACAAACGGATGAGCCATCTGCGAGTAAGCCCTGCTGCCGTGCCCTTTTGTCAGAATAGCCGAATCGATTCCCATATTGCTGAATCCGCTAAAATGAATAAAGCTATGGCTGTGCGCCAAGAAAATACGCGGCAATCTAATTTCATACCCTTAATCGCCAAGGCATTGAGAAGGGAGCGAGTACAATTGTAACAAGAAAATCTAATAGCAGAACCATCTATCACCGAGTTCTGACACGCAATTACATTTCTAAACTAACCGAACAAGCAATGCACTAAAAGGATCGGTTTATCATGTTAGATTACCTGTAAGACGATCTAGAACCCCACAACTACAGCACTCTGTACAGCACGTTGCACTGATTCTTGACACAACTTGTGAAACCGTTGCATGGAACCCTGTATACTCGCAAATGTAATCACATTTTTTTGCAGCCATTTACTTTGATACCGCTTAATCGGCGCTGAGGCACCCTGTAGCAACATACGAGGGTGTGGCATGGCACCTCATGCCAGCCACGCCTTCTCACGCCGGGAAGCTCGTCGGCGGGGAAGGAATACTTGTTGCTAGAACCTTCTAGTGTTCACGTGAATCAATACTCGTGCTCCAAGTATGCATAACCGCCTTGTCAGAATAGCGCCGAATCGAATCGCATATTGCTGAATCTGCTAAAATGAATAAAGCTATGGCTGTGCGCCAAGAAAAGGCGCGGCAATCTAATTTCATACCCTTAATCGCCGAGGCATTGAGAAGGGAGCAGGACCATCTATAACAGAGTTCTGATACGCAATTACACTTCTAAGACTAACCAAACAAGCAATGCACTAAAAGGATGGGTTTTTCATGTTTAGATGTGACGGTACGGATGCGCCGGTATATCTGTAAGACGATCTAGGACCCCACAACTACACCACTCTAACTGAAGCTGCATTCGTTGCTATTCAATTTCATTAACCATTTCTTGCACCATGGCATAGTAAGGCCTAAATCTGACAAGCATTTTTTGTCGCCATAGAGAATATGTCCCCCACGAAGTCTTATTAATCCGGTACAGTTCTCTGTTTATGTCTTATACAGATTACTGTGAACGTACACGCTTATCGCAGCAATTACGGAACACAATCTTTGAAATACCGTATTCCAGCTGCCCTAAACAATTTTCTGAATCAAAATGTTGATATCCTTAATCTTAATAATAGGCATCTAAAACAAACTTTCCTACTCTCGTGATAAAGATTATTTCATTTCGTAATGCCCTAGCTATTTTTAATTTTTTTTATGTACAATTCATGATACATATGTTTGTGTGCTTATAAGCGTTGTGCTTATAAGATGTTGTGCTTGTCATGGTATGTAGTTTCTTTTTTTTTCGTTTCTTGCTGTCCATCGCGATATAATATGCCCCAGCTCATGCTCCTCCTTCTTTTTCTTATTTTGCTAAATGATGTTTTGCTTCTCTATTTACTACTGCTTTTTTAACATAAGCTTGAAGATTTATATCTGAAAACTAAGAAATTACGGTATATTGGTCTCTGACTTCGGTGTGCTTGCTCCTGGCCGATGTGCTCTGTTAACTGCTGTCTGCCTTTGGGCGAGTGGGGCCTTTGTCAAGCTGTGTACACAGCCTTTCGCCTCACTTTCTCCATCATTTTGACGAAAATGACCAACAAAAGAAAGCGGAAACACATGTGGACAAGAAAAAATTAAAAAGAAGCTTTCAAAACGCATGTGTTCGATGTGTTGAGCTGACAAAAAAAAGGTATACAAAGCAAAGGCGTAATCGAGCTGTGACCATATATCGCACGAACGCGTCACGTACAACACACAGCAGACGAAAAATTTATTCTATTCCGACTCTTAATATATTCCTATTCTATTCCAATTCTGAATCTACTTTGATTCTGATCGCTCTTTTTAGTCAATTTCGCGTGAGCTGAGTAACCCGTAGTCCGGGTCTTCCTCCTCTCCCTTATAAGCGGATAGGGAGAGAGGCGTCGGTGGGGGATAAGACGATTAGTCGGGGGGCAGGTGTGGCCACCTGCCAGTTGTGACGGTGGCGGTTGCCGGGTTTTCGCTCCAACGAAGTATCTGTGAGCGTAGAAGCACTATAGCATAATAGTGAGCTTCTGGATGAGACACTGCCGTGGACACATTCGTGAAGAGTTGAACGTAGTCTTGTTGTGGGGAACTCGGCCGACCTGCAACGCAAGGCAAACGGAGCACGAGGGAGATCTGCAACCAGTACCGCTTCAACGGAGGTTGTCCTGCGAGGAATAAATGAGCGAGATCCAACTCCCACCTCCATATGTACGCAAATTGTTGCCGCAAGGAGGCGCTAATAGCCTCGAGAAAATATAATCGGGGCTACTAAAACGAGCCTACAAGAGAAGGAAGAAACGGACGAGGAAATACAACTTGCAGAATAGATTCGCTATTTAATAAGTGAGTCTCATCCTTTCAATTACATTACCGCGAGACAGCTTTTCAGCAGTAGAAGGTTACCGCCCCGCTCTCGGCCAGTCCCCGCACGGTGGGTTATGTGCTGTTTTCCATTTTAGGACAACCATAACAACATTGACTTCTGTGGGAGCTCCTCGTTTAATACATGTATATCCTTGTAGATGCTCAGAATAGTTTGGTTTTACACGTTCCCGGCCACCGCACAGTTTTCCTTATAGGCGAGTTTGAAACGCCTTTGCGACATGCCAAAGAAAAAACTTGTTTTTTTTTTCTTTTCGTCCTTCGGAATTCACCGCACACGTATGAATTTTTTTTTTAACCTCACATCATTTGCAGCTCACCCATGATCGATATGCTGCTCAATGCTTTACCTACCACATACACACACAAAAAAAAGATGCATTACTGCTGCCGGTTCAAGGTAATTACCAAAGGCAGGCTTCACCTCATCGGCGACTCAACTTCCGTTGGATGATGTCATGTGGAGGTGATGACGAGCTGTGTAACGAGGCTCGAACAATGAACATCAATAAGGACGAACTTAAACCTAAGCCAGGAAGAAGGAAATTCGATGGCAGCAATTGTGACAACAACGGACAGTAGAACAAATAAAAAAAAACAATGGCCTTTACACGTTTGCCCATACATCATACACATTCGAGTCTGCTCAACATTTATAACGACACTCCGGCATACATAGTGTCACATTCCATCAAGGCGACATCAAGCGTGCTTTGGAGGCTGGAAGTGATCGAGATGGGCTTGCACTATTGCAAACATGAGAATGATTAGTGGCCCCGGGAACATAAGATAAGGAATAAGAAGGTGTTTTCTATACTGCCTAGAAAAGCCCCCAATTGACACCGGTTAGTTGCAGGAATGACGAGAATTTTGCGTGACCGTATTTACAAGACCAAGAAATTGAACCTAGTTTTAGCAGCCCAACAGAAAAGAGATCCGTTTGTTATTGGGAGATGTACGCACTCGGCCTGCTCCGAATATGCACGAGATTTCACACTGGCTTTGACAAGCTCCCTGAAAAATATTTGGGAAAGTCTATATATGAAACGGAAAGTGAGAAGTTGCTTTGTGTACTACGGTGAACGGTGCGTATTAATAAAAAATTAATTGAGCAACTGGCCAGTCACTAGACAACGTTGACCAGTATCATGGCGCGCAGTAGTACACCACCAGCCCCAACTTATGGGGCAAATTTTCGATTTAAAAACTCTTTGTGCAGTTTTAGTTATCAGCTTTTTGGAAATGCGTTATAATTAGCTTTCCACATCACTACAGTACTAGCAGTCAGCAGAAAAATATAATCTAAGTGGCAAACATGGTTTGGTTTGGTTCTGTTTTATGAGGTTTAACGTCCCAAAAGCGACTCAGGCTAGGAGGCACACCGCAGTGGGGCTCCGGATAATTTCGATTATCCGGAGTCCTTTCAAGTGCACTCGATACCTCCCAGTACATGGTCCTTCAGCACTTCGCCTCCATCGAAATGCGACTACAGAGGCCGGATCGAAACCGCGTCTTCCGGGTCAGTAGCCGAGTACCATAACCAATGAGCCACCGCGGCAACATGGACCAATCGCCCCAGAAAAATACTTCCGTGGGAAGGGTAAAGGAGGGAAGCATATGGCCATAATATGCAGATAACAACCAAATGAAATGCTCTACACAACAGCATCAAGCTCTGCACTCTTTTTCTGGACTACGATCTCCCACCTAAATAAACTCCAGTAACTTGGATGCAGTTCCCTGAGGTGCTGTATCACCACGCAAATTCACTGACGACCGTTTTTAATACTTTGCTTTTATTTTCCTGCCCCTCCTCCCCGCATTCATCCTTCCTCTTTGAAAACCCATCCACTGCGCAGAACAGTCAGTGCTTTTTATGCGTCGCGGAAATCCCCGCTCTTTCCATCTGCCTATTTCAATAAAGGCAGCGATGTGCATATATCAACTTGGCATCAGTCATATTTCGAGGCCGCAAACTTCGTTTCGAAACAGCCGCCGCTCCTAATCAGCACATCCTGGTTTAATAAGAGCGAAGCCAACCACACGACAAGTACCCTAACGACAGCGTTGTTTTGATGAGACCGACTGGACTGCCCGCCTCTTACCTGCTGCGCTTTGCACTTGACCTTCAAACGAAAAACTTGGGAGGAAAAAAAAAGTATATTTTTATCCTTCCCTGTCCGCGAAACAGCGTACCTGCCGTTTCTGCCGTCGCGAACACCGGCCACTGCATCGCTGTCGCCTGCAGCGCCTCTCGCGGCAAACAACAGTAGCGCATACCAGGAAAAGCTCGCGTGTCGTTCACTGGAGTCGGGTGTCGTGCCTTTGGCAGGTAGTCAATGGAGTGACCGGCTTTGTGCAAGCAGCAGGCTGTAATCGGGATCAGCTGACGAGGCTTCGTCTTGAGGCGCCGGGTGCTTGTTCAACGAGGATCCGTCGAACCTCCGGCCCCACCATGTCCAAGCACATCCGATGGGACAGTTTGTTCACGTACGACACCCTAGTGCACGCCGTCGGCGGGGCGGCTGGCAGTGCAGTGGCCATGAGCGTGTTCTTTCCTCTCGACACGGTCCGTTCCCGTCTCCAAGTCGAGCAGCACCGGGAATCGAAAAGCACCCTCGCCCTCCTGCGTGAGCTTGTAAGCGAAGAAGGACCCGGCAGTGTGTACAGGGGCCTGGGGCCCGTGCTGACTTCGCTGTGGTGTTCCAACTTTGTCTACTTCTACTCCTTCCACGGCCTCCGAGCTGTCATCGCCGCGGGCGACGCGAGCCGTCACGGAGCCTTGTCCGACCTCCTGCTCGCCTCCGTCGCGGGAGTCATCAACGTGCTCACGACCACGCCGTTATGGGTTGTCAACACGCGCATAAAGATGCAGGGGGCCAAGCTCGCGGCCGCCGACCGAGAAGCGCTCCGCAAGCACCCTCGCTACGAGGGCCTCTGGCACGGCCTATGCCACATCGCCCGCACGGAGGGCCTGCCTGCTCTCTGGGCCAGCACCCTGCCCTCGCTCGTGCTCGTCTCGAGTCCCGCCGTGCAGTTCATGGTGTACGAGGCACTAAAGCGACGCGCCAACGCAGCCGGCGTGCCCCTCAACGGCGCCGTCGTGTTCCTCATCGGAGCAGTTTCCAAGGTTATCTCGACCGTGGCCACTTACCCGCTGCAACTTGTGCAAGCCAAGCTCCGCTACGGGTGCCCGCCTGAGCTGGCCAACAAGAGCCTGCTGGGCATGTTGCTCCACATCGCCCGCACGCAGGGCTTTCCGGGTCTCTACCGGGGACTCGAGGCCAAGCTGTGGCAGACGGTGCTCACCGCGGCGCTCATGTTCGTCGCCTACGAGAAGATCGTGCGCTTCGTCATGCAAATTTTGAGACCGACCGCGGTTCGCCGAGCTGCCCAGTGAGAAATGAGCACGTACTTCAGAAGAGGTTTGAGAACAACTTTGCTTTTTTTTTCATTCTTTTTATACACCGACGCAGCACAGCACGTACACAGGCAAGTCATCTTCGCCCAAGTGAGAAGCGACGGGACTGCCAGCTGCTAAATTTGGTGTAGGCTGCTTGCAGGAGGTCGTCCAAGTGGCCCGCCAACTGTAAAGACAACGAAACGTGAAGTACAATTACTAAAATTAGCCGGTCACTAACGTATGCATGGGTATATTACCAGAAAAAATAAAACCACTACAGTGCATGGCACTGTTTCAATGCATCCCAGAAGTTTCCCTCATTAATCCTTTAACAAATTCATTCTGTATAAAACAAAGTTTACTTTCCTGCTTTCATGTCTTCAGTCCCTGCTAACTGCACCAAGATAATGCTACACTTCTTCACAAAAGACATCACTGAAGAAAACTGATCGCCATCACTCAAAATGACTGCAATTGCATTGCCAGGCCATGTATAGACACCCTCAAACCTGCTGTCTAACGAGTCTATACTGCACTGTGTTTTTAAGGCAAATGTTTAATATTCTAAGAAACAAAAATGTCGCCTCTGGCAGTGGCATGCAATTACGCGCCTACTGAGAGAGATTCAGCACCCTTCATGTTGGATACCACAGATTCAGTTTTGTCCTACATTTGTTTCAGTAAAAGAGAATACAAAGCGCAAGTGCAGTTGTACTCGTACATAGGTATGTTTGCGACGTGGCTTCTGGGAGTACTTTTCTTTACAGCCTGCACATCATCACTTTCCTCAAACACCTTAAGCTGCAAAAGCCGTGTAACTTGATGAGGTCACAGTGGACTTCCCAGGCTGTTCAAACAAGAGATAAAACTCAAGACCAACCAGCTTGGCTGGCTTCATGCCAGGTGCACTTGATGCAAATGGAATTGCCTGCAGCAGCATGCCTACGTGTCCAATGTAAGTGCAAATGGTGCAATCCTTGCATAAGTGGTCGTGGAAAAACTCACAATCACTGATAACTGCATATATGCTCCCTAGTGAAGGCTCCACTGCCGACTAGAGGAGACAGTTAGCAAGTGCTTTAACTTTTTCCTTCCCTGGTACCATGAAAAAGCACAACTACACAGCTGCCATTTAACAAGGTCAAACATCTGGACCTTTGTGAGCGATTTGCTCAGTCCAAATCAATTAAATTAGAACTTATTGACACTCAGAACCCCACTCCTCTCCCCTTTTCATTCCTTTTGCAATTTTTATTTCGACAATACTATTGGCAGACTGGTTTTTTTTTTTTTTTCAGCTACCTTCATGGTGTTTGCAGATTCCTACAGTAGCATCCAACCTACAGCAAAGCAGAGGCAAATGGCATCCTGAACATTACTTGTATAATGCATTCGTTTGGCTCCAGTGTTGCTTTCACAATTGTTTGCAGTACATGCAACAGAGACACAGAACTTGAAGGCACTGTTCCACAGATTCATTCACAAAGTACAAGTGATGAAATTCAAGCTAGACACTTAACAATCATGAAGGCAGTGGACACTGTTTACAGCCCAAAATCACTGCTACAAGCCTAAAAAGACGCATTTCTGGGGCAGATTAAGATATTGAATAAAATCATTTCGGTGCCTCCATAGGACACTGAGGCATCACCATGTCTTGAATGGAATGTCATTCTTAGACCTATATGTGATGTACTAACGAGGTCAAAAGTAACGACCCCCCCCAACGCCCAAAGTTCCGAAACATGCCACACTGCATGCGGGCGCCATTTCACGATGCACTCTTGGTGCAGAGACCGGCGCAGTACCCCGGTCTTGGCACCAGCAGGGCATCCTTAGATGGTGCCTGCATGCAGTGTGGCATAGTTCGGAACCTGAAGGGGGGGGTCAATCACTTTTGTCCCTGATAGTACATGTACAGTCACTAGCTAAAGTTTAGGAAATGCACAGTGCGAGGAAGAAAAAAGAAAATTTCGGCACAGTCACGAGGGGACATGCATGCTCTATCTACATGAGTCCATACCATGCAAGTGGGTATCAAAGAAGTACTACAATAAATTTATTCCCGAGTACACACATCCTGCGACATTTTCCTAGCAACTTCATGTCATTTGTGCCCCTTTGTTTGTCCTCGTCCTGTCTGCACCAGATACAAAACTCCAAGAAGGAACCAACTAGCTCAGACCAAAGCATCAATTATGCTCGTCACCTTCTTTGAATGTGCGTCTTAAACAAAAAAATTACTGGCTAAACTAGGCTATGGCGTAGTTAGAACGTTCGGCAAGACCCATCATGTCTATTTCTTTCTCCATGGTGGTGACCCTCAACTTTTTCCCTCCTCTTTTCTTTCTCTTGTCTTCTTTTGTTTTCGTTTTCTTCTCTCTCTCTCGTGGCCCGACTCTGGGCTTGGCTTACCTTGGCTTGCTGCATATCCAGTTGGGCACCAAGGCAAGCCAAGCCTTCAACTACAACAAGCTTCAGCTACACGATGACTTGGGGCAGGCTCCCTTAATGGCTCTCGCCGTGAAAGTAAGCAGTAGCTTTAGCGGAATGTTTTTTAGCTGCACAGAAGCGAGCCCACCTCTTGACTCAACTCAAGAAACTGTGAGGTGTGCACCAAAACTAAGTTTTAGCTTTGAAGTCTAGACTAGTTTAGTCGCTCTTTCAGAGAAGCCAGGTTTACTAAAGAGTCAGAGCATCACTTATCGTACTATTAACAGAGTAGATAGAGTAAGCACAGTACTTAAATATAATATAAGAATGCTGTCGGCAAAAAATTCAAGGTTTAACATTGACTACTGTCTACTGCAATCCTCGTATGTTGAGTGGATATGAAAAATATCACATTAAAACTGCACCAAGTGTTCACAGTAAGTCCTGCAAATGACTGGGAAATGCATGTTCTGAGAAATGAAAGAAGTATTGATCTTATGTTGTCATTGCTGTAGCTGATTTGTTGTTTTTCGGTGTAACTGTATGAGATGCGTCACGAATTCCAAAAATGGCATGTTCGGGATCAGTACACCCTAAAGTTCCAGCCTAAAAAGTTTCAAGGTCTAAATTTGACCTCCAACTACTAAAATATCTATATATTTCGTGCCTACAAAGCTTGAAAACTGCGATTTCAGAGCGAAATGCGGCAGGGCTTCGCGGCCGTCGCTTCCCACGGCTGGATCCCCAATGGCCGCCATCTTGGTTTTGTTGAAAAGCTGGGCTCCTTCCCCACTACCTGGTATTACTCACTGTTGTGAAATATTTTTGAAACATCCACATTCTGGTGTTTTTCGACGCCTCTACAACGACCTCCGAATGGCTGGCGCGCACACTTCAAATGCGATTTTCTCAGCTTTGCGTTCACTGCCGGCATGACTACCCTTAAGGAAGTTTTTATTATGTTTTATGGTGTAATTTCAATTAATCATATACCATTGAATTCAGAAAGAACTAAACTGTGGAGCTATGCTGTTTTTGTTTGCCTGAGTGAACCATGATGTCACCTAACTATAATTTTTAATTATGGTGCTTGGACAAAATTTAACATTTTTATATGATGATGTACTTCCAAGAACAATATAATTAGCATAGCGCCAGATGGCAGGTCTTTGGCTACAACCCCATTTCAATCGAAACCAAAAAATATAGAAAGTGTCTTAACGACCCATAATAATTTAACTAATTAGGCTTCAGTTAAATATATACTGAAACTAAATGTCTGAAAACAGGAAGAAGAAACACATATACGCACCTAATTTCATTATGATATCCTTAATAATCAAAATGTTCATTTCAAGACCCGTGTTTCCCCTTAAGTTATCAAAGTGCCAGATGTTCTTTTATATCGTGAACCACCAGGCTCGCAGTTTGCAAAAATCTGCTGCTTACAAAGCAAAATTATTTCTTTTCAGCATGGCACACATCACTAATGAACGAATACTCTTCAGCTCTCTCTCCAAGCACTGTTTTCATTCATTTTCCTGACAACAATAAAATATGATCACATTAAAAGCCATGGCCGTGAAACATTTCTGCTCATGAGAAGTTTCAAGACAATTTCATAGGGGGAAAGAACAGTCTGTCAGGAAAAAGGCTGTCGAAACACTGTATCCAGTAATGCTGCAATACATGCTAGTACCAGCCCAGGCAGTGCAGGAACCTGCTTGGTGTAAAGAGGAGGAAATGTGGAGAAGCTTATACTCGCGGGCAACTTCTTGTGGCTATGCAGTGGAAGCTACGAGGGCGAGGCACAAGGCTTTCACAAGCGCGCTCTTATCACGCTCTCACGAGGGAGAGAGGTAGGAGTTTAAGCTGGCGGCACGCACCCGTAGCTTCCGCAGCATAGCCACAAAAAACTGTCTGCGAGTATAGTGTACACCTTGTTTTGTTATTAAGTAAAACAGTCACAAAAAAGGCAAAGTTCAGATCCCATGCCCATCCTCTTTCAGATCCCATCCAGCCTATAAGACCCAACCGTTGCAATAGTGGGTCGATGATTTATTCTACCACCAACCAACTTCTTGGGCAGTACATAAACACTGTCCCGCTAAAGAAAGCTCTGCAAGAAACCTTTTCACTTTTCTGAACTTTTTTTTGGCATTGGTCTTAACTTCGGACACATGAGCTCCCATTTATTGTGCCACAGCTGGAAAACTGCCATTAATGTTTCAATAGTGCGCTAGCTCGAAGTAACGTATTCAACGTGCAGTCACCAGCAAAAGTTTAGCAGCCCCATTGTTAATAAATCCAGCTGCACATTAATAAGAGCCAACAAATTCTGCGACTCAACTACGCAGTAGAAGGAAAAAATGGCATGATATGTATGGTATGGTATGTGGAGCTCTGACATCCCGAAGCTGCTGCACACAGGCTGTAAGAGATGCTGTAGTGGTCAGTTTCGGATAGGTTGTGTACACTTAGGGAATCTTTAACACGTTCACTGCTTCGTGAGCCACCGGTGGGTCATGTCATTTATTCATACTGTGCAGCCACAAATACTGAGTCACATGATGGAGCCATGGAAGAGCTGAAATTTCTCACAAGGCACACAAAAGGTGCATGTGCCAGGCTGCATTACCACCTGTATGGGACTCAAAGACACTGACAACACTAGTAGCTCACTGGTTGGTTACACAGCGCATAAAAAAGTTTAAGGGTGGCCCACCAGTAAACCCTGACGCACAGGGATTAGGGCTCTGAAAATCGCTGCTGCAGGGAAACATGTTAATGTGCACTGACACCGCATAGCACACTTAACTTTTTGCATTCTGCCTCCATAAAAATTTTCCGGCCACAGCCGGGATTCAATGCCATGTTTCTGCGCTCAGTAGGTGAATGCCATAAACACTAAGCCACCGCATTGGGTGAAACAAAAATGTTCCTTTTGCTGGCTGCTTAAAAGGCACCTTGAAGTAACATAACTGGTGGCAGCTGGTAAAGTGAAATGGCCTGCAATCATAAAAAGGCCTGTGCACATCCAACTGTAGGTCTTTACATCATGCACAACACCAGCACGTGGAGTGAATAGGCATCTCAACATGTGCTCGTGTAGCTGATAAACTTTTGTGGGCTACAGTGCACAAATCGAAAAAGAATGCTCATGGATCATGAACCATTCAAAACCAGTGCAATGGCAGGCTGCTAAAGAAAACTCACATCGGGAGCATGGTGTTCACGAAGCAGCTTGTCTCGGAAGGGCTGGAGTTGGGCGAATTGAAAACGTTCCAGGGTGGCCCTCATATTGACTGCCTGCAAATCAGCAAATAAAACAGCATATTATCCCTAAAATTTTTCAGCTCTAGCAACAGCAGACAGCAGCACCCTTATAGTATCCACATCAACTTTGCATCCAACAATGGCGTAGTCTTCAAAGACACATTAGCAAACTGTAGTACTCACGTACCCACAACATACAGGTAGATAGCTGTATTCTGATGAACTGCACCACTTACAATGCTATGCCGAAAAAAGTGCTCTCCTAACTCAAAAAGCCGGTTTTTAAAAATTGCGTAAAATCTTAGCTGAAACGCTATGCATAATGCACCCTTGGCCAAGGAATTTTCCAAATTCGCATCATCCCGAAATTCATATCAATCGTGATCACATCGAGATTCTACTCTACAGCATACCTGCCAACTCTTCTGATTTTTCAGTAAAATGTACAAATTTTGACCCGTATTACGATTTTACGAATATTGCCTGAAATATTACGGAATCAAATTTATTTGCGATAAACGTTTAAAATTCTGTAAAAAAAAATACACTGTTGTCGGTGGTAACCTTCCACCGCCACGAGAGAGGGATATGTATACCATCTGTGAAATGAGCAGCACCTGGAATAGTGCAGAGTAAAACTTCGTCAATTCAAATTAAATAACCATTTATTCCTACTCCTCAGCCTCGGTTAATTTACATAATCCGCGCTGCCGTCACAGTCCTGCCGAACGTCCCTGTAAGACTGTGGCAACGGGGGGCTCGTTTATTCGGATGCCCAAGGGCTGGCATCGGTCAATTCTGACGGGCTCCCAAAAAGTGGTGCCGTATCGCGCTATGATGACGTGCACGACTAACCGATTGCCCAAACATTTGTCCCCAGGCCTGAACTGCATGTTATATTTCTTATTGGCGCCCCTCTGACATGCGCGCAACTGCAGGTGTTTTCAGGATCGGCAGGCCCCCACGGGTAGGTCGATAGAGAGTATGGCCGCGTAGTTTCGTTTTTGGAGCTTCGCCGCCAGCCCAAAGCGTCGGCGGCTATCGGCTCCGCTTATCAGTCAGCCGAGCTATGCGCCGTTTAGAAAGACGATTGCATTGTCGTGGGCAATTTTGTATGCTTGTTTGTTTGTCAAAAACATCTTAATGGCCGCTGCGGCAAGACTGTGAAACAACTGTGAGCGGCCCTCAATTCAGTACGCGTGATACTTGCGTTCTTCCAGCGTGCTGAAATTCTGTGCTCGTCACGTGCTGTTCGCAGTTTGTGCGTTTCCTCACGTGCGATGCCATGTGTGAAGAAGCTTCAGCGCTATTGCGTCATGGACTGGCGACGAAACGCGACGTTTCAGAAAAAAATTGTGTGCTAGCTTGGCTATACCCCCCTCCCCCCCCCCTGGTCACCATGGTTTTACGAATTTGAAAGCCCCGAGCTTGGCAGGTATGCTCTACAGGCGTGCAAAGAGAGAAAAAAAATGCTAAGTCATTTTTGGATATCCAGATATGTATAACCCAAGAGATTTGTGCTTGTTTAGTGATTACAAAGTGTCGTAAAGGACATTCCACTCACATTATCAACAGTTCTGGCAACAGAGCAATGTAATTTCATGCACACAAAAGTGTTCTGCAAATGAGCACTTCCCAAGTTTGGTCGCTTTTTTAGAGGCCCTGTACAATCACAACAACTTCGCAAACAATTTGTGTGAACCAGAAAACATATTCTTTTTCATCTATATGTTCAATCATGCTAGAAACCAGTGCAAGTAATGTTTTAAAGTGAAGGGCCACGTCCTTTGCAAAATGATCACAAATAAATGCCAAACAATGGATTTTGTTGCATTTGGGTTTCAAGCCCCAAGGGTAGCGTTGGCCTGGCGGCCTGGGGCAAAGCTGGAAACATCCGAAGGTCCCGGCAAAGGAAGAGTCGACTGGCAACAGAACAACTAGTTTATTCTGGCATCGCAAAAGAGCAGCCGGTCAGGGCGACCACGTTACTCGAAGGAAGGAATCGAAGGCTCTCCCTCGCGTCCGGCGCAGCTGTCTTTTTTTATACCCTCGGAGTCGAGGGCAAGAGGGAACGGCTTGGGAAGAGTCATCCGATACGGCGACGCTTGAACATGTTCAGGCGTGACGGGCGCGTCCGCCAGGCCGGCGCCGGTCAGACCTCCTCGCCTCCCAGTTGAGGAGCTCCTCTCCCCGGCTGCCGCGCTTTGACAAGCGTGGGCAAAACAAGCACACACACACACACGCACGCACGACGACACGTGGCACTGAAACATGCCTGGACGCGCTTGGCGGGAGGCGTTGCGGCAGCGATGAACGAAGCCGCGGCGTCCGTTGCATCCGCGCCGGCTATACCGCGCGTCGTAGGTAGGCGAGACGTAACAGACCGCCCCGCCGGGAGAAGGAGATCCCGATGGTCAGGGGACTGCATCCGCTGTCCAGAGGGATGTCGCTCGATGATGCTCATAATCGAAACCGGTGGTCCCTCGACGTTGCTTGAGCGCAGCGCACAGAGAAGGCCTCGTTCTCGGGTTCAGGATCACATAGGACACTGTAAAGTCACTTCGGGAGAGTTGCCATTTTTGTGCTCGTTCCCAGCAAGCGTTAGAACTACGCCGAAACGCAACCGCTCAGTCAGCAAGCACGAGACAACCCTCACTAAGCTCTGCCAGGCTCTTTCCCCTTTTATACTACTGCCTAGTTCCTTACAGTAGTCAAGCAGCACTCAGAACGCGTCCACAAATTGGAAAATTGCACTAGAAAGCACATAATCACTTTGAAACACTAAACAAAAGCAATATGTTAAAAATCCTGCCTCAGGAAGAAAACATCAGTAACCAACAACTTTGAGGCGGATTCCTACGTTAGGGGCTTCGACTTAAGCCATCGGCGTTACCGTTGAGACTCCCCTTTTTGTAACGCACCTCAAAGGAATATTGTTGCAAAGCGAGGCTCCAGCGCAGGAGGCGGCCATTTTTGGGAGATATGGTCTGCAGCCATTGGAGAGGGCAGTGATCCGTCTCAATGATAAACCTCGAGCCGGCTAGGTAGCATGACAACTTCTGAACGGCCCACACGAGACACGCACACTCTTTCTCGGTGGCGCTGTACGCCTGCTCACGACAGGTCAGCTTACGACTAGCATACAGGACGGGGTGTTCCACTTCTCCATTGTCCCTTTGGCACAGTACAACGCCCATGCCTCGCTCACTAGCATCGCACTGAACAACGAACCCTTTGGTATAGTCTGGCGATCGTAGCACAGGCTGGCTTGTTAGGGCGCTCTTTAGGGCGCTAAAAGCTCTCTCCTTTGTCTCGCTCCAGACGACTGTTTGGGGCTCTGTTTTTCTTAGAGCATCCGTCAGGGGAGCCGCGATATCGGAGTACCTGGGGATGTACCTCTGATAGTAGCCGGCGACACCCAAGAACGACCGAATATCGGTCTTCGTGCGCGGTTGCGGGAAGTCTCGCACAGCGGCCACCTTTATTTCAGAGGGGCGGCGACGACCCTGTCCAATCACGTGACCGAGGTAGACAACCTCGGCCTGTGCTAATTGGCACTTGGGAGCCTTGACTGTCAAGCCCGCTTCGCGCAGGCGGGTTAGCACTGCCCGCAAGTGTGCCATATGCTCAGACCAGGAGGCGGAGAATATCGCTACGTCGTCTAAATACGGTAAAGCGAATTCTTCCTGTCCCCGCAACACTTTGTCCATGAGGCTTGAAAAGCAGTATGGCGCGTTCTTCAAACCAAAACTCAAAACTTTAGGACGGAATGTTCCCATTGGTGAAATGAACGCCGCATACCTACTAGCCTCCTCTGTAAGTGGAACCTGCCAATAACCCCTGACAAGATCTAGGGTGGAAATAAACTGAGCGCTACTAACTTTCTCAAGGCGCTCCTCGATGTTAGGGATCGGATAAATTTGATCCTTAGTGATAGAATTAAGCCTGCGGTAGTCGACGCAAGGACGAGGTTCCTTGCCCGGTACCTCAACTAAAATCAAAGGGGAGGTATAATCACTCTCACCCGCCTCAATAACACCGAGCTGTAGCATTTTCTTTACCTCAGCCTCCATAATATCGCGCTGGCGGGGTGACACCCGGTACGCCTTGGATCGTACTGGCTCTGGGGAGGTAAGTTCTATATCATGCGTAAGGACAGAAGTCCTACCCGGCCTCTCAGAGAACTGACCTTGAAACTCTTGTAAGAGTTGGTGTAGTTCGGTTCTCTGCTCAGCTGACAGCGGTGCTTTAATGATTAAGTCACTAATGACCTGATCAGTGTCTTCACTGTTCGTCACTGAGCCTAGTCCCGGAAGCTCGACCGGAAGCTCTTCTAACTTTCCCTTGTCGGGCATTTCCTCTCCAGTACCTGGTGCCTTCAACGCTACAGGCTCAATTTTTTCCAGTTCTGACGTGCTCGGAATATCAGCTTGCTGCGCCTCCGACCCTTTTTCATTGTTCGACAACGTCGGCCCCGCAACTACCGCCTTTGCAGCGAGCTCCCGAACTCTCGGTCTGGTTAAGGCCTGAACGCTAGCCTCACCAAACAAAAGCCCCTTCTCGCGCAGGAGGTGATCGGACCTGTTCGAAAATAGGTACGGGTACTGGGGGGGCAGCCTAGATGACACTACGGCCTCCGTCTCAAGTGCTCCGAAAGGTCCTTCAATAAGCACTTTTGCTACGGGCAGACACACGCTATGAGCTTCCACGGCTTGCTTAATCCATGCGCACTCGCCCGTGAACATATCGGGTTCTACGTAAGAGGGGTGAACTACATCCATTGTAGCTGCGGAATCACGAAGCACTCGGCACTCTTTCCCGTTCACGAGGAAGTCTCGCATGTAAGGCTCGAGAAGCTTCATGTTCTCGTCAGTGCTACATAATGACAAACACACGACTTCTCTTTTTGTTTCTGGACACTGCGCCGAAAAGTGACCCGGCTTCTGGCACGTATAACAAACGCGCGCTTGCCTCCTCTCGAACCGCTTTCTGCGTTCGGCTTCGGCTGCCGCCGTCTCCTTACGTTCGGTCGGACTGCTTTCACTCGCATCCGCACTACGCGTGTCCCCCCTTGCTCTCATGGGTGTGAACTTCGGCCTCTCAGACTTGGAGCCAAATTCACCCTTTTGACCGTCCTTAGCTCCGCGAGCCCGACGCGTCACAAACTCCTCGGCTAGCTCGGCGGCTTTAGCCACTGTACTAACGTCTGGCCTATCCAAGACCCAGTACCGCACGTTCTCAGGTAACCGACTATAAAACTGTTCCAGCCCGAAACACTGCAGAATTTTCTCGTGGTCACCAAACGCTTTCTCTTCTTTGAGCCACTCCTGCATGTTTGACATAAGCCTGTAGGCAAACTCTGTATATGACTCATTTCTGCCTTTTTCATTTTCCCGAAACTTCCGACGGAACGCCTCCGCTGACAGCCTGTACTTTTTTAGCAGACTTGATTTCACTTGGTCGAAATCCTCTGCCTCCTCTCTCTTCAAGCGAGCGACTACGTCGGCCGCCTCGCCGGGTAACAAAGTGAGCAAGCGCTGTGGCCACGTTTCCCGAGAGAACCCCTGCTTCTCGCACGTTCGCTCAAAGTTAACCAGGAACAAACCAATGTCCTCTCCAAGCTTAAACGGCCGCATCAGGTCAGTCATTTTGAACGATACCCGTTCTCCTGCACCGTGTGCCTGACTTCCATTACGAGCGCGTTCCATCTCTACCTCGAGACGCTTCATTTCTAAAGCGTGGTCGCGCTCTTCTTTCTCTTTTTGCTCTTTACGTTCGCGCTCCTCTTTCTCTTTTTGTTCTTTACGTTCGCGCTCGTCTTTCTCTTTTTGTTCTTTACGTTCGCGCTCGTCTTTCTCTTTTTGTTCTTTACGTTCGCGCTCGTCTTTCTCTTTTTGCTCCCTCTCCTCAATGGTCTCAAGGCATTCCGACAGCTCGTCATCCTCAGCCTCCAACTCAAGAATCGCCCTTAGCAGTTCTGGTTTTCTGAGTTTGTCTGAGACATCAAGACCCAACTCTCTTGCAAGCTCCAGCAATTTCGGTTTGCGCAACGACTTCAAATCCATGGCTGCTCCGAATGCTGCTTTCTCTACTGCCTACTATTGTCTTGCCGCAAACTAACCCGGCAGCAACGACAACACAATTACCAGCTCTGTTTCTGACACTAACAAAAGCCTGGCAAAACTCAGAAGAAGAAAGTCCCGCACTCACCAAACCTCGCAGCCACGAATTCAGCGCAGTCGTTCCGCTGCAGGCAACCAGTCATCACACAGGGCTCGTTGCACTGCTCCCGGATGGTCGTTGTGCTGCTCAGCATACAGTTGACCGCATATCTTCGCTGCTGGCCTCCGTTGTCGGGATCCCACCGCTGGCAACCAGTTGTTGCATTTGGGTTTCAAGCCCCAAGGGTAGCGTTGGCCTGGCGGCCTGGGGCAAAGCTGGAAACATCCGAAGGTCCCGGCAAAGGAAGAGTCGACTGGCAACAGAACAACTAGTTTATTCTGGCATCGCAAAAGAGCAGCCGGTCAGGGCGACCACGTTACTCGAAGGAAGGAATCGAAGGCTCTCCCTCGCGTCCGGCGCAGCTGTCTTTTTTTATACCCTCGGAGTCGAGGGCAAGAGGGAACGGCTTGGGAAGAGTCATCCGATACGGCGACGCTTGAACATGTTCAGGCGTGACGGGCGCGTCCGCCAGGCCGGCGCCGGTCAGACCTCCTCGCCTCCCAGTTGAGGAGCTCCTCTCCCCGGCTGCCGCGCTTTGACAAGCGTGGGCAAAACAAGCACACACACACACACGCACGCACGACGACACGTGGCACTGAAACATGCCTGGACGCGCTTGGCGGGAGGCGTTGCGGCAGCGATGAACGAAGCCGCGGCGTCCGTTGCATCCGCGCCGGCTATACCGCGCGTCGTAGGTAGGCGAGACGTAACAATTTGAATAATAGACCATAATTTGCATTCACATATTTGTGTCACTGAGATGGATTTCACTCCTCCCTATACGTATGGAACAGGTCATGTAGGGCCGTTCCATACACCTGCCTCCTAGGGCTGTACCTTTTTTTATTACGAAATGGAATCAAAATTGTTAAATTTAAATGAAAGCTCACGTGTCCTATTTCCCAGGAGCACATCACTTTTCGGTATATTCACCATCAGCGAGTGGCTACTCGCTACTGCCACCAGTGGATTAGTCTCTGCATTCCGTTTTAGTAGTTTAATGCCTTCATTCTCTGCCACTCTCGGGGAAACTATCAAAAAGCGATGCGCTCTCGGGGAAGAGGGCACCTTGAACACATCGGTCAATTCCATCACCTGACAAAAATTACAGCCGAGGAAGAAAAACCTACTGAACGCCCGGTTGTAGATGTACACACATTTGTGGTAGTCCTCTTGACCGGTTAATGCCAATGTACCTGTACAGCATGCACGTCAAGAGCCCACGTCACAACAGACCAAATTCACTCAAAGTTTCACTGCTGCTGCGGAGCGCACTAGTAGCTGCACTCCTTAGCGGAGCTGCATCACAACCACGCTCGGAAGAAGTCTATGGGGACAGGGAAGGCGCATTAGCACATGCACCTTACACTCTGAAGTTGCCTGGTCCAATTTGTTAAGAACAAAAATCAGTTTCTTTGGATGTATAAATACACTTCTAGTAAAACTAAAGGACTTAGGTATGTCTGGTAGGAAAAAGAGTGGGTGTCCTTGCTGAAAAGTAGTCATGCCCCGTTAATATGACCGTTAATATAAGACGACTCGAATTAGGGTCAATTCTTGTAGGGATCTAACTTTTTCAATGCATTTTAAGACTAATTAATATGGAAGCTTGCTATCCGGAAAGAGGAGAGGGTAAAATTGCACAAAGCTTATTTGGATGCATGTATTTTTGCCACGTTAATATGGACAGCGATGACACCAAACCACGAATAGCCCAATAAGATGTTTCTTTTCCTGTATTTTAAGTGCAGGATGTGGTGAAAGGCAGTGCGAAAGCACAAATTCCTAAGTGACAGCTTATTTTTTGGTGGTTTACGCTTTACTCTGCCAAAATGGCTGGACAATGCACATCGCCATGAGTCATACTGCAAGAATGGCTGCTATGAAAATGGTACTACAAGATACGTCACCATACCACAAGACACTGTTGTGTGTCTCATGGACCTTTAGCTGCTCCATACCGGACCACATTATTGTAAAGACCATGACTACCACGATAATCTTCGCAGAAGCACACCTTAGTCACCCACTGCTTTTTAGCATTTTTTTTATGATTCATTATTGCGGATGTCTCACTTCATGGATAGTTTTGTCAGGGAACCAAAGTGTCCATATTAACAAGACACAACTGTAGTGCATCCAAGATCTATAACATGTATTTCCTAACTCACTAAATTATGTACTCGAGTGTACCATCACAAAGCAACCACCTGCAGAACCATCTTGAAATGCCAAAATTTTGTTGCATTGAGTACTGGTCCCCAGGTTGTCTCAAGCTTGACAGCAGCAGTAAACTGGTCAGGACTAGTAGCACAGGCATCACGGCCACCGCACAATCCGTGCACAGGCGCAGTCAGCGTGGTGAAATAGAACTATTGGGGGCTCATTAAATCTGGAGCTCACCTTTTCTTCGAGCTGTGCACTGGTGGTGGGAAAGCAGCTCCAGAAATGCCGCAGGAGCTCAAACTGTGCCTGGTAGGTACTGCGAAGGTCACGCTGCACGTCCACGCTCACCGTGTCTGCAGAAAACAGCGAGAGCCGGGCAGCGCAAGTTCATTCACGATTGCTCCAATCATTTTTCCAGTTATAGTTCCAACAAATGTGGCCATTTTGATGGGCCTACTTTATGTTTACAATGGCTTCCAAAAGGTACTCATTTTCCAATTTTTCACTCTTTGTAAAAATCAATTGTTTGGCCCCCTGGTGGCTACAATGATGCATTTATTGCTGAGAAAATTGGAGTTGAAAGTGGAGCATTTTTTCTTCCTGTCATTCAGTTCAAACTTGTCAACGGCTCGGTGTGAAATTAAGAGTAGCCATTTTGTCATGTGTGTCTGAGCTGCTTGAACTTCAATGTCAGGCACTGATGTATAGTGATTGAAGGACAAGAAGAAGAAGGCACACAACAACAACTGGACAAACAACTGTGCTTTATTGACGACAGCACCTTCCCAGCTAGACAAACAGGGCATGCGGAGTGCAACCCGCACCAAATACAAAAACGTCAAAAGAAAAGATAGATATCAAATCTATCGCCAGCGATCTAGAAAAGCAAATTATTTTTCGAGAAGGCACATGGAAGTCGTGCTGATGCAATCATCGCCACACATACTAATGAAGTAGGCTTCAAAAATCTTGCACTCTTCTTTGCCACTGCCAAGAATGCTAACATTGCTGAACAACGGGCTTTCCTTTGGGCCATTGTCTCGTGTGCTGTGCATCCTCTTCTTGACTGATCTCCCTCAAGAAAATATGTACCAACTGGCCCACATTTAGACTCTCCTGAGAATGAATGGCTATGCAGCCTAGCCTCAGAGATCCGCACAGAAAACACTGTTTTGACGTCATTGCAGCTTTCTTGTTGGAACAGCTGGCGATGATACGCCGATTTCATTCTTGGCCTTGGCTTATAGAAGCTGCGTTTTCAGTTAAACTAGCAACTTTATCATTACAACATGGCAGTTTATCGATACGGGCCAACATCAATTTGTCCTTGATGTCCCTTTTAAAACAACTCTTAGTTAACTAAAATTTTTCATCTTTTTGTTCACATCAGTGCCTGCAGGGCGGATCTTCCGCAGGCAAAAGCCCCAGAAGGCAAGAGGTAGTGCAAGACAATCACAATACATCAACGCCTGACATTCAAGTTTAAAGCAGCTCAGACACACATAACAAAACGGCTACTCTAATTTCACAGTGAGCCGTTGGCAAATATTCTCTGGCAACTCTTCAACCCATAGCCGCTGCATAATAAAATCCAATCTCTTCTTTTACTTCCTGTCATGGCTTCTGACAACGTGTGTTGCAAGCAACATACAATGTAAAAATGCTTGCCACCACAGACAAAACCGAAGCAGTTGTAATAGTCAGCACAGTCCCATTAACCACAACACTGCCAAAAGTGCTTTAATTGTAATACCAAGAACTAAAGCGTTGTTTTAATCGTGAGCCAAGCAGCTGATATATTATTCAATTTTGGCAAATTGAAATAAAAGCTCGCAGTCTCCAGTGTATTTGAATTGATGTTACTTAGCTGTAGATTATGCACTAGACCCCAAGAAAAAGAAGTGATGATGATGATGATGAATTTTTATGGCGCAAGGGCAGCTTTGGCCAAAGAGCGCCATGGCACAAGGTACTTTTTCATTGCACAAGGTGGGGTCAGAGACCCATTTTCCCAAGCTTTTCACCCTAAAGAAGCCGAGCACCAGGCAGGGAAAAGCTTGCGCCCACTGTATAACCGGTGGGTACCCGGCGGCACTGAGGATTGAACCCCGCACCTCTTGCATGCGAGGCGGATGCTCGAACCACTAGACCACTGCTGCGGTGGCAGAAAAACAAGTTATGGTTTACGCCTTTTAAACTGTGTCATATCCTTCCGAGACCTAGCGAGTGAATTGTGTCGTTTTTTTTTTTTTTAACATTTACGAAATCATCATTTGGGTCTTAAAACATGACTGCAATATCTTTGCTGCTTTTGGTGCTGCACTAGGAGATGCCAAACAAAGAAAATTGAGAAATTTCTGAGACACAAAATTTGAAAACCACGAGGTTTTTGTCGCTCAAATATATGCTCAAGTGTGTCGGACGCGCAGTACGAGTGCTAGCCAGTGTTCAAAAGTGCTTTTTATTTGCCGCTGAAATGGATCTGGATCAGCTTGTTTATTTTTTTTTTCTTAAGACGACTGTCAAACGTGTTCCCACTGACTCCCACCTTTTTTGGGAGCTCCTGAAGAGGACAGAAACACTGCAACTTTGATCGTGTTCACTTGACAGCAGCACAGATTGTAAAAGTAGCTAAGAAAGAGCTTTTCATAGCGCTAAGCTGCCATCCATGCCATTCCTTTGTCCAGTATACCGGACAAATTTTCCAATGCCAGGTGTAAGGAGGATACAGACAAAGAAGTCATACAAAGATGGGTCAATATGAAGGATGAGATGAAAAGAAAGCTTTACCTTTCAAAGGTACTTGCTGTGCATTTTTCATCAAGGCACCGCCTGGAGACAATTCACCCAGGACAGACAGAGCGGCCGACGAGGGTAGTATCTGTACAGGGTGAGGAGAATGGGATGTCCCTCTCTCACGTGCACAGTTGCAACACAGTTCTTGTAGCACTCCAGAAAATTTCACATGATTGAGAGCCTGCAGTCGTCTAGTGTGGATGTCTAATTTGACACACAGCATCCAAGTACCTCCAAGTACAGCAATCACCTATCAGTGTCATGTTAGGAATAAACAGAGCTTTTGAAAAGAAGCAAACGCCCAACAGAGACTCCGCCCAACAGAGACTCTCCAGAATGCTACACTACTACTCTGCTAGTACGTGCCACGATACTACGGCAAGCTAGCCTTCAACTTATAAATGCAACACAAGACAAGTAGTTTTCAGTTTGAGAAATAAAACATATAGAAGACTGAATGCTGACAAAAAAAAAATAAGAGGTGAAAACTTGCCATCTGACCTGCTAACTAAAGAGGTGACAGTATCAGCTATACCACAGTCACCACACATATGGCTCTTGTATGTATATATGTTAAGACAACATAACATGACCACACACCAAATGCATTGGCAAAAACATGGCCACACAATTTACAGCACCCCAGACAAAATCTTTTGGCTGGATAGAAATAGTCACTTGGCAAAAGGCAATCAGTCATGTGATATTGTGATATCTCATAGTAACTGATATCTTCAGCACCACAAACCTCGAAAAACTTTCCAGACATTGCTACCACTGCAAAAACTAAGCCTGCCAATGAGTAGCATGGTGTTCTGAGCATCACTGATTGAAGCTATGGCCCTGACAGCAGCAACATGCCTTGACATATTCTTGCTCAGCACACAATTTTTTTTTCAATCCATTGTTAGCTTTCATCCCCAACTTCAATCCTAGGTGCCAGCACTACCGTCAAACACAACATCATAGGGCAGCCAGCCATCAGCTTCCTCTATAATGCACCCATTCAATGTCTTTGACTTGATGAACCCCTTCCGCATTTTTCCATCAATGTAAGCCTGCAAGGCAAGCCTGAGCCTGACCTCAACGCAAGTGAACTTTGGACACAGTGGAATATTTTTTAGAGGGTTTAAATACCAAACTTTACCTTAATAGGGTTTATCAATGCAAATTAAATCACCCCAGGTGTAGTATCTGCATTACCCCAAACTGCTCACTAAAATGCCCCTAACAGAGAGGTAAGGGTGTGGCAGGATCTAAGAAATTGCAAACACTGACACCCAATATGTGTCGAAAAAATGTGAGAAGAATGCATGCACACAAGCTCCTTCCTAAGCCTTATCACTAAAATACAAACAATCCTGCCGAAAACGAAAACTGAGTAAACGAACACAATGATCTGCTTTCAGTCCCAAACCAACAAGTCCCTGCAAGAAAGCCTATTCTTCCACCAAGAAAAAAAAGAAAGAGGCTCATGTATTCTACTGAGGCTATCTTTTAGTCATTTACTATACTATAGTCGGATACAACTCAAGAACAAAGCAGGTTTTCCCTGTCAAAGGACCCGCTTCCAGCCAATGGCATCGGCCAATTCTCATGACCCTGCTAGCGTAACAGTGCAGGGAGGGGACTAACCCCTTTCACCTGCCACTCCCAGCAGGGTCATGAGAATCAGCCAACGCCACTGGAAGGAGGTTCTTTATGGGGAAAAGCTGCTTTGTTATTGAGTTGTATCGACTACACCTCTTCAAATTCATGCATGGGCTCCCACAGAAGCACATATATTTTATCAAGGCCATCTTATTTCTCTACCAGTACACTGTTCTTCTTCTTCCAAACCCACCAATAAATACACCAGGACAGCATCATTCTCACCCCTTGCCCCGAAGGGTTCCACTGGGATAGCTCTCGCCGCAGCACACTGGGTGCAACGTGAGCCTCGGGCGCCGCTGAAGAGTCGCCCAGTGTAGGTCCGCGCTGGTGTCGCTCGCCCTGGCCCAGCCGCACGGGAAATCCGCCACCAGCTCCATTATTGCCTACTAAGTCATCCAGCTGCGTCTTCTCCCACACCATGGCCTGGGTCCGAAGGAAAGGAAGAGAAAAGACCCCACTGCTGCATCACAACCACCTCTTCACAGAAGACTCCCCGAAATGCCTTTCATTGCAGCTACCACTTTTGTTGGGCTGTCCTTCTTCACTCAGCTCTGCAAGCATGGTACCAGAAGGCGTTGCAGGAGAACAGGCCCACGAAAAAGTGTGCAATTTTCCAAACTAACCGAAGATAGTGCTGCCTCTTTATTTTAACAACATGAAATATTTACTGAGACAAAGACAGAGTAGGTCCTTCTGCCTTACCAAGTTTACTCAAGTGAAATGCAAGCTTTTTAACGAACAACAGAAGCACAACGCCGCCTCTTATGCTATAATACAACTGAATCACAAGCAGAGAAAGTTGTGAAAACTAGATAAAACAGCTTAGAAGCACAGCAAATGCTTGATTATTAAAACCACCTAATGTAATAAAATATTGCTTGATTTCATAAATTTTAATGAGCGGAATGAAGTTTGAGAGACAAAAACCTCTCAAAGACATCCTGCAAGAGAGGCATGCAACATTGGTACACATGGGTTTATGCAAGATCATGAAGTATGAAAAGCTGAACAGTTGCACAGTCGGAGAATCATGGAAGTACGCACTTGGTAGTTTCCAGCTCGTGAGGAAGGCGAATCATATAACTACCACAATGTCTAAAAAGAATAGACACATTTCACCAACCCCAAACCGATTCCATAATCCAAGTGGCAGGAGCTCCTGGCAGCTCCCAAATTTCCCTACCTGGCCCAATGGTGATGGCAGTGGCACTGTGCTGCTAAATATCTCTTTTGTGCCAGACTCTTACTACATGGTTTCAATTTTCAGAGGTCCATGGCATGGTCTCATGCCTGTTACATCACTGTTTACAAACAGAGAGCAAGTCTACTGGTCAATAAAATCAGTAACTTACGCAGAAAGACATCTGGACTTAACAAATCAACAAAATGTGAATGAAGCGGTATAAGGCATTGTTCAATTGCGACAAACTGCGAAACTGCTTTCGAGGGACCCAAAAACATTGTTTCCCATAGTCGCAGCATAACATTACAATTTACATAATCCCTGCTTCTGGGCAGGAGCATAGAAATCCTGCAGTGCAAAGCACTCCGACCTGCTAGAGACATGAGTCTAGCTCTAGCAAAATCAAGGCATCACGCAGCAAGGTACAAAAGTCCATGCGAAGGACCGGTTTTTTTCCTTTGATGTTATAGTACACCAACTCTTCAAAAGTTACCCATGGGTTCAGGGGGAGGATTTATAGCGGTTATGCAGAGGGGGCCCAAGCTAGACACTTTACATTGTAAATCATGATGAACTCCATTTTTTTTTAATAAATTCCAAGAACCACATAGTTTAAATGGAACAACCCCGTCCAAAACTGACCAATAAATCTATCCCTGCATGAACTATGAATCAAAACTGCAATAGCTTCAGCGCTACTCTGTCAATTTCTGCTGTTCGACCGCCAAGCCACTTGGCAACATTGACGATGCTTTCCAGACACCTAATGCCAAGACATGCCCATGGCAAAGATATTTCACGAGTCTTGTGATAACATAGTTTGCATCACGAGTACTAGGAGCGAAAAAACCCTCGCAACAGTCATGTTGGCATGTTTGGATGGTGGCCACAATATTCTTCCATTCATCACTCTTCACCAGAAGACCAACCCAAAAAAAATGTTCTCAAGAGGTGCTGTCATTCAGCATCATGAAAAGTGTTGAGGGGGCCTCGGATCTCATTTCAGATTAGAGTCACACTATTTGGGATCAAAAACAGGGCACTTTTCTGCATACGAAATCAATATTGGCACTGGATTCTTTCCAAAACCACCTTATGTTTAGTGATAAAGAGAAGCTGCAGCATGACAGCACGCATCTGGTCGAAATGCCACTTGGCACGGTGCCAATTTTTCAGGCCTTGAACTTTAGTTTCAATAAACAACTCAAAATTCATGCGCAAAATTTTTACTGCAAATGGATAAGGCGCGGTTCTACCTTATCACCTGCTCAAAAAGTGTAATATCCAAATGCACCCACCCTCATCAAGGGGGGTTCCAGCTGCCTGGTATGGATTACCCAAACCTGTTTGTCTAAAGGGACCAACATTTGACCAAAACGTGTTATGAGATTATGTTGGAAATGAAAAGCTCTTCCCTTATATTGTAAGGATCTTGAACTGTAATACTGAAGAAACAAGGATTAAGAACTTTAATTTGGCAATTAAAATTGCATACAATAAGCTAAAATGGCATTCCATGGTAAAACCTTTCAATGAAAACCAGTGCTCCCTTCATATTGTTGATGAAGTGATTTGAGCTTTTGTTACTACTAGGGGTGTGTGAATATTGAAATAATCGAATACGAAATATGAAGAAAAAATGGCTTCGAATATCGAATTGAATATCGAATATCTGTTCAGTACAAAAAAAATTTCACAATACGATGAGCAAGCAAACATTGTTGCCCTTATTTTTTTTTTTTTTCAATATAGTGTATGGTCTTTGCAACTAAATTAAACAAAACTAGACTGCCTCAGTACCGTATAAAAAAACCACGATGTGCACAGAAATGTATACTACTTGATTAGACAGCGTAACAGCATCCACCAAACTATAATGAGGTCATGCAAAACAAAATCCATAAAATAACAAGACTGGCAACAAAAAATTACATGGTGACTAGTGAAACCTCATTCATTCGAAGTTCAAGGGACCGGAAGAAATACCCAGTTCATCCGAAAGCCCCAGTTTATAAAATTACCCCCTTTCCCTGGAAAAAAAAAACCTGCCGAAAATGCGAAGATGCAGTAAGGCCTTATTGGGCGGCTCTATCGCGCTAACACCTGTAAGCCCGTGATGAGCCACCCGTTTTGGAGTGCTGGAAGAACAACACACTGGCATCGGAACGGCGAGATGGTTCCTAAAATGGGAAAAGAAATACCATGGGACGCGCCAGTCGGCGTCCAAAAGCCGCGCGGAGCTGTGATTGGCCTACCGGCGAATGCGCGGCCCGACAGGTGCGGTTGCCGCGGAGCAGCGGCGAAGCTCAGAAACCGAAACTACGCGGCCAGGCTATTATTTTTACCTAACGAGAGAGGCCTTCCGATCGTTGTCACGCCTGCCGCTACGCCCATTAAAGAGGTGCGCGGGTTACAATGCACCACGCAATAGGTGAGATTTTAACAGGATCACTGACCCTATTGTGACAACTCGACGCGCCCCTTCAGGAGGCTCCCGCGACATTCCGCAAGTAGGCTTTCCCGCATAGCGTAGTTTACAAAACTGGACGGCGGAGGTCACGCTCGGGGAGTTATTAAGGCGACAGGACGCATTCTTCGGATGCGGGCATTAAATATGTAACGCATTACGGAAGGATTTAAAAAAAAGCGCGATTTCGCGTTGCGATTGTTCGAAGCGGGCCGTCGGCCATCTTGTTCGCAGCACGTGTGATATGTGGGAAAGCCCACTTGCGGAATTTCTTACACGAGGTCAAGCCTAGCGGCGTCGGAATGCGATCGGTCCGCGTGGTAAATGACGAAGAAGGAAGGGACTAGGACCTATGTATGGAATTCTTAACTCGATCATCGGCTAATTTGCCCAGATATTGCGGTTTTGCCACGCTCGAATTTATGAAAGTCTGCGCAGTATACGATCGCTGGCGAGTATTTGGGAATTTTCGAATATTCGGAAATTCTCGAATAATAATACGCATCTAATATCAGACATATTCGATTCGTATTCGAAATTTCGAATACTCGCACACCCCTAGTTACTACTAGATTGCGCCACAATATTCACCACTTCTGCTGGACATGCAACCACCATCCCGTTCTCTAGTCATGCTATACAGCATCGGGTTACACATAAAAACAGGTGCACCCCCCAACAAAAGTCTTTAGGCCACAGCGTTCACTTATAGTGACATGAATGTTTTTTTAATTCCATCGGTAGTGGAGCATTCAAAGAACAGGTCAAGCAGCAAGCTTCTCTACCACGGGGGGAAACCTTCTCCAAGGATTTCAAGGCCCTGTGGTCTTCAATGGTGCCTGTCATGGGTCCATAATGGAGGTAAAAAGAAAAGCCTTTGGCCTGAAGACTTCTGACCAAGACTGTACATCCACTGATAGAAAAATTCTGGACAAAAATCTTCTGCAACACTCGCAAAATTGGTGCGGAATGGGCAACCTTGGAGACTAAGTTTTCCACTGCGCCGAAAAAAATTAAGTCCTTAAAACTTGGCTGTCGGCCCCTTAAGAACACCCAAATTTCTGATGCACCTGATGGAGGTGAGGACAACCCCTTGGAGGAAATTGATGACGAGGAAATCTTTGGTTGTGACGACAACAACAACATGGCAGTGATGATAATGAAAGCAAGGCATAGGAATGTCAATTTTCGAGCTACTTTGATTTGCAAACTTTATGCAACCTTCAGTGCATTTGGTCCCAATTCCTCAGGTTACTTTTATGCACTGCTTATTTTCCTGCTCAGGGCGGGCAATCAAATGTTCCTTGTATCAGAGTTGAGATCATGCTACACTTGGCCAAACAAAGACATGCGCATGTTCATTTACTGCAGAAAAAAATGACAATGCACATTCACTTACGTGCTTAGCAGCAATGGGGTTCTCTTCCTGTGCAGATGGTGCAGGAGAATCCTTGTCCTCCCCACATGCCCTGAGGACCATCATGGAGTGATGGTTGAATCTACGAATCATGGAGTGATTCGCCACATTTCCTGCAGATGCCACTGATCCGGGCAGGTCTCGTTCCTGGCAAACAAGAGCGGTTTGAAGAACCGAAGCTCAGTAGTGCACATGCCGCACTATGTACCAGCAAATAATCGCCGCCACAACAGCTCAGGTGGCGTTTACATGGTTTTACACATGCCTCCATGAAGTACAGAAAAGACGAAAAACACAAACTTACATTGAATGTGTCAATATCCTGGAAAGATGAGATGTCAACAAAGGGATCCCGGAACCCTCTTGCAATAGCTTCTTGTATGTCTAGAGTGGCGATGTATGAAAAAAATACAGGAAGAAAACTATCAGTAATGCAGCCATAGTAACATGTCCACTACGCAAACTGGACATGCCATAATATTATCCAAAAAGCCAATTTCTTAATTTCGTGAATATCATTAGAATGATATTCTGATATCCTGGCTGACTGTGCACAGAGTTGTTGGCACCTACAAGATAGTTAAGACATCTTTTAAAAGCACAAATATAATCGGCGTGACAAGCAACTGGTTTAACGCTCCCGCCTTTTTATTTTCGAAACTCCCACCTAGTAAGTCTGACATGACAAGAAATAAAAACAAAAAAAGATGACAATAGGGCTTGTTTCACTGTTCACCCAGGCAGCATTTCAACTTCAGTATTTCGTGCATTATAAACGCATCTGGCAACTTCAAAATCACAGAAATTTCACGAGAAAACCTATTGCCTTCAATCAAAAAAAGTGAGCAATGTAAATAGTCAATTATCTTCTGAATTTATTCAACAGCAACCTCCTGGAATGTGGTCCAGAGTTCAGGTGCAAAAAAAAGTAGCACACCCGGCAAAGATGCTGGCATACTGCTGTCAGGCTCTTTCTTTGTTCCAAGGCACACACTCAATCACAACAGTGAACCAAGAACAATACAATGAGCATCATGGCCCCCAGAAGCAGTAAGCAGGCTTAGCATGGTAAAACTGGTGCACACGGTATTAAGCTGCGCTTAGATTTGTCTACAGTGACTACACTAGAACACAGTCTGTCATAGAACTGAGGAAAAAAGCCGGGCTCGTTATACTGAATTGAAGAATGAAATAGAGTAGACTGGTTTTCTTTTTTCAAATTCTGGCTGGTTACTATCACACTGATATACTGAGACACATTACACCAGACGTTATTTCTCAGTCACGAATAAAACACACAAAACACATCAAACCGTTAAAGTACAGAACCGATTGCTTCAAGTATTCTTTCTCAGTTCAATCTATAGACGAATGGAATAAGCTGCCAAATGAAATTGTCGTCCTCACAGAACCTGTACCATTTTAAAATGCTTTGACTGAGTACTTGTTAACGGTATGATAAATTCCTAGCACGCTGTTACAAACACTAGTTATCCCATTAACTTGTTGAATGATGACTTGTTTCTGTTCTTTGCTCATTAAAAGCATATATAGTTATTTGCTTGCAGTTTGTATCGTGCATTCTGTGTGTGTATAATACGTATTGCAAGCACCAGAGGATTGCATAGCTTCATTAATGTTTTTTTTCTCCTTCTTCAAATGAGTAATGACTTTCACTGTATACATCCTGCAACTCCTCTCTTGGCTCAGGCTGACAGTATGAATAAATAAAAGCAGAGAGACTCAACCACAATTACAAGGCCCTTGAAACACCTCCACGAGAGTTTGATTTTTTTTTATACCCTCATCATTTTTTCACGTCATTACTATTAACATGTAGGCCTGTTGTATAACAGGCGTCAATGCTATAAGCTTATACAGCAGCATACCTAATTGTCCATCCAAACAGGAAGAAAATATGCTTATGAGCACACCGTAAACATATTCTGACAAAGATTCAGAGACAGAAACAACACTTCGTGTGCAATGCAAACCAGAGTCAAGGCCTTGTGCCCTTCATATGGCCATGCCCTGGCAACTTCTAATATGCTAACAAGGCTAAGATGGCAGATAAAACCTCAAAAATATGAGACTGCAGAGTGGGTTATGAACCTTTTAAAAAGACCATAAACTGAAGTTCTGAACATTTTTTTTTTTCTAGTTTGCCTGTTCAAAGTCACCTACCTGGTTGTTCAGCATGAAAACCATTTTAGCCGAGAAAGACGCAGCAGATTCAATGCACTCCTATTTCACACCGTAGCAATTCAATTGAAGTCATAATATGGAACGTCAAAGCACAAATCCATGTGCTGCAATTGTGCTGGTTACCTGTGGCAATACCACCAGAGACTCATTTTTGGTTGTCTTCACATTTCTAGTTTTCTGCACTCTATCAATCATGCACCGCTAAAAAATCCCACTCAAAGCAATAAACAACTCTCTTCACAATAAATTTACAAAACACAACTAAATCAATGCAAAACTGCCATCGTTCCTAGTCGAGAAATGTGCTGAAAAGTGTGCAATCAGTTGCCACAGGTACTTGGCATTTACGTTCCTGTCTGACATCCTTGCAATGTAATGTAATCAGTTAAAGAACAGACGCTTCACGTTGGAGCTTGCAATCCCCTTCACAAAATGTAGCTAACACAACCTACCTTTATCGTCACTCCGGGCACAGTCCGAAAACAGGTCCCGTGTGCCTGTGTGAAGCCTGTCACGGTGGAAATAGTGGGACTGGAAGAACCGTGTCCAAAATTCAGACTCAGTCATGCGCTCTGGCACATTTTCCAGGTGCTTCCGCTTGACTGAAATGCAAACCAACTATTCAGACACCAGCAGCAAGGATCACGAAAACAATCGCTCACCCAACAACAGCAATCCTAGTGACAAAATGACAAACGCTCACTGATCAGGCATGCACAGTTGGTAGATCCCCTTACTTTAAAACTCCAAGACGATGATTCATGTGCTGTGAATACTTCTGAAAATAATTAGCATGAAAACATTTAAAATGAAGATAAATGCTAACAGATTTTTCCTAACTTAGTGTATACATATATAGTTTGAAAGGATGTGACATTTCCAAATTTAAACCAAAACCCCAATCGATAACTAATTTGCAACGGCACGAGCGGACTATGATGCGTCGAATTTAAAGGTCGTCTGGAAACAGCCAGACACCCTTGCAGATCAGTGCATAAAGTTTTCCACACGCAGGCTCCCACATGAAATAAGTGCCTGCACGTATCCGAAAGGTGTCGCAACGGGCAATAGCTTACCATCTGGCGCGCCCGCTAACCGCACTGCGCAAAATGGCGCAGCTCACGTTAACGTCATGATACCGGTACCAACGCAAAGCACTCTAAACCAGCGCACTCGAGCGCGCCGTCGGCTCCGCTCGCCTTCTTGCAGTCTCGCTGTGCGTGCGGGCGTGCGGGCGCGCTCTCTCTCTCTCTCCCCCATCAAGACACCCTCCTCCTCTCCGCTCCGCGTAAGCAACCTTCACGTGACCAGACACGCGCGAAGGTCCCCCCGCCCCCAAGGACGCCGCGCCACCAATGCGGCTCTATATCGTTTGATTCCAGCCTCCGCGCACGGATTCCAGCCTCCGCGCACGAACACCACTCGCGGAAGAGCAGACGGAGCTCCTCAGGAGAGGCGCGCCGTTCGATACCTATCGAATGTTTACACCGGCGACCGGAAATAAGCGAGATCGATGCCGGCGCTCGAAGCTCATATACGCTTTCACGCGGAACGTGTTCCCACGCAAAATTATGCTCGCGCTCGCTTGGCGGGGCTTCAAACGCGACAGCGACCGTCCATCGCCGTGACAGCACTCTTCCCATATTGCGACTAGCAGTATAAACAGCGGAAACAGCCTCACACGGATCCCTCACCATCGCCGTCTCAGGCACCGGGGACTCGGGGGCGCGCGCCTTGCAATCGACACCGTGTTTGTCAACGGAGATAACGGCGGTGGCGACGCACGCGCACGCTTCGAGGCTCCCCTCCAGTGCTTTATAACGACCACCCGTGTCTACCCAAGCGTGCTTGTAAGTAGTCATGCTATGATCAACGCGCAACCGGTTCCGAACTTCCGAGGATCAGCGAGTAGTGTCCTTGAAGAAAATTGATGCACGGTGCGCAAAAAGAGCTGGCCAGCCCTGTGTTATCACCGCGGCGGAGACGATCACGTCTTCTGCCGGCGGTCAAAGCGAGACCGCCCAGACTACTGGATTTCCGCGCCAGCGTTATGCAAACAAGCACTTGGCACGAGAGACGAATGCAAATATAGACACAGGAAAAAAAAGACACCGACCAAGTGATAACCCTCAACTAACCCTCCTTGGGAAAAAACCCGAGAACACGCGCCTTCCTAAAACCCAACAAGACGAATGTTAAATCACCGGTGTAAGCTAATACTCAAGATGCAATCACAAGAGAGCAACTGCGCCATTCACAGACACATCTGTTAAGCACAGAGAAGAGTGCCAACTTCATGGTTATCGAAAGCAACTCGCAGCTGATGGGCAATGTCAAGGAAGAACATATACTAGGTTTCAATAATTTCTCATTTTGGCCTTCAAGATGTCTAGGATGCCTGGATCAGAAAATTCGACACACAAACACATTCTCTGCAGAGTGCCACAAAGTAGGGGTATACGAACTTTATACTGTTCAACGAAAGTGTTGCATTCACAATGCAGCTATAACAAACAAGGCAAAATACACCTACAGCAGACACTAGACAATAATTTTTTTATCCAGCTTTTCTCAAGCTCCATAATTTAATAAATAAAATATTACCAAAGCCTTCAATATTTTCCATCACAGCAACAGGTGTGTCAGTGAAGTGTCAGATACACTAAGCAGCATCTATCAAATTCACTTAGCAACCTAAAATCAGCTATACTCTGCAGATAGATGGCATATCAAGGTCTTTCTAATTGAGCGTTCAGCTCTAGACCCCTTGTTGGCATCCCTTGTTTGCATAATGGCACTACTGTTTCCTGTCAGCACCCTATAAGCGAACATGACCTAAGGCCTCTTCGGAATGAACAATTCCCGATCCAGTAATGGAGAGAATTGTCTTGGTGGCACCAATCAGCCATGAAGTTACTCTTTAGCTGCTGTTAATCGAGTTTTTCCAAGAGCTGATGCACACTTTCAATGCACACAAACCAGTTTTGCCATGTATAACTTAAGAGGAAGCTTCAAAAAGGCACAGAGAGTTGCACACAGATGAAACGAACTACATATTGTCACGTAGTGGTGACTGCAGTCGAAGCAGCGATGAAGACGGACAAAAGGGTCTTCTAAAAAAACTGTTTATTGGGCTGACTTGCACCCAAAATGGACTGAATCACTCGGCGGCGGCGAAGCGACAAGTGTGCTCGGCGGTCGTCGAACAGAATGCCCGCCGCTGTCGGCCGTGCTCAATTTAAAGCTGATAGCGAACTTTCGAGATAAAGCGTGCAAAGTTACTAGAACATTCCGGAACAACGTGGAATCAGCTCTGCCTGGCTGCGATCAAACGAGATAAATCTAGTTGCGTCTTGCGTCGCAAACAAAGCGATAAAGTTGTGTGGCGGCAGATTTGAAAAATGAACAAACACTGCAAATGTTCGCGGCAATATTATTAGTAGCCAAGCACTGTTGCAGAAGTCAGTGCTCATTATATGTATCACATTCTAATCAAATAATATTTAAGGTTATTTATTCATATTATTAATTACGCATTCTAGAGTATTAGAGCCCCTTCCATTGCAGGGCAGAGGCACATCGCTTTAGCACTGCAACAATGCGCCAGGAGTGGTATGAGGACTCCAAGCGGCCTATGAGCGTGAAGTCAAGAATGATCAATTCCACATATATGGGCATTAACCCATTCATGCTGCCGCGTCATACCCTTCAGTGAAGCTTAAGTGCACCCCCCCCCCCCCCCCTAGTTTTTTCCCAAGAACTTTGAAGAAATCTCGCTGCAGGGAACTTGCTAAAAATGCATTCCACGTCAGCCCCGCAACTCACAACGTTGCCTTCATATAGTATAAACCGTATGCTTATGAACCATGCATTGTTGCAGCAGGCTGAACATATCCCCATCCATTTCTACAACCACAAAGCCACCTTCATGACAATCATATTGGGAGAGGAGTGTCACCTGAAGAAAGAGTGTCTGTAGAAAATAAAGAATGCTTTGTAACTGTACATACGTACATATATCTCCCAAATTCTTTACCTCAATATATAAAAAAATCAAAACACCTACAAAGCTGTGCTCAAATTTCGCATTAGGGAGTATCTCGATCGTCCTTATAATTTTTTTCATCATCATCATCAGCATCAGCAGCCTTACTACACCCACTGCAGGGCAAAGGCCTCTCCCATGTCTCTCCAATTAACCCTGTCCTTTGCCAGCTGCATCCGCCCTTTGCCTGCAAACTTCTTAATCTCATCCGCCCACCTAATCTTCTGCCGCCTCCTGCTACGCTTACTTTCTCTTGGAATCCACTCCGTTCCCCTTAAGGACTAGCGGATATCTTGCCTTCGCATTATATGCCCTGCCCAAGCCCATTTCTTCCTCCTGACTTCGACTAGGATGTCATTAACCCGCGTTTTTTCTCTCACCCATTCTGCCCGCCTTTGGTCTCTTAACGTTACACCTATCATTTTTCTTTTCATGGATCGCTGCGTTGTCCTTAACTTAAGCTGAACTCTTTTCGTTAGCCTCCACGTTTCTGCCCCGTAGGTGAGTACCGGTAAGATACAGCTGCTGTAAACTTTTCTCTTGAGGGAAATTGGTAAACTACCACTCATGATCTGAGAGAACCTGCCATATGCACTCCACCCCATTCTTATCCTTCTAGTTATTTCCCTCTCTTGATCCGGATCAGCTGTCACTACCTGCCCTAAGTAGACGTATTCCTTTACAACTTCCAGGCTCTCGCTGCCAATTGTGAACTGCTGTTCCCTTGCTAGACTGTTGAACATTACCTTGGTTTTTTGCATGTTAATTTTTAGACCCAGCGTTCTGCTCTGCCTGTCTAACTCATTGATCATGATTTGCAGTTCACTTCCTGAGTGACACAGCAAGGCAATGTCATCAGCGAATGTCATCAGGCAATGTCATCAGCGGCAAGGGGAAAGGCAGCTAGGGAGGATCAGGTAACAGCAGATCTGTTGAAGGATGGAGGTGACATCGTGCTAGAAAAACTAGCCACCCTGTATACGCAATGCCTCATGACCTCGACTGTACCAGAAGCCTGAAAGAATGCAAACATTATCTTAATTCATAAGAAGGGAGATGCCAAGGCCTTGAAAAATTACAGACCGATCAGCTTACTATTTGTTGCCTACTAAGTATTTACTAAGGTAATTAATAAAGTCAGGGCAACCTTAGACTTTAATCAACCAAATGATCAGGCAAGCTTTCGTAAAGGATATTTCACTCTAGATCATAATCACACTATCAATCAGGTGATAGAGAAATGCGCAGAATACAACCAACCTCTATATATAGCCTTCATTGATTACGAGAAAGCATTCGACTCAGTGGAAACCTCAGCAGTCATACAGGCATTGTGTAATCAGGGGGTAGAAGAGCCTTATGTCAAAATACTGGAAGATATATATAGCAACTGCACAGCTACTAAAGTCCTCCCCATAAAGTCAGCAATAAAATTCCAATAAGGAAGGGCGTCAGGCAAGGAGACACGATCTCGCCAATGCTGTTCACCGCCTGTTTACAGAAGGTATTCTGAGGCATGAATTGGGAACAGTTGGGAATAAGAGTAAATGGAGAATACCTAAATAATCTGCGATTCACTGATTCGCTGATAGAATTTTTTTATCCATATATATATATGAGCAGCAGCAATTCGCAAACTAAGAATGAGTCATGTGCAGAAAGTATGAATACACTGTATGAGAGCCGCAAAGTCATATAACTAGTTGGGAGGTGGCAAGCCTGTCATAGAACTTAAACATATGCTGCCCTCTTCCCTTCGGTTTGCAGTGCTCCGTCAGCGCCTGACTGAGTAGCACCTTTTGGAAATGTCTGTGCTGATCCAGACTTCAGCCAAATGTGAGGTGTGATCCACAATAAGCATTCTGCATGCAAGAGGCAAACCACCAGCGGGCGTTCGCAGAGAGGAATGTGCTGTTTTCGGCGATGTTATGATCGACAGACTATGGAGAAGTGGTGCTGTGAAATTTTGGAAGGCAGGATGAAAGCTCATCATGAAAAAAAGAGCTGTAGGCCATCTGTTGTCACTGATGATCTTTGCAAAATGAGACATGAAATGCAATCAAATAGGCATGCGATGATAAGAGAATTGCATGAACTTGCTTCTGAAGTCGAAGACCATGATTCGTGAAGCTGCAACTGAAGAATTAGGGTACGAGAAGTTGTGCGCAAGGTGGATGCCCAAGATGCTGACCAAAGAGCACAAAACAAAAGGATGGGTTATGCACCAAATTTTCTCACACACTACGCACTAGACGGAGACCAATTCCTGGACTCGATAGTGACCAAGGATGAAACAGAAGTTCTCCAGAAAAAAACAATCATTGCAATGGAGCCATACATGTGCCCGTGAAACAACATAAAGCAGAGACTTCCATTTCAAGCAGCTAATTGATGGCCACAGTTTTCCTAGACAGATGTGGCATTCTGCTCATTAACTACATGCCTCCAGGCGCAAGCAATGCTACTGCAAACTATGAATCCTTGTAGAGACTACAGCAGTCCCTTCAAAACAAACAGAGGGAACTGCCGACAAGGGCCTACACCTGCTTCACATCAACGCTTGAGTCCACACTATGCACACCACTACCTCACTTCAGGCAAAATTCAAGTTGGAAGTTTAGCACCCCCCCCCATATAGCCTGGGCCTGGCGCAAAGTGATGTTTCAGTTGTTTCTTCATCTGAAAAAATATCTTCTTCACCTAAAGAAACATCTCACTAGGAAATGGTTTGCAAATAACAAATTGACACAGAACGTCACGAAGTGGCTTACACAGCAGGAAGAAGATTTCTATGACCACAGCGTCAAAAAGTTGGCTCCCAGGCTGTACAAGCTTTTGGTTAAAGCTGGAATGTATGTGAAAAGATTAAGAAATTGAATGTGATTATTTGTGAGCAAGTTTTGTAATATCAAAATTTTGCGCAGCCATGCTGGCCTTGGCATATTTACTCTCCGGATGCACCTTGTACATGGATGAGATCACTGTGGCACCCGCATTGGAGGAATGTGTAAGCATTGACGCCTCCTCGCCCCTCTTTGCCTAAATTAATGAAGTTACATCACTGCCCATTTTGAGTTTTCAAACTTGGCGCCCCGCTCAATTTTCAAATTTGGCACCATGCTTCGCTCCGTCCATAATTCCGGTTTTTCAAATTTGGCACCATGCTTTAGCTCTGCCCACTTCTGGTGTTTTCAAATTTGGCACCACTTTTGCCCCGGCCCCGCCCACTTTTCGGACATTTTTTGCTTTAATTAACTAATTATCTCACATGCACCTCATGATTTCCCCTGCAAGATTTTTTGATGCTCTATCCAATGCAACCATTTTTTTTCTTATAACTCAATTCGTTCCAACGTTAACATGAAGCCAAACTCGTGATGACACGAAACCATAAACACAGCCATACAATGCTTATGCATTAAAAGAAAAAAAAGAACGAAACTGGCAGACTGTCTACCCTTGCAGCGCCCCCTCTTAACTTGTGAGAGCATCCAGAAGGTTCACTCGAATCACATGTCCGTGAATGTCAGAATTTTCCGTTATGACACACTACAATGTGAACACCATTTACCCTTGATAAGGTCTGTTATACAGCTATCATCATAAGGCAGCCTTCAGCGCGTCGGACACCATTTTCTCTGACTAGGTCACCCATTAACGAACAATGCACATATTCTCAGTGGTCTCACACAAACGTTATGTTTTTGCAAATCTTGAAAGAACCCTTCTTGTACGAAAAGTTACAGCGAGCTCATGGCATCATACTCAGGTGCTGTCATGCTTCTGTAAACTGACACTGTCATGGATACACTCAACAGTTAGTTTCTCCCCTGGAACCGAAGTGAGCAGCACAGTTGGACAGTGAAGCAATTGACAGCAAGCGGGGGACAATCATTCTGTTACTTCTCAAGGCAAGTGACTCAAAGCTCTCTGGCAAAAGCAACACGAGAAGGTGCCTATTCTAAAAAGACAGTAGTTGACTCATAACCATAAATGATGAAAGAAACCACATGAATAGGGCAATGCCTGTGTCAGCACCTGTCCTGCTTTTGCAAAGTTTTTATCCATACAAGATGCCCTCTTCCTATTTCACCAGATGACAGTCACCCCATGCAACACACCACAGCAACTCTCGATAACTGGAGCTTGAAGGGGATGAAAAGTTTGTTCGCATTATCCAAAGTTCGAATTATAGAAAGCCTTTTTAATACACTCAAGGTTCGTGGGACCTAAAGCTAAAGCATAACTATGAATAAACCAGAAGTTCGAATTCAAGAGATTCAATTGCAGTGCACTGGTGTTCCAAACCTAAAGGGGAGAAAGGAGGTAGTCGAGGTCTCGTCCAAGTTAATCACGCCCTTGGCCTCTGCCAAAAGAGAACACAGTAAACCCCTGTAACTGCAAGTCACGAAAAAAAAGCAAAAGTTCATGACAAATGCAGTTACGGGACAAGAGCTGAGATTTCCACAATACTAATCTTGTGTTGCAAAAAAAGTAGAGCTGTACAGACACAAACATTTTGTGCGTCAAGTGTTTTTGCCACGGAAGACCCCCAAGCGCAGAAAACAAATATAAACCCAGAAAGCTGGAGTGCGGCTTGACATATAGTTTACGTGTCACAAAATTCGGCGCATTTTCAAAAAAAAACCGGCGCTGCACCTAAGCAATCGCACCCGCGCGCGGTAAAGTGAAACAAAAAAACAGCGGGGAAGAACCCCCGGAGAGTGCGTAGCTTTGCGTACTGCTTCAACTCAGCTTGCCGGCGGGGCGCCAAACTAAACATAGACACGCATGGCGTCGATTTTTCTCGAATGTCGGAGAAGTTTTTGCTCGTTGTCGACGGAAAGGGGGTAACCTTGACTGCGCAAAAGTGATACCCTCTCCCATTCGCTCCTGCACCGATGACAAAGCGTGCCGCGAATGACCTAGATTGTTCGAGAAGGTGGTTTCCGCGCTCGACCAATGGGGTCGCGCGCCCGGCGCAAGAAGGAGAAGGAGTTTATGCAGTTGAAGCTGCGTGTATGTGCGCGCCTGCCCTGGCGCGAAGAACAAACAGACGCGGACTGTGCCTATAAATGAGGGGCTTCAACCGCTGTCTGTTACACCGAGCCGCCGTTTAAACTTCCGAGAAGCGCACCCACTCGACTCCCGGGAGAACACCACTCGGCCAGCCAAGGACCAGCGAGGCCACGTGCGCCAGCCTGCGGATCGGCCCCGTCGTGCTCCTCAGGTCGTCAGACTGTCGCAGTGCCCGGTGAACAAATTGTGTTTTGTTTGCTTGTCTCTCTCCTGTGTTAGTGCACTTTAGGTGCAAAGATTTTGTTGAATTGCTATCTCTCTCAAGTGTGTGCACGCGATGCATGGTATTTGTGAATCACTTTGTATGTGCTCGTACGAGTGATTGTGAAATCTCTGTATCGCCTCTTAGCTGTATAAACTTTGTCTTGTTTGTGAACGTTTGGCTCCGACCCATTCTCTGGCTGGCGACCGGCGAAAGCTGGACACCAAACGACCAACCCCCTTGTCACTTGGTAGCTGGGTCCGGCTGAACTTGCCACGCTGAGTCGAGGGCATCTCCTTTGTGGCCGAGACCGCTACCCCCACATGCTCTAAGGGTGTCTGGGAGCGCACGCCAAAGTGCGCATAGTGGCGACATATTCTGGCGTCCGCAACAGGACGTTTGGTGCTTTGTGAGCTCAGAGACCGGAGAAAGAGTCGGGAGGAGTTTACGAAGAGGTTGTAAACGGGTGTTCAGCAGCAAAGCAATATTGTGAGGTGCCGCGCTGAAGCGGTTATTGAGGTTCACCGTATAGAGGTAGTCTTTGTTTTGAGTTCATTCTGCAAATATGAACTTGAAGGAAATAGTTGATGTTGGCACCCAGATGGGGATGTCCGGGACTGAACTACGGAAATGGGTGAACCAGAGAGAAAAAAAGAGGCTTGAGAAGAAGCCGAAAAGGAGAGAGAGAGGGTTGAGAAAGAAAGAGAGAATTCGAACGCGAAAAACAACTGCTTGCCATTAAGCTTGAGCTCCAACGTGCTGGGAACCACTCAGCAGAAGTCCATAGCACTAGAGAAGAAGGCAGCGGCCTGCGTATAGATGCCAGCAGATTACTTCCCAGATTTGATGAAAAAAGGGACGATCTCAATGCGTTCCTCAGGCGATTCGAAGGGATCGTGGGAAGTCAGAATTGGTCAAACGGTGAATGTGCTACCGTTCTTAGCACATGTCTCAGCGGTCAGCGGGAATCTCTAAGCGTATTCAGGGGACTTTCTCCGGACGATGCTGCAAGCTACAGCAAGGTAAAGGCCGCCTTGCTTAAGCGATTCCGACTCACCACCAAGGGATTCCGAGATAAATTCAGAACAGAGAAGCCCACAGATCGCGAATCGGGAACCCAGTATGCGGAAAGATTAAGCCACTACTTTGATCGGTGGATAGAACTCAGAAATTGCACAGGAATACAGTACACTTCGCAAGCTACTCATCAGGGAACAATTCCTGAGTAGCTGTCACCCGAGCTTGTCGTTGTACCTGACGGAAAGAAGGGCCAAGACTCTCTCCGAAATGCTAGATCTTGCTGACCAATTTCATGAAGCTCAAGGAGGAATGAATCTGACAAAGATTAAGAATACGAATTCAAAAAACGCGGGAAAAACTGACAACCGTGATGCCCGATTTAGCCCAAAGGCTCCACCGAAGTGCTACCTGTGCAACAAGTTAGGCCATTACGCACCTAATTGCCGCAACAGCGCTACAAACAGTAGCCCAACAGCTTGTTTTAAGTGCGGCCAGAACGGACACAAAGCCACGATTTGTCCGAACCCAAGCAAGCCCAGCCCCCAGGTATCGTGCGTATGGGCCTCCTCAGATGACCACCTGAAGGAAGAAGATAAAAACGGGTTTGTAGAGCTAAAAAACGGCAAGAAGGTACCAGTCGTGAACGCCGTAGTGGACGCGCTACCGGAAGCCGAAATGAACAGAATGCCTGTCCTGAAAGGGAACGTACAAGAAAAAACAATTACTGTGTTGCGAGACACGGGAAGCAGCGCTGTAATCATAAAACGAAGATTAGTAAGAGATAAGGATCTCACTGGAACGAAGAGCCTTGTGCGACTAGTGGACGGCTCGTTTCAGCGCTTGCCGGAAGCTGAAGTACAGGTACGGACTCCCTACCACAGCGGGAAACTAACTGCACTGTGCATGGAGCGCCCCATATACGACCTCATATTGGGCAACGTAAAGGGGGCAATATTTCCAAAGAACCCAGAAAGTAGCCACGAGACAGAGAAATCCGAATCCTGCTCTTCGGAACGGCGCAGTGATCGGCAAGCGAAAAGGAAGTGGCGAAGGAAGCGCGAGCCTGATAGCTCAAACAAAGGAGCAGTGAAACAGACAGTCAAGCACGAAGAACGGAAGAGTCCTGCAGAGGAACATTCCGAGGAAAAAAAAAACGTTTCCGCAGGAAGGAACGGGCACTGCAGCAGAAAGCTGTGCGTAGCTGAAAGAAAGGCCACGGAATGGTCACAAGGAAGCAGCAAAACGCGAAAGAGAGACAGCACAAGAGGGCAGGGTGTCCGGAATTTCTGCTAACCTCAGCTTAGCGCAGGTTGTGGACGTGTTCATCGTGCTGTTGTGCACATTACTTCAGCTGCATTTCAATCGCACAGGAAAATTCTGGAACGTGGCCAAGCGTGCATTCACACCAGTCAATATTCTGTGCCTGTGTGCTTTGACGCAGGTGCCCTGGAATCCATCGATTGCCTTGTTTGTGTGTGCATACCTAAGCGCACAATTCTTTTCCGAGTCGGAAAATTTATCTACAGGGTTCAGGTGGGACGAAACAGAAGCCCATGTTGATCGAGAAAAAAAACCCGCGAGTCGAAGAGACTCTTGTTGCGACAAAAGGCAACTGTGAAGGTCCTCACGCATGCATTACGGAAGCGCAAGTAGGAAATGTAGGTGGAAGTATCGGCTAAAGTATGTATCATACTTGTGTGCTCCCATGGTAATGTTATGCTAATGTGTTGCCGAGTTGAGGCATGTATTGAAGTGAATCTTGACAGTTCTCAAGTGTTGTGTGCATGCAGACATCATTGTACTGATGTGTGTATTCTGGCAATCAACATATAGATTGCGAACGCAAGCATCTGCGCACGAATTTTGTGTTTTCTGAATATTGTTGCACAATATTCTTAAAGGAAGGGGCAGTGTCACAAAATTCGGCGCATTTTCGAAAAAAAACGGCGCTGCGCCTAAGCAATCGCGCCCGCGCACGGTAAAGTAAAGCAAAAAAACAGCGGGGAAGAACCCCCGGAGAGTGCGTAGCTTTGCGTACTGCTTCAACTCAGCTCGCCGGCGGGGCGCCTAACTAAACATAGACACGCGCGGCGTCGATTTTTCTCGAATGTCGGAGAAGTTTTTGCTCATTGTCGCTGGAAAGGGGGTAACCTTGACCGCGCCAAAGTGATGCCCTCTCCCCTTCGCTCCTGCACCGATAACTCAGCGTGTCGCGAATGACCTAGATTGTTCTAGAAGGTGGTTTCCGCGCTCGACCAATGGGGTCGCGCGCCGGGCACAAGAAGGAGAACGAGTTTGTGCAGTTGAAGCTGCGTGTATGTGCGCGCCTGCCCTGGCACGAAGAACAAACAGACGCAGACTGCGCCTATAAATGAGGAGCTTCAACCGCTGTCTGTTAGCCCGAGCCACCGTTTAAGCTTCCGAGAAGCGCGCCCGCTCGACTCCCGGGAGAACACCACTCGACCAGCCAAGGACCAGCGAGGCAACGTGCGCCAGCCTGCGGATCGGCCCCGTCATGCTCCTCAGGTCGTCAGACTGTCGCAGTGCCCGGTGAACAAATTGTGTTTTGTTGGTTTGTCTCTCTGTGTTAATGCATTTTAGGTGCAAAGATTTTGTTGAATTGTTATCTCTCTCAAGTGTTACTTTGCACGCGTTGCATGGTATTTGTGAATCACTATGTATGTGCTCGCACGAGTGATTGTGAAATCTCTGTATCGCTTCTTAGCTGTACAAACTTTGTTTTGTTTGTGAACCTTTGGCTCCGACCCGTTCTCTGGCTTGCGACCGGCAAAAGCTGGGCACCAAACGACCAACCCCCTTGTCACTTGGTAGCTGGTCTCCGGCTGAGCTTGCCATGCTGAGTCGAGGGCATCTCCTTTGTGACCGAGACCACTACCCCCACACGCTCTAAGGGTGTCTGGGAGCGCACGTCAAAATGCGCGAAGTGGTGACATTACGCAAGTAGTTTTTTGCCATCACTTCTGTGTTCGATGAGCACCAATGTGAAGCTTCTGCGTGGCGTCACATTCAGCCCACTGCAGCGCCGGTAATAAAGTGCGTTTGGAAATCCCCAACACAAAAGGGCTTCACTTGCTGGCGTATGAGCACTGCAGCTTGAGCCCCTACCACGTGCCAGCAAACAGCCTGTCGGGTATGCATCAATGTTCACAATAGATAAGGTGACGACACAATTTTTGCTCGGCTCGAATTACATGCAGCACTTGATGTCAATTTCCACGCACCTGGAAAACTAGAAGCTGCTCGCCAGCCATTATTAAATATCTTATTAAATGGCATGCTTTTCAATGCCTGTGACTGAAATTTGCTCAGTGACACCCCAACAATAGGAGAACGCAAACAGCAGCCTTTGCTGGTCTTTTAAATTTCATACCTAATAACCCTTCAAGCTTTCTATCCAAATTTGTTCTGAATCCAAACTCCCTTACACAAACCGAGCCCATAATCACAATAAAAGAAGTACAATGTAGCAGCACAGCAGTGCAGGAAACACAGCTGACAAGGAAGAGCACACGAACTATGAGACGTGATCAAGTTGATAATGTGACACGGACAGAACAATGCTGCTACAGGTGAATAGTGGGGGGTGTTCATACACGCCTCTTTCATATGTCCCTTCTCTTAGCTTGCCCTGCCACTGATGCCCTTAAAAGAGTATAGGCACCTAATTTTTGGTTGCATGTTTTCTTCTTTGCAATGATATGCAAGACTTTGATATATACATATATCACAACGTGGTATTTACATATGGCTGCTAAATAATTCATAATCAAATTTCATCTCCCACCTGTCTCGGTTTCGGTTTCAACACCTGAGCAATGGCTATGACGTCAAAGGTAAGTATGGGTCCCGTGAGACATAAAAAATTATGCGATATATTCCCAGCTTCGTCGTTTTACTTCACAGCAGCATTAAAGCCAACCTGCCTCATGAGCCGGAATCACAATGAGCGAAAAAGCAGTGATTATATTGCGGTACTTTTCACGGCTCATGTAACCTATACTGACCTGTGACTTCATAACCATCACTTGGCTGTTGAAACGAAAATAGGTGAGAAAAGAAAGTTAATTATACATTATTTAGCGGTCATAGGCAAATACCACACGGTGATCTATGTACATTAATGTCTTACGCATCATTAAAAAGAAGAAAACATGCGATGGAAACTTGGTGTCTATATTGCTTTAAAGGGTGCGCGCCTCAAAGCCACTGATGGCTCGGCACACAAGGCTGTGAGACATGCACGCATCCTTTTATTTTCTGAGTGCAAGCAAGTGCACTCAGCACAACTGATTGTGCATGTTCGGCTGGTTCATTGCCAGGTGGTATCACGTTCAACGCGGCGGCACTGCTTGATGAGCATGTAGCAAGCAACCGACAATGGGGAATTGTGCGTGAGCGCTGTGGTGACAGGGTCACACTGCCCTTCGTCATCGTAGTTGTGGCGACTCGTCACAGCTACCAAGACATTCCCGGGCTATTCCTGGGGAAACACTGCCCTTCTTGGCCTTGAAGCGAAGGTCCACCACCGGCAGCGAGCACCGAGATGGAGCCTGACAAAGTGCCTGGCATGAGGGGCTGTGTCTATTGCAGCCCCGTCACCGTATTGCACTGACCTTTGGTTATTGAAAAGGTGTTCAAATTAACGAGGGTTTCCTGTAGTTCTGAATTTAGTGGAAGACCTCTTTTCTTGCTATTTGCTACGTCATCATCAACAGCCCAACAATGCCCAATGCAGGACAGTCAGGCCTCTCCCACTGACCTCCTATTAACCCTGTTCTCCACAAGCAGCGGCCACCTAATCTCCACTAATTTTCTAACCACATCTGCTTTTTCCTTGATATTAATTTTTAGACCCACCATTCTACACTGCCTGTCTAGGCCCCCGATCACACACTGCAACTGCTCCCCTGAGTTACTTAAGCGGTATTCACATGGGGGACATCAGGGCGGATGGATGTGGTAAGGAGGTGAGCGATGTCACCGATCCGCCGAAGTCCGCCCCTGCTCGAAAAAGAAGGAAGGGGACAAAACGATACCCCCCCTGCAGGGTTGTATCGGTGTCCAGACACTGGAGGCGAAAAAAGAGGGGGGAAACAGAATAGATGCCCGAAAGGAGGGGAGATAAAAGAGAAAAGAAACCTGAGGGGGAACAGCCAAAAAAAGAAAGACAGCAGCCGGCTACACCCCACCCATGCCACCGAAGGCCACATCTCCCGAAGAGACAGGGACTGAATGTACTCTCCTCGGTCGGCGGCTGCCGCCGGAGCAACACTGGTAGCTGCGTCACCGCGAGTACTCTCAAAGGCATGGCATGTATGCAGCCACCGTCACTTAGGGAGGGATTACATCATCCGTGTGAATGCCCCTTCAGCAGGGTAACGTCTACGCACCCACCACTTAAAGGGGCTGCGAAATACTGCTTGAACGGATGCCGGTTGCAGTTCAGATGGATTCTTTATGTCACACAGATGCTGACTCAAAAATAATTACAAGAATCGATGTATAGAAACAGGAGTAATTCAATGAAAAAATTTTAAAATACAAGCAAACAGAATGCTGCCCTCAACACGATTTTCGCGCAGCTTCCCAATCCCATTTCACTCTCCCAATGACGACACTTGTGGGGGCCAATCAAAACAGCCTATCTAAGCACTTCGTGGAAGTTTGAACCCCATGGCTGCCTGTTCTCTGTAACTCGTTCTTGCCAAGGCTAGGCTGGCAGCGCCGCTTGCATGGTTACAACAACCATGTGAATGCCAAGCTGACCCAGCGATGCTTCATCGCCACGTCGACGGCGCAGAAGGACATACTGATAAGTGACGTTCCCTGACTAATGGATCTAAACACGATTCGAATTGGATCCGAACTCGAGCGCGAGATATTGCGATGGTGTGACGGCCTGCGCAAGGTATCAGATACATTTAGCATAGCGCGTACCGCTACTGCTTACCGCCTACCATGGCCCGTCACTCCTAGCACGCTGGTTGGTCCCGGCGAGCAAGGAAAAGGAGCGCACGCTGTTGAAGAGAGCGTGGCACCATCTGGCGCCGCCGCCCGGTGATCCTTCACAAGCTGACGATGCGCACTGCTAAATGTGAAATGAACAGCTTTTTTCTTTGCATCCTACCTTGGGACTGAAATGAACGTTTATAGAATGCAATGGCTCGATCAGATCGATTCCGCAAAGCCGTTCTCAGATGCATAGAGAGTAGCCATAAGTGTTGTGTGCTAGGTCGTAGAATGTTTACAGAGAGGTGCAAAGTCCGATGCAAAAAGCAGCCAGAGCCTCTGGCGGTGTATTTTTGTTTTACTTGCTTTACAGCACTTTTATCTAAGGCAAATAAGTTGGTTTTGTTGATGTAATATAACACACAAAAACTTGACAAAACGTATCTCTTGTTGTTAACCCAATTTGAAGTATATTTACTGCTTGTCCAATCATCAAGCTCCCACCAAGTGATGTCATAACCACTGCTAAAACCGCCACTGTGTGGTGACACCGTCAGCACCATGAATTTGTTTTTGCGAGCTAATTAAAATATTATAAACCAGAGTATAACTCATTCCATGAAACCAAGAGGCAAAACAATGCACTGATTATGTGTACCGGGGCCCCTTCAAAGTCATGAAAAATCAGTGTCATCACTAGTCGGCTCATACAACATATCACCCATGCATCCAAGAGGGAGAGCTAACCTCTGGAGATACCTTGAGGGAAACCCAGCTTCTTGAGCCAATCGGTGTTGCCCGAAGTTCAATTGAACTTGTGGGTAAGCTAACCTCTGCAGATGTTTTGAGGGAAATCCAGTTTCTCAAGTCGACCTGTGTTGTCTGAGGTTTGATCTATCTTATGTGATGGCTAACTTTTGTACGACGCAGCCGTACCTCTTCCTATGCATTCAAGCTGCAGCTTTAAAGTGCTCAAAATTGTTCGATATAAACGAGAATTCAATCTAACCGAGTGCAATATAACTGGTTTCAACTGTATTTCAAAGGTCATCTGAATAAAATTTTTAACCCATCTGGCCGGCTAGCACACACATTTATCAGTTTAGCTAAACTATGATCGAGGAGGGAGGGAGGGGGGGGGGGGGGGGGGGCATTAAATTTTATTACGTGTGTCAATGTGATAGCAACCAAATATGTGGAGCTGCCTTCACACGTCTGCACATACCCAAGCGCGGTTGACGAATGCCGCCGTGCGCCTGCAACGGGCCCCATGGTGCGCGATATCACAATCCGCGCAGATCAATCAGTGACACCCAGGTGCAGCTGCCAGCCACCGTCACACCTGTCTCCACGTCGACATGCGACGTGGCTTCATCACATCACACCCCGCGCTAAACAATTAGCAATGCTGCAGCGGACGCCAGCTTTACTCTGACGAGGCTTCTATGCTATTGCATAATGTAAGTAGTTTATCAGCCCAGTTAGCAGCGAAGAAATTGAATCATGCAACATTAGAAAAACTACTGTGGACAAAGCCTACAACCACAAACAAGACATATTTTTCATGTTTCACTTATACTACCATTATTTTACAAAAAAATTTCTAGAGAATATCCAAGCCACCAACAAACGTCTCCACAGGTGATGAACCATTTCTCACCGAACAATCAATGACATGTGGGTAATGGCATCTGCTGCTGCAACTGGTTCTTTTCTTATGACAGCCAACAAGAGTGGTAACAGCACCAATGTGGTGTGGGATCACATGCCACGCTTACACCTGGAGCATGTCCAGCAATGCAACCAGAACAGACTAGCAATTCTGCAAAATAAAGCAGTTGCTAGAATTCGCTGTTACAAGCACAGACACACAGCTAATGCAGAACTGCAACACACTTTCAAAATCAACATATGTATCCTTTTAAAGGCTCCTACAATAGTTGTCAACGTTAGCGACAGATACGTACCAGCAGGGTAGGTCCTGAATATTGAGTCAATGATGTCAGCCGTCAGGTTGTACTTGAGACCCTCTGTGCCATCTGTCTGCGGCTGGACATCGACTAGAAATGCTGCCGACACCCCAACGGGCTGACATGAAGGAGACGCCTGAGAGTTCCCCGACTTCTTCTGGAAAAAAATAATAACCATAAAATAAGAACAAAGCATACACCACATAGGTTGCTCCAAGTTAAGAAATTAAGAAGGCAAGAAGTTGCTCCTTAAGGAAGTGGTGGTTATCCCATACCTTCTCAGGATTTCACACAATCTTAGGAAGATCAGTTCAAGGGCTGGCGTCAAAGTGGTTTTTTCTCCACCAGAAAAACTCTCCCGGATATGCAGGAGAGTGAGTGCAAATGACACGACCATCGCCTCTTCAAAGCATTACCAACAGCGCTTCGTGCGGTGTTCAAAGAGTGTCATACATTCCATACCGCTGTCCTGTGGTAAGCGGTATATCGTCCAGGCTGGGAAGTGTCTTAACGAGAGGCTAAGAGAGCACTCAAAAGTTGTTGTATAGAAATCAGCTTGCAAAACAATTCATAGCATTCTGAATTGCCGCAGCTGCACTCCCACGCTTAGAAACATTGCAGTGTTGCACACGTGCAAGATGCAACTAGGAAGGGAAATAATTGAAGCTGATGAGATTGCAAAATCTGGTAGCATGTGTGTCAGCAACCCCCAAAACTTTGTTCCCAAAAAAAAGAATTCAAATATCTTGCACAGCAATAGAACTGCAATTCTGCAGTTCACGTTGTGGGTTGATGGGATCTCAGCTGATTTGACATTTTCCTGTGTGATTTCTTTTCTTTCATTTTGTGGATAAGAGCAGCTACTGTATATAAGCAAGTGGTCTTTCAATAAAAACCCGAGTTATTAGTTAACGCTCTGTCCTGCCAACTTCGTCCCTTCCTGTGCTATGCTTCTGCACTCAAAATCAATTCCAGCAATGCACCAACTAGCCTGCAAAAACATCCTCGCAGGCGAATGCATATCTGTTCAGCCGAGATGAATCCGACGCTTCTCCCAACTATTGTCAAAATGTAAGATCACGTCGGCTAGTACAGAGCGTCACACACTAGCGATTTCATTCAGCAGCTAGCGTAGAAATTAAAGGCAGGAACACTTTCTGCCTACCAGCAAACCAAATACACAATACACAGTGCTGAAATATTTCCTGAAATATGCCACATGTGCTCAAAGCGAGCCCCGTGTACTTTGAGCAAAATTACTAAGCTTTCAAATTGCAAAATATGGCTATAAAAAAGATCACTTGCTTTAATCACTGTATCTTCTCATATGCCTCGTTTTCTATACTGTCCCGAAGTTTCACTGCTGAAATTCACTGAGCAGTACCCTAAAGAATTGTTTAGTGAACCGTGATAGCATTGTACATCGAGGAAAGACTAGAAAAAACGGCATTTTTCACCACTCCGGTTTTCCGACTAGATGCTCACCTTGTGGAGCAGATTTCTGCACGACTGTTTTGTCTATTTTGACTCCGTTTGTCTTGTTGCACGCACAGAACTCAACTACATTCATTTTGATGGATTGCAGATTTTTGGTGAGACATCGTGTTTACAGTTTAGACATGTCTATGCCAACTGCTTTATAAAAATGAAGACAATAATGTTTGTGTTGTGGAAAAAAAATTGTCATCATGCGTAGTATGATTTCAGAGATGCAGTGAATGTTGAACTAGTGTTCTACCACATTCTGTCCAGTCTGCAGGCCTTGCACAAGGTGTAAAAGGGAAAAATATTTTGTAGAAAAAAAAAAAAAACGTTCTTCGGGTAAAGCACTGAAAGTTTGTGAATTAAGATTGACAGAATTACTAGCATGCAAAAAATTGGCATCAAAATCCATCAAAACTTTAGAAAGTGTGTGCTGAAAGCTCCATCCCCCTTAAGTGCCAACTACTCATCAAGAAACCAAAAACAGTGTTCAAGGCCCCCTGACCTCCCCACTACGCCGCTCCCTGATCTTTTGCCTACCACAAGCCTGCTAGTGACTGCAGCACCACCTCGACCGTTTGCAAACAAGCAGGAAGTGAATCGCGATGGTACTGCATATCGAGGAAACACGAGAAAAATCGGCATTTTTCTCTATCCCAGTTTTCCGACCCTCCCTTGTACATGGACAATTTCTTACTGTCACATATAATAAGGAGTCTAATATAAAATTATGAAGGAAAGAGGTGTGAAGAAGACGACGTGGACTAACCGAAGAATAAAGAAGAAGAAGAAGCATCCGGTGAGGTGGAGAGAGATGATTGGTGGAGAAGAGAAGAAGGAGAAGAAGACGACAAGGCTTACGTGGACTAACGCCAAGGCTATAAAAGGGCGAGGGAGAGCGAGGCACGGGGGGGAAGAGCAGAGAAGCGGAAGCTCCGGCGGGTCAGGGACGCTTCGGCTGGAAGAGAGCGACGCCGGCTACTGCTCCGGTGAGCTCGCGTTCTACTGCTTAGCATCGTGGACTTCCTGCCGTGCCTGAACCTGTTCCGGGGAATCAACGGAGGACGCTACCACCTGCTACGGCCAGGGATGTCTCCAGCGCTGTTGCCACCCATCCGGGTGGAGCCCCCAACGCCAACAACACCGGCATCACCTCCACGGGCGCTTGGACCTGGAGCTTATACAACGCAGCCAGCGACGCCGCCAGCGACGCCAGCCCAAGCACGTCGAACGCCGCCTCGACGCCGGATACTGGATCCATACAACGCCGCAGCCACACCGAACCAACCGTGAGCACGAACGCCGACCACGAATAGTAGAACGCTAGTAGTAGACGCTGGTAGTAGTGTGCCCGGGTCGTGTGTACTTATAGCCTTTGTGGTTTGTGTTAGTTTTGTTAGTTTTGTGTGCTAGTGTGTGTGTCACGTAGGGTGTAATAAATGTGCGTCTGTGTGGGTACACCTGCCACCTAGTCTATTCTTTCGGTCCGAGTATTCTCCGGAGAGATCCGTGACAAAGATAAGTGGTGTCCCTGTGCCAGAATTCATTTCCTTGTTCCTTTTTTGCTTTGTCTCGGGTCTTTCCGATCTCTCGACGGCAGAAAGTATGGATTTGGCAAAAACATTAGAACTGGCGTTCAAGCTAGGGTTAAGCACGGAAGAGGAGATGCGTCTCTATGAGCAGGAGGGAAAGGGGTAGAAAGAGAAGGCAGATAGGCAGAGAGAGGAAAGGGAGCAAGCATGCGCAGACGCTCCCGAGGCAGAAGAGCGAGAAGCTAGAAGAGCTCGCGAGGCAGAAGAACAGGAGAAAAGAAGGATAGAACGGGAGAAGGAGTTTCTTTTGTGGAAACAGGCGCATGTCGCGGGAGGATATGAGGAGATCACAGACAGTGATCAGCGTTCCTTAGCGGGCAGAGTTTGTCCAAGGAAGCTGATGGCTCTTTTCGATGACAAAAGAGATGATCTGGACGAATATCTGCAACGATTCGAGCGGATAGCTTTGGGGCAAGGCTGGGAGCGCAGTGAATGGGCCACGGCATTGAGCATGTGTTTAGTCAGAGAGGCGCTGAATATGTTTGGAAGGATGCCTGCTGCTGATTCCATGGACTACGAGAAAGTCAAAAAGGCGCTCCTCCAAAGATTCAGGCTTACGGCAGAGGGTTTTTGTGAGAGATTTCGCACCGTGAAACCTGACGATTTGGAAACCGATAGGCAGTTTTCCTGCAGGCTGACCAACTATTTTGATAGGTGGCTTGATATGTCAAACACAGAAAAGAGTTTTGAAGGGGTGCATGACAAGCTGGTCACAGAGCAATTTTTAGCGTGTTGCAGCTCAAAGCTAGAGCTATTCCTGAAAGAAAGAAAGTTTTGTTCATTGGAAGAGTTCGCCGACACTGCAGACCAATTCCTCGAGGCTCAAGGGCTAAGAAATTTGAGTAAGGCAAAGAAGGAAACCCAAAAGATCCTAGAGACAGATGCGGCAAAACCGCGGCAAAACCAAGAGCATATGGCGGTGCATCTAAGGCGCCAGTAAGGTGTTTTCTCTGCGGCAAGGTGGGACACCGTGCAGTTGACTGTCGGACTAGTAGCACTGCCCAAAAAACACAGGTTGTGTGTCAAGGTTGTAAGAAGTGGGGTGATACTCTGAATGATTGCCAATACAGAACGCAGGACCAAGCTGCATGCGTTGTCGACTCTAGGGTAGAATTTGTCACGCCACCTGAAGTTCCACAGCTGAAAGGAGAGCAAACGCCGCTGGAAAATGAGGCGGTGAGTAGAACACCCAAGTCGAAAGCAGCAATGCCGGTGGAGGTTGGGCAAATAGGGGACCGTCCTATATTGGAGCTTAGAGACAGCGGAGCCAACACAGTTTTGGTTCGGAGAAGCCTGATGAAGGACGAGGATCTTACAGGGGAAGTGTCGGCCGTCACTCTTGTAGATAGCACAGTAAGGTACCTTCCTGAAGCCAGGATTCTAGTGTCCACGCCATATTATACTGGGCAGGTGGTGGCAAAATGCGTAGACCAACCCATCTACGATCTCATCTTGGGAAACATTACGGGTGCAAGAAGTGTCGAAGGCCCCGATCCCGAGTGGAGGATGCTCGACATTGAAGAACATCCGAAGGAGGAAAGGCCCGCGATAGCTCAGACGGATGCAGTCAGTTTCTCGTCGGCAGTGGAGACAAGAGCTCAAGCGGCAGCCCGAGCAACGAAGCGTCCGCTCTCTACTCCTGTTACGATGTGCCTGAGCGTAACACCAGGCGAAATTGCAATTAGGCAAAAAGAAGACCCGAGCCTGAAGGCCTCCTTCGAAGAGTCGGGAAAAAAGTGAAAAAAAAAAAAGAAGAGTCGCACGTCATTCAAATATCAATTGGTGAATGGTCTCCTGCACAGGGAATGCATATTTAGCTCAGGAAGGCGGGTCAACAGCTGGTGTTACCGAGAGATATGCGAGAGACCGTGCTACGCTTAGAACATGACGCCATTGTGGCCGGACACCAGGGTGTTCAAAAAACGGTGTCTAGGATCACAGAGGAGTTCTTTTGGCCGGGTGTTCAGAGTGACGTTAAGCGCTTTGTTCGCTCATGTGACGTGTGCCAGTGCACAGTTCCAAAGGAAAGAGTTGGTCCCGTACCTCTGGGCAAGATGCCAGCCATCGACCTACCGTTTCAGCGAGTGGTTATTGACATTGTGGGGCCAATCTCTCCAGAAATCTGCCAAAGGCAATAGATATGTGCTTACTCTGGTTGACGTGGCCACTCGTTATCCTAACGCTATTCCACTGAGAACTTTTGACAGTATCCAAGTGGCGGAGGGTCTTGTGGAAATGTTTTCACGTTATGGGTTCCTGAGGGAAGTTTTTAGTGACCAGGGCTCGAACTTCACATTGGAACTAATGAAGGAGGTTAACCGCCTTTTGTCAGTAAGGCAGTTACTGACGAAGCCTTACCATCCCATGTGTAATAGGTTTGTAGAGCGGTTCAACGGCACCCTCAAAAATATGGTCAAGAAAATGTGCCAGGAGAGACCTACTGATTGGGATAGATATCTCCCAGCTCTTTTGTTCGCTTACCGCAAAGTACCGCAAACGAGTCTTGGTTTCTCGCTCTTCGAGATGTTGTATGGGAGAACCGTTAGAGGTCCACTTACAATACACAAGGAGCTGTGGGCTAATAAAGAGATTGCATCAGATCTCAAGACAACATAGACATACGTTCTTGAGTTGCGGGACAAATTGGAAGAAACATGCAGGCTTGCATATCAAGGCCCGGAAAGGGCGCGCGAACGCTATAAGGGCTACTATGACAAGAAAGTCGTTCACAGAAATCTGTATCCGGGCGACAGGGTTCTCGTCCTGCTACCCACGGATCATAATAAGTTACTTATGCAATGGAAGGGCTCGTACCTTGTGACGCGGAAGAAAAAGGACATGGATTATGAATTATTGATAGATGACACTAAGAAGGTTTTCCATGTAAATATGTTGAAGTACGAAGAAAGGGGTGCCGTACGGTACGCCCCCAAGGTAGCATGCTCAGTAGTAGCCGAGGAGACAGATGATGTTGTCGAGGTGCCCACGTGCAGTGAGAAGAAAACTGTAGGAGGGGATGAGGTACTAATGAAGCCCAATGTAAATAAAGTCAGACGATCACAGCTCTACTCCAAATCAAGGGGTAGATATTTTCGGATAGGCCAGGCAAAACGGAGGTCATATGTTACAAATTAGACCTGTATAAAAATAGAGCCAACTAAACAGCTCTAGGTATTTCTGGAATGTATCCTGTTGTTGTTACTGCGCAGGGATCTCTGGGATGTATCGTGTTGTTGTTGCTGATGTTGTTATGTGATTATACAAGGGAGTGTGTAGTGGATATTAACATGTGTATTAAGGACACCGCACGAACAACGCCAGTGGTGTGTTAATGTTCCGAAAATGCAGTTTGGTGTGCTATGTCAGTGGTGTGCTCTTGGTGTGTGCTGAACATCTGCGATGTGTTGTGTGCTGGGTCCAGAATCACCACAGAAGATAGTCGGTTGGCTGGATGGCTTGAAGATGAGCATGGCGTGAGCAGTTTTTCACGGAAAAACTCTTGAGAGAGGGGGCCCTTGTCACATATAATAAGGAGTCTAAAATAAAATTATGAAGGAAAGAGGTGTGAAGAAGACGACACGGATTAACCGAAGAATAAAGAAGAAGAAGCATTCGGTGAGGTGGAGAGAGATGATTGGTGGAGAAGCATTCGGTGAGGTGGAGAGAGATAATTGGTGGAGAAGAGAAGGAGAAGACGACGACAAGGCTTACGTAGACTAACGCCAAGGCTATAAAAGGATGAGGGAGAGCGAGGAACGGGGGGGAAGAACAGAGAAGCGGAGGAACCGGCGGGTCAGGGACGCTTCGGCTGGAAGAGAGCGACACCGGCTACTGCTCCGGTGAGCTCGCGTTCTACGGCTTCGCATCGTGGACTTCCTGCCATGCCTGAGCCCGTTCCGGGGAGTCAACAGAGGACGCTACCACCTGCTATGGTCAGGGGTGTCTCCAGCGCTGTTGCCACCCATCCGGGTGGTGCCCCCAATGCCAACAACACCGGCATCACCTCCACGGGCGCTTGGACCGGGAGCTTGTACAACGCAGCCAGCAACGCCGTCAGCCGTAGCACGTCGAACGCCATCTTGACGCCGGCTACTGGACCCATACAACTCCGCAGCCGCACCGAACCAACCATGAGCACGAACACCGACCACTTACAGTAGGACGCTAGTAGTAGACGCTGGTAGCAGTGTTCTCGGGTCGTGTGTATTTATAGTCTTTGTGTTTTGTGTTAGTTTTGTGTGCTAGTGTGTGTGTCACGTAGGGTGTAATAAATGTGTGTCTGTGTGGGTACACCTGTCGCCTAGTCCATCCTTTCGGTCCGAGTGTTCTCCAGGGAGATCCGTGACACTTACACAGTGGAAAAGGTACTGTGGCTATCCTGCATGGCCCTCACTTCAGCTGGCATAAAAGAAGGGCACTCATCACGCCTCACACAGCACTTTTGTCTACTTTGGAAGATTGCCTTAGGTTTGCGGGCAGCACATCCAGATCCTGGCTCGGCAGTCATGATTTCGGTTCCTGTCTAGAAGGCCTTTATTTTTATTATTTCTCAAGCTTACCAAAATCTACATTAGACTAAAACTAACAACGCCACAGAGTCTTCAAAGTGTGCCGGATACAGCTAAAAAGGAAGAAGCAAGGAGAGCTTACCGGAGCATGATTGGCCCAAAATTCTTCTGGAGTGATCACACGGCTCACAACCAAGTTCCTATAGAGCTCGAACAGTCGTGGGTCTTCCTGGAGAATCCTGCAGTATATTTTAAGGCACGAGAGAATTATTCCACCAATCAAATTACAATACTGTTCCAATCCAAATCCTTCCATCCAACTTGTATAAATCCGCATTACTACAACTGCCTGTAACAGTTCGTTGGTGTGGCGATTACTGATCAAAACCTGAACGAGATGAACCAGAACTAAAAGACAGGAATTTATATGTTATGCCAATAAAAGGTAATCGAAATTTTCAAGCATAAAAAGGAGTACTATATCAAACGTTATCAACATAAAGTGGCTGGTGGAGGTTCAGTGAATTTCAGGAATGGAAAACACAGTCAGCTGAAGGTCAGCCACAGAGGTGATATTATGAAGCCTGTTGGGACTAGGCAGCCACAGCTGGCGCAGCACTGGGTTCGTTAGAGATTGATAGGAGAAGTCTTTGTCCCGCACTGGATGCAATCCAGTTGGGTACAAGCTGCCCCTGGCCTCGTGCTCGGCTTCTTTAAGGTGAAATGCTTGGGAAATGGGTCTTTGACTCCACCTTAAGCAACGAAAGTACCTAGTGCCATGGCACTCTTTGGCTGCAGATGCCCTTGCGCCATAAAATTCAGTATCATCATCGGCAATCTAGTTGATGATGATGACAGTTGCAGCAGCAATCGTTCAGATGAACACCATGTCTTCCTAGTCATGCACTAGATGACCTGAACAAGGTCGTCCAATTTCTTCCTGAGCATCGAAGTAAGCTTTATCCATGAAAAACAATGGTTAGTGGTGCCACCTAGGAACACAAGTGACAAGATGAAGTGAATGGAATCTTTCTTAACACTATTAATGCACTAGGGGTGCATTATATGACATGATTATATTACCTTGATAAGCAAGTAGTGGCCCTGGCTTATTGGCCCACATCCACAAACAAATGATGTGAGCAACATGATATTGCCGGAACAGTTTTTCTCTATTTCTCCATATCCTGCGACACTCCTATGATTGCCAATTATTGTGCTCCACAGAGCTCCTCATGTGTTGCCAAGACCACAGTAGAAACAGTCAGAGAACTTGGCATGTGCAAACAAAAGCTATGCTGGCCAGCGAAGTTCAAAGTATAAACAGGTGAAAAGGCACCATCTGACCTGCCCCTTCCACTAAGTTACCAATGAAACGGCCTACAGAAAATAAGAACCAGACTCAAAACACAACACAGAAGCCTGCATATCATGTTTGCGCTTTGAGAGTAGCCAACAGTCCATGCCATGGCCGTGCATTCTGAAGGCATCACCATTCCAACACTCGGACGTGCAGGCATCATATGCGTGCCAGCTGTGTAAATGTGAATCTTTCTGATCCCTGTTTATAATCCTTTGGTTTATAGTTTATGGACGTTTAACGCCTTAAAGCGACTCAGGCTATGAGGGACGCCGTAGTGAAGGGCTCCGGAAATTTCGACCACCTGGGGTTCTTAAACATGCACTGACATCGCACAGTACATGGACTTCTAGAATTTCACCTCCATCAAAATTCAACTGCCGCAGCCGGGATCGAACCCGCGTCTTTCAGGTCAGCAGCCGAGTGCCATAGCCACCAGGCCACCACGGCGGCTGGGTGCAAGTATGGATGTGAGCGAAAAAACATTCACTCATTGGCAAAAAGGGTGGCATTAGTGGGTAGGCAGCAGTTCCAGGTGGCCACCAGTTGATGGCTGGCGGCAATCTTTTTGGCTCGCTCAGCAGCCTTCAATTGCGTGGTCGGGTGCAAGCTGAGCAGGACATCTTTCCATGCTTTTATCGAGGAAGAAGTAATGAGGTCTGAAGTAGGGGATCCTCTGGGCAGACCCATAATATGCGATCTAGCATAGCTAGGTCTCTGCAGAGTTTACAAAGCGGACTGATTTGATCAGGGAATACATGCACGTATACCCGCAGGTAGGGATGCGAGTAGGTCTGGAGTCTGCACCACATTATTTCTTTGGTGAGGGACATTTACGGTGGTGGCATGCTTGGTGGTAGTACTGGATGATGTCATGAAAAGAGGTCAGACCCTCATTCGCTACATCCGAGTCCGAGATACCCACTGCTCAGCCAACGAAACCTCAATCATAATTGTGAGCAGTTTCGTACCCGGGACTGTCCAAATGGGCCGCGACCCAAATTAGGTCTACCTTCCTAGTATGGGCATCGGGTTGAAATCCTACTAGAATTTTGAGAGCGTGGCTCAGTCACCATGCAAATTGCAAACGTGCAATGCTTTGTTTCATAGTCTACTGCATCTACGTATAGCACTCCTCGCTGGTCTTTGTATATGACGTGTTGGGCTTTCACCCTTGACTTCCTTCTGCCTACATGTTGTTCGCGTTGCATGTTTTTAGGCAGGGCTTTAACCGCAACCAGTTTTCACATAGGTAGGGGTATTGATCTGGGTAATCCACCATTGATTCGGCTGTACAACTTTCTCACCCCACTATCCCTGTATGTAGCCTCATATTGCCATTCTATAGCCAGCTGCCTCCTACCATAGCATTGCTATTGTTCGCATTACTTGCCTTCATTTCAAGAGCCTCAGCTGCAGCAGACTTCCCCCCATATGCCACTTTTTTATGTGTGCCTCAAACAAAACACAACCAACTCTTATAAAGACTATAGCTATCTTCAATAACTTCAATCCTAGTTTGTGTACCCTTTCGCATTGAATGAACAAAGTTTTGCCCAAGATTACACTTTAAGAACATATCAACTGTCATGAAGGTACCTTTCGGCAGTAAAGCTGTTTTAACACTGCACACACTTTTACAGCTTTTATATTTAACAAAAACTTTAAATTGCCACATTTTTGCTTCGGTAGCTTTTCAAGCCAATGTTTTGAAAGGAATTCCACATTACAAATATATACGTGGAATAAACTTCCCATGTATGAAACGACCTTTAGCAAATACTTCGGCTGAATGCCAGATGCAATAAATAGATGCTAGTTTCTGTGTTTGGACAGCTTGCATAAATCATGCATTCTCTTTCTGTCATCTTTTAATTATTTTTATCACATTCCCCTTTCCAGGAAATACCAATGAACAAATGGTATCAAGCAAAAGAAAAACTGCTGACACAGCATACCTGTTTTTTTCTTCAAGGTCCGAATTCAAAGTCCGCTTGAACTTCGGCAGCAGCTGCTGCAGTAGCTCCTTAACGCTATTTCTGTCTTCTACTTGAGCCTGGGTGCCGGACGGATTAACAAAATGAAAGGTGGTTGCAGAACCTTCAGCTCCATGAAGTACAACCTGGAGCTGGACCTTGGCCTTGCCCTCTGGCGAAATCTTTTGCACTGTGCAGAAAAAGAACCAATGACATCAAACAATGCCTAACGTCCCCGAAGAAGCTGCCGGCACTGTGACGCTTAAACGGTGTCCTTAGTATTAACTGTATGCACCTAATCAACCACACTGTACATCCGGACTTCGATCATTCATGATCTCAGCAAAATAAAGCTGCTACCATTTGCTTGGTATCACCAGGCTAGTGACATATCCAGATTCGCAGCAAGTCTTCAACACACTGCCAATTTACGTGGGCGATAATAAAGACAAAGGTTAAACTTTTGCCTCGCTCGCGGATTCGATATCGTGGTTCGATTGTCATTACATTCACTCGAGATATAGGAGCATATATGCAATGGTCATCGGCAAGGCTTTCAGACAAGACAAGCATAAATGACCGTTTCAAACAAAAGGGTGCTCTTGTTACATCTTTCGTGGCGCGTCACGTGTAAAAAGCCGAGGCGCACTCACTCTTGATGTCTGCATACTTGTGGCTCACGGAAAAGGAGTCCTTGCCCTCCAACATCCAGGCAATGCGCTCTGCCATCAGGTAAAGCGTTCCGTTGTTTTTCTTGTAGCGCACATTGCCGACCATGAGAAGGACGTCTTCCGACGACGTGCCCATGGCTGTGAACTGATGTGATGAGCCCTTCCTCAAAGAAGGCACCAGTTGATTCTACAGTTCAGATCCAGTGTTGATACTGGGGAGGATTGCAGAGACTACACCAACGCTAAAAGACACGCCGGTGATAGACTAGTCACAGACGCCGGCGCGCATGCGAGACAAGCGACGTTTCATAGAGGATTTCTACATAGAGTTGTTCAAACGACATAGAAGTCATTAACTTAGCCATGATTTTGCGCATTCGATACAGCTATCATCAAAAAATCAGCGCAAGGGCGAACACAAAGAATTCATTTGCATTACACCACATCACACAACACTCTCGCAAAACCGCCTAAACCTCCATTCAACCATTCAACATGTTTCGCCGTGTCGGCCACCTAGCGGTGTGCATCGTCAGCAATGTTTTTTTTTAGAAACTTTAGTAAATCGCCAATGGATGGCGACACAAGTCCGGGCGCTCTGAGACAATCCTGTTGTACCGCATTTGTTCGAGTTTTACTAGCAGTGAGCTCAGCAGTGTGGTTCGAATCAATTGGTTCTAGTAACGTTGATCTGAACACTGAGGGGCAACCTTCGCTCAAAATGCTGCCGATGCCTCACATATTCGTAACGTTTCTTTTCTTTTCGCCATTTGAAATGCGTACGAGTGAAGAACTACGGGACATGTGGGGAGTAATTATCAAAAACATTGACACTAAATAATCAGGTACGAAAACTCACCCGAAATTTTTCACCAAAATTCCATGTGCATGCCGCTGCATACAGCAAACAAAATATTAGTAACATGCAGTTCAGTACATAACGACCCCAGTTACAACGAACGCAGCCCGCATATTACGGAAGAAGGTGGTGTTACCATCAAAATATGTATTATGATTATGACACTGTGTCTGAGATAAAATGAACAACCGTGACCGCACCTATCAGTTATAACGAATGAGGAGGCGCCGCAAAGTCGCCCCGAAGTCGAAAAAATTCGGCAGAGACACTTCAGATTGCATGCTTATGTGTGGAAATGCGAAAGTATGTCATGGACGCAAGACGTAGACGTTTGGCTGCGGTTTGCGAACTGAGTTTATTTCAGGCGATCAGTCTATTTTTACCCCCCCCCCCCCTAACATACATACACGCGCGCGCGTCGCCGGCTTTCCCCGTAATGGGACTAGTATGCTTTAGCAAAACGTACTTTCGGCCTGCGCGCAGACCGAAGAGCGAACGTCTTCCCAGATCACGTGATCTGTCTCAAAGAAAGTGCCCAGTCCCGAAAAACAACACAAATAGGTGGCACTGAAATTGCAGCTTACCGCAGGCAAAATGCGCATAGACAGGCTACAAGGCCAACGGCTGCGTGCGTGTTTGCCGGCTGGGCAAAGCGCTTTGTTCAGGGTTGAAGCAGAAGCGTGGTAAGCGCGAGTCAGGGGCAGCGTTGACCGCGAAACTACTTACACGGCCAGTGCTCGACCAATGGCAGCAATATGAGAATTTTGAGTACATCTTACGAGTCATGTCTGCTGGTATGTTTCCTTCCTCCATGCTACTGGCCGATCCGGCCTCATGGAGTGCACCGCCTACCCAATCGGATCGCCAATTTCTGCGCTGCACCCGCGTTCAGGCAGTACGCAGACGGAGCCTGTCTGCGTCACCTATGTGTGAAGCGGTGATGCAATGCGCTCCATTCAATAAAACTGATATCAGACAGTAAGTTCCAGATGGTTTCCGGGTAAAGCGCTATATAGTTCCCACCTGGTTTGTAGGTCTATGTGGCTCTACCTCCGCGCAAAAGTTGCTTGAAGAACCTAGTAACTGCAGCGAGGTGTTGCTTTATTTGTAGTCCAATTCGCTGCTCGGAGCGCTTTATACAAAGGCAGCGCATACCGTACGCTCTGTGAGCACGTGCTCTACGATCGCTTCGTCGCTGTATTCTTAAAACTTTATCGAGGTTTGAAGAACACCACCAGTTTCCGCGAACGCCTAAGGCGTCTCGTCCGCAGCAAGGGTCTTGGCCAGGAACACATGACCGCGCTGGAGAGCTTTGAAAAACGGCTTTATAGGGTCTGCGCTTTGCAGGAACAGACGTGCACAACGGACTTTTTAAAGAAATAAGCGACACTTTGGTCTGGCTGCATGTTTTGGCTGTAACAGGGCAAGTCCACTTACTACGAGCTTCGGATTCAACGAACGCAACCCACGCGACCGTACTGTTCGTTATAAGTGGGCTCAACTGTATTTCGTTTTCGCTATTGATTCGAAACAGTGGTCCCAATTTTCACAAAAAAATACGGTCCGGTTTTAACATGTAATGGGCACTGAACCTAAAGTTCCACCACCTATATATCTCTCCAGTAGATTACTGCAGGTACCAACATACGTCCACTTGTAGCGTTAAGTGAAGTTAGAGAAATTATGACTATAATGTATGCGGAACGTCCGTGGAATGGAGTGAGTAAGAGCAGCTACACAGCACTCAGGCAATTTTCGGGGAACTTTCGGGGAACTTGGAGTAAAATTTGTCTAAAAGAGAATTTTTACACACAAAAAAAACAGCAGAAAATTACGCATTCACTACAAGAAGGAGTAGATAGGAATACGCTGGAAACACAAGTGTCCAGAGTCGTGCACATTTTCGGGAAATTGTAGGAACGAAGATTTTATCACTTTTTCCAAACTTCCAAAGTTTTCAAGGTGCTGCAGGAAAAATGGGCCTCAAATAGGGATTGTTTTTAGGTCCAACTGAGGGATTTTTTTTTTTTTTGTTACGGCATGAAACATCCCAGCTTGGGAGAAGGGTTTTTGAAAGTCACAGGTGATAGTCGAGCCGAGAAAAGGAGGCGATATCGTTATTGTCCCTACTCTGGCTCAAGGTCGGAGTGCAGTGTCATAGAAGGTTTTCTTCTAGAACACAGCAGCCGGAGAAAAGCCTCGTTCTACAGCGTACTCAACTCCGATGATGATGATGATGATGATGATGATGATGATGACGACGACGACGACGACGACCACGGCGACGACCGGTTTTGTCAGCGCTTGTCGCTTCGCATACTGGAGTCTCCTTTTATTTTAAAATTCCCCAATCAACGAGTAAAACCAAATGCATAATTATTTAATCTCTGGAGATTAGTGACAGTTTCCAAAAATAAGATTAAAGCGCGTGGGGAACCAAACCCCGGCTGTGCAAATTTTGGGTGCTTTGAACAAAGCGAGGGAAAAACTGTCCGCAGCGACGCGCATTGAGCTCTCCGGGCTGCGGAGCTCCCTTAGCGGCCCTTGTCACGGCGCTTCTCCGGTATTGAGAACGTTTCCTTCAAAATGAAGGAGAAGTATTCATAATGAAGCTATTTGTTTCATGTAATCGCACTGTTTGGGTTATTTCCACGTTCTACAAGCTTTCTTCCTCGCGAAAGCTGAGTAGATTAAAGTTTATCATATAATTCGGATAATTGGCTCAGTATGTGAGGCCGAAGCTACTTGTGTTTGCGCGGATCTACCGCCAACAGTACTGCTTTTAGTTTCATTCCTGCAACATGCATCAGTTTCATATATTAGATACTCCTAAGTGGGACACACAAACCTTGCTGTTTGGAACAGCACAGTCGCTATGATATTGCACACACTAACTCAACCGACTGCACCTCAATGCGATGTCATCCTAGGTGTTTTTCCAGCTATCCTCGCTGAACAATGCGCAAAGTGTCCTCCTCTCTGGGAGGGGGGCAGCCTACTGGAATAAGGAACCCTCATCAGGCCTACTTGATTAACTCGCTCGAAGCCACCCAAAAGAGGGAAGCACATCTCATTATTTCAAAGTATCAACCTCGGCTCAGTGTTACTATATATCTTGAAACCATCTCTCGACCTCAAATCATTAGCGCTTCGCCGAAAAATTTCAATTCTTTTTCTCTTCCACAAACTTTCCAGCACTTCGGGACAGCCTTCTGCGCCCACCGGTGCGATCATCCCGCCGCTTATTTAATTCCTCCGGCATACAGCGATTGCACGACTCCAATAATGCATTCAACAAATCGTTTCTTCCTGGTGCGATAGAAGACTGGAATAACCTACCCGGACACATTGTCATTGAGACTAATCTTTTTCAGATTTAGGCAGCTATTTATCGACCTTTTCAACGGAAAATAATTTTTTTTTGTACCCTGTATCAGCTACCATACTGCAATCCGATCAACATGTTTTAGTGTACTCGTTGTATTGCTGCATTTTTTTCTTTTCTCTATGAGAATATTTCCTTGCTAGAGT